>NC_056685.1:21147115-21457307 GCF_018350215.1 Panthera leo | reverse complement strand
GCCTAATTCTTTTTTTATTAAGAAAAAAAATTTTTTTAATGTCTGTTTCTTTTTGAAAGAGAGAGAAAGACAGGGCATGCGCGAGGGAGGGGCAGAGAGAGAGGGAGACACAGAATCCGAAGCGGGCTCCAGGCTCTGAGTTGTCAGCACAGAGCCCCACGCGGGGCTCAAAACCACAAACCACAAGATCATGACCTGAGCCGAAGTCAACCACTTAACCAACTGAGCCACCCAGGCGCCCCTCAGCTGCCTAATTCTTAATGACAGTTATATGTGATTCTATTTATAGATTTGCTGTAATGTGTTAACCTATCCCTGAACTTTTTACCTATTGTGAACTTTGTGCTGTTCCCTATTTTTTTCTATTTCACTTCTCCAGTCTGGTCCACATCCTTTAATTACATGTGCTCAGAGTGGTGCATAGTTCTCTTTTGTTTGGCCTTAAATTATATTTATTTAAGTAATTTGAATAATTTATCATCGTGTCGTTTCTTTTCTTTTCTTTTCTTTTCTTTTTTCTTTTTCTGTTCTTTTCTTTTCCTTTTCTTTCCTCTTTTCTTTTCTTTAATTAAATGTGTAACCAAATCATGAATTGTGTGACTCCTATCTGTGCTCTCTTCTGGCACAGAAACTTTGTAAGAGTCCCCCATTAAAGCTGTACTACAGCCGTCTTATTCAGTAATATATCCCCAAACCCCGCCCTACACCTACCACAGAGTAGATACTCAATAAATACATGTCAGTTGAAAGTTGAGTGTATGAATCACTACCTACCAAAAATGTCTCAGATTTTTTGATCCAAAAATCATGAACCTTTTGTATTTTTATAGATATTGCCAAATAGCCCCCCGGAAAGTGTGTATACTAATTTACATTTTAAGATTTTCACAACAAAAATACATAAGATCAAAGAGAGGAGCATTTTAAAATTCAATTTATTATACCTCTATCATTGTGAGATGAGAAATGTTATTTTTGGTTTGGGGGAGAAATTTTATTTTATTTTATTTTATTTTATTTTATTTTAATTATTTTGAGAGCTATAGAGAGAGCAAACAAGGGAAGGGCAGAGAGAGGGGGAGACAAAATCCCAAACAGGTTCCAAGCTGTTAGTGCAGAGCCCGATTCGGGGCTTTAATCCACAAACCCTGAGATCATGACCTGAGCCAAAGTCAAGAGTCTGACACTTAACTGACTGAGCCACCCAGGCGGCCCCTGGGGAAGCAATTTTAAAAAGATAAAATAGAGCCCTACTTAAATATGACAGATTAAGGTCTATCAAACTTTGTAAAATTTTCAAACATTATCTTCAAAATATCTCAAATATGTATTGTCATGTGTATATGGTTTGTTACTGTAACTGCTCAATTTTTCCTCGAAAAACTGAGAATAAACAGCAAAGGTTTAATGTTCTGAAGGCGTCTGGGTGGCTCAGTGGGTTGATTTCAGCTGAGGTCATGATCTCATGGTTCTTGAGATCCAGCCCTACATTAGGCTCTGTTTTGACGGTATGGAGCCAGCTTGGGATTCTCTCTCTCTCTCTCTCTCTCTCTCTCTCAAAAATAAATAAACATTAAAAAAATAAACAGCGTATGTTTCAAACTGTTTATTGAAATATAATACAGGAAAATGCGCGTAAGTGTTTGGTTTCGCGGATTTTCACAAACTGAATCCTCTCGTGTAAGCAGCTCCCAGATCAAGAAACTGAACACTGTCAGGACCCCTGCAGCCCATCAAATAACAGTGTTAATCGATACATGTATTTGTCTCAATTATATCAGCAAATCGATCACACGTGTAGTAATAATAGTAAGATGCATTTATATTACTATATTTAAAATACATTCCTGGGGTGCCTGGGTGGCTCAGTGGGTTAAGCATGTGCCTCTTGGTTGCAGCTCAGGTCATGATCTCACAGTTTGTGGGTTCAAGCCCAGAGTCAGTCTCCATCCTGACAGCATGGGGCCTGTTTGGGATTGTCGATCTCTCTCCCTTTCTCTCTCTCTCTCTTTCTGCCCCTCCCCTGCTCACTCTCTCTGTCTTCTCTCAAAATAAATACACTTAAAAAATAAAATAAAAATAAAATAATAGAATAAGATAGAATACATTTGTAAACACATTTCCATATATTATTGCACAGGGGTTCACACCAAAGTTTTCTCCTGACTTCCCTTCATCGTTACACTACGTATTTTAAAGACAGGTCAATGGAGACACATAGAAGGTGCCTCACGTCATGCATGGTTAAAATGAAAATCACCGATTACCCTGCACATTCTTAGCGGTTTCCAGATAGTGTTGAAAGCCAACCACACAAGTCGTGGAAACAGCTGAGGACTCTGGATGACACCTCAGTGACGCAGGATGATTCAGGCCCGTGGGCTATTATTAGAGTAAGCAAGTGCTGCATGTGTAAACAGGCTATTAAATAATCCCCTTGGAAGAGGAAGGAGAAAAGGAAAAGTGAGTCCCTGGCGCTTTGTCCCTCCAAACTGTACTAGTCACAATCCAAACGTCCTCTCAGCCAGTGTCCGAAGAGCTCAGATTCTTGGCCTCTGCGCGTCTGCTGCAGGACTCCCATGGGCACAGCCAGCCGCCGTGTGTCCGTTTGTCCCTCCGCAAGAACTCAGGATCACTGTTATTCACTTCAGACACTTCAGGAAGCACATGCATTTCTTTTTCTCAGATCTTCTGTCACAGTTTACTTTGACTTCCAGTATGCTTGCTATTTTCTTAGGCTTTTTTAAATGTTTATTTATTTTTGACGGGGGGGGGGGGGAAGGGGGGTTAGAGCGTGAGTGGGGGAGGGGCAGAGAGAGAGAGGGAGACACAATCCGAGCAGGCTCCAGGCTCTGAGCTCTCAGCGCTGAGCCTGATGCCAGGTTCCAACTCACGAGCTGTGAGATCATGACCTGAGCTGAAGTCGGTCGCCCAACCAACTGAGCCACCCAGGCGCCCCTTTCTTAGGCTTTTAAAAAGAGCTTTTAAATGGCATGGTCTTTTATGATTTTGTTTGGGTGATAATTATCTTACATTCGAAGGCCCAAGTAAGAAAGAAAAGCATCTGTCAGCAGGATAAATGGAATCAAAGCAGAAGCTCATATGACTCTCCAATAAAAAAACAAAATCAGTCACGCAACAACAATAAAAATTTTTTTTTAGAAAAAGTAACTGTCCCGGAGGTACCAAATAATCACACACATATTTGATTTTCATTCAGCAGACCCCGTGGATGTTCAAAATAACCCAGAAAATTAGAAAAATTATCTATTGGGGAGGGGAAGGGGGGAAAAAAAAAGAGGTTAGAGTGGGAGAGAGCCAAAGCATAAGAGACTCTTAAAAACTGAGAACAAACTGAGGGTTGATGGGGGGTGGGAGGGAGGGGAGGGTGGGGGATGGGTATTGAGGAGGGCACCTTTTGGGATGAGCACTGGGTGTTGTATGGAAACCAATTTGACAATAAATTTCATATATTGAAAAATAAATAAATAAATAAATAAATAAAATTTAAAAAAAAAAGAAAAATTATCTATTGAATGAAATTCAATAGAATGATATTACACTAAATAAAATTCAATAGAAGTTTGAAATATGACACATAATCCACTTCCTGTATGGCAAACATTTTTGCATTTTTTTCTTGTTCACTTAATCCTTCTAATGGTGCAATGAATTAGTTACTATTATTATTGCTGTCTTATAACAGGGGACACTGAGTGTCAGTGAGGTTCCGCGATGCACACTCATTTACGTAAAAAAAAGACACCAGAACTCAGGACTGTTTTGATTTGCAATGAAACCTTTGGAAAGTTCTTCTAAATGTTATGCTCTACAAAAATGACTGCATATTCTTTCAGCTCAGGTTTACCTAAAGTCTTGGCCCAAAATGTGAATGGTAATGTGGAAATAGGTCAAAGACAAAAGTTGTTGACTTAAAGCCACGTGTCCACAACACTGTCTTTGAGTACCTGTAATTTACCAGATACGACGGCAAATGTTCACCCATCAGTTTCCAGATGAGGCTCAGAGATGGGTCAGAGTCTTGCCCAAAGTCGAGCAGGTAAAGGGTCCGGTGGTGGGGTCTACGTGCATCACTATCAGTCTGACTCCAGATTTTCCTGCGGATGAAGCACATTAGAAATGTAGCGCTTTAACTTTAGTGCCTTTGTTCTAAGGTGTATTCCTGACGGGCCTGGGAGAGGCGTGGCTCCCTGTGGTCAAGCGTGAGGCTGCCCCTGTTACTCGTGCACCCGGGCCAAGAGTACAAATGGAGGCTCACATACCGTATGACTAAACATGTAAGAATGAACCAAGATAACATTTGTTAAATACATTATGTTCCATCTTTCTGCCTACGGGTATATACCTTTATGACGATCTGGGAGGCCAGATTGCAATTGCGGATTCTGACTTCCTGGAGTTACAAGCCGGGCTGACTGCACAGGGCCTAAGCTTGCCCTCCTCTTCCGTTGCAGTGAAAGGTCCTGTGCTGGGCCCCTAGTCCTCGGCCCCTCTATGCCCTGCATCACCTGCCTGGCCGTGGGTGCACACTTAGCCGCACAGTCTGCTCTTGGGACCCCCAAACGAGACCGGAACAAGCCCTGTAAATCAACCTGAGGCCATCTGGACAAGAAATTCTGGGGTCCTGGGTCCTTTGGGGCACCTTTGTGGGTGTTGGGTGGGCATATCTCTCTGGCCCCATCTCTTCACCACAGGCTACAGCTGCAGGAGATCAGAGCAAGCCCCCCCCCCCTCCCCGGGCCTCCTTATGGGCAGAAAGTACTCCTTGTGGTCCCCAGAGACTTTGAAAAAAAAGCATCCTTCAAACAGCCAACATTACAAGTACTTTTTAAAATGAATTCTAGCCTTTTAACCGCGCCTAAGTTTCAAAACATTAAAAGCTATCCACTGCACAAATCCCAGCAATAATTCTTTAAACCTCTTTTCTCAGGGGCACCTGGGTGGGCTGAGTCAGGCTTCGGCTCAGGTTGCGATCTCGCAGTTCGTGGGTTTGAGACCCACGTGGGGCTCTGTGTTGACAGCTCAGAGCCTGGAGCCTGCTTCGGATTCTGTGTCTCCCTCTTTCTCTGCTCCTCCCCCGCTCGCACACACTCTCTGTCTCTCTCTCTCAAATAAATAAACATTTTAAAAAACTAAACCCCTTTTCTCATGTATACAATTTTGTACCACCCCCTAAGGCTCCCATCCCCCACCAACTACACATCCATCCAGGAAAGAAAGGAAGACAAACGCTTGCTCTCCCTGCACCCAACTGTTTAGAACTTGGCCTCCACCCTTTTATCAGTGGGAAAACACTTGTTCCCTGCTCCCACCTAGCTAACCGCCTACTCTAACAATATATTTTGCCCTTTCTTTGGGGGAAAACCCCTCACATGTACACTGAAAATCTGACTCACAGCATTAAAATTCAGGAAAATCATTAAATATGTATGACGACATTCCAGTAATGTTATTTTTTTACTGACTGATTTGATTTCTTGCCTACTGTGGGTTTTTGTATCTTTGTTTTCTTTTTTAAAATAACAATAGAAAAATCGTTTTTAGACGTCGGAGGTAACATTAATTCTCCTGAATGCACAGCTTGGGCAACCCAATATATGTATTGCTAGCTATATGACCCTGAGGAGGAAGTGTTCACAGAACTTCATTTTGTTAAGTTCAAAGGAGTTATCAATGGTGGTTTTCCTTTCAAGTCTTGGCTATTTTTCTACATGTAAAAATAACTATGAGACTATTTGCATTGGTATGTCGCTTAAACGAATGTGAATATTTTAACTAACAACTATCATTTTCCTTAAAGCATATGCTTTCAAAAGTTGGTGCCTTTATAGGTGAGCCTGCTTTCTTCCTGAGATGTGTTTCTTCCTGGCAAACATCTCTTAAATTTCATTTTGAAGGACATTGAGAAAACAAGGGTTGATAAGTAGGGGTATGTTTTATAGATAATGTTTTTAAGAATATATTAATTATATACCATAAGGTAGGCTTGTCTTCCTTTAAAGGTTTCATCTGTACTCTGAGGAGAGATTTATGTTCCTTTTGTACGATTTGTATAAAGCATTGCTGGGGTGCCTGGGTGGTTCAGTAGGTTAAGCGTCCGACTTCGGCTGAGGTCATGATCTCACAGCTTGTGAGTTCAAGCCCTGCATCGGGTTCTGTGCTGACAGCTCAGAGCCTGGAGCCTGCTTCAGATTCTGTGTCTCCCTCTCTTTCTGCCCCTCTCTTGCTCGCACTCTGTCTGTCTCTGTCTCTGTCAAGAACAAATAAACATTAAAAAAAATTTTTTTTAAAGAAATAAAGCATTGCCTAAAAAGGGACATCCGGGGGCACCTGGGTGGCTCAGTGGGTTTAGCATTTGACACTTGACTTCGACTCAGGTCATGATCTCATACTTTGTGAGTTCCAGCCCTGCATGGGGCTCCATGAGGAGCCTGCTTGGGATTCCCCCTCTCCCTCTCTCTCTCTGCCCCTCCCCCACTCTCTTGCTCTCTCTCAAAATAACTAAACTTTAAAAAAAATAAAAATAAGGGGCACCTGGATGGCTCAATCTCTCTCTCTCTTCCAAAAATAAATAAACGTTAAAAAATATATAAAATAGAGGCACCTGTCTGGCTCAGTTGGTTAAGCGTCTGACTTTGGCTCAGGTCATGATCTCATAGTTCGTGGGTTCGAGCCCCACATTGGGCTCTGTGCTGATGGCTTGGAGCCTGGAGCCTGCTTCAGATTCTGTGTCTCCCTCTCTCTCTCTGCCCCTCCCCTGCTCATGCTCTGTCTCTTTCTATCTCTCAAAAAATAAACATTAAAAATTAAAATATATATATATGTATATATATATATATACATATGCATATATACATATGCATATATATATAATTAAAAATTAAATTATATTTACATTAAAAATTAAAATATATATATATGTATATATATATATACATATGCATATATACATATGCATATATATATAATATATATTATATTTTATAGATATATTATATAATGTATTGTGTATAATGTATATATTATAATGTATAATGTATATATTATATATATATATTATATAATGTATATACATATATATATAATAAAAAGGGGACATCTGGCTCCTGTAAAGTGAAGCTGAAGGCAACATTTTTTAACACGACTCTTTCTTTTTACAAATGAAACACACTTATTATTTTTTTTTACTTTTTAGAATTAAACATTATAAATTTACACTCTGTAGAAACTAAAAACCCTTCCGTAGTTCTTCAGAGAGCCAGTCACTGTGAATATTTGGGTGGCAACTCCTCCAGACTGATTACTCTGACAGACCCAATCGGATCCTATTCTAAACACTGTTTTACAACTTACGGTATTCAGGTCAGATGGGTACTGACATCTTACCACGCATATATGCATATGAGTTGGGGTGTGCGAAATCGCCTCACAAGATAGAACCCAAATACGGAGGCTTAAAGAATTTATTCTATTCTTGCTCACTTAAGAGTTCCAGTTTTCAGGGAAGGAAAGGCAGGACATGGCTTCAGTCTTCATGGAGTCATTTGAAAACTTAGGCTGATGGCCGTTCCAGCAATTGAAGTCCAAGGTCACTCTGTGTGTGGTCCCAGTCAGCCAAGAGAAGAGCTCAGAGGTCTGCACGAGGGCAGTTGCGGGACAAATATCACTTCAGCCCCCAGGCCACCAGAAAGAACTTCCTCATACGGCCAGAGTTAACTATGGGAAAGACGGCCAAACGCAAGCCTAGAAAAAAGGGGAGGAGGCCTGTGGTCAGTTTATGTCTCTACTGTGCCATGTTGTTACAGAGCATTCTATATCATTCTAAGTGCTGTGGGGCAGTGGTTTCTAAAAGACTCTTCTGGGGCCAGGAACTCATCTAAAAATGCTGGCCCTTTTGTCTGAATTTACACATGAATGTTGTACATCTTCAGAGAATTTCATTTTAAGAGAAGAATCGGGGGCGCCTGGGTGACTCAGTCGGTTAAGCGAACGACCTCTGACTTCGACTCTGGTCGCAATCTCATGGTTTGTGTGTTCGGGCCCCATCTCAGGCTCTGTGCTGACAGCATGGAGCCTGCTTGGGATTCTCTGTCTCCCTCTCTCTCTGCACCCACCACCCCTCCCCCCAGCTTCTCTCTCTCTCTGTCTCTCAAAAATAAAGAACCATTAAAAAAATAAAAAAAGAATGAGTTCTACCCTTTATTTTTTTATGAGTGTAAACTATCAGACTGCTGATATTTAAAATTCACAAGGCATTCTAACATAGTAGTTCTACTGGGTCAGAAATACTTGGACAGGAATCCTTCCTATGACGTTTACTAACCATCTGCCTTTGGGCTTGAATGGACTCATCTATACATAGGCTATAATAATAATTTGCCCCTCACAAAGTTGCTATGATTCAAAGGAGAAAATGTGTACAGAGGGCTCAATACTGCCTGGCACATAGTAAGCACTCAATAAACGACAGCTTGGCTAACATTGCTAGAAAGAACAATTAACATATCGTTGGACTTTACCAAGGAAAGGCATCGGTTGTCCACCAGGAATGTTGCCTCACGTCAAGTGTGAGGCAATGATGCAAAAGGTCCCACTGCCAACATACAGATGCTTGGGATTTCCACAAGTTTCCAGGAAATTACTTTTGTGTCAGGCCGCCATCAGCCGACTTTTGATGTCATTCCGATTTCTAATTTCTGACCATCTTCCTCTTGCGTGTGAAATACTTCCGTGTGGCTTCTTCAGAATGAGCGCTATGCTGCTGGGGTCGTTTGGTTAACTCTAGACTGAGCGGTAATGTGAACTGGCATCAGCTTTTTGGGCTTGTCGTTTTATAATAACCAGGCCTTGCAACATAAATGCATTATGATTTCAATGTGAGTTATCCCGGGCGCCTGGGTGGCTCACTTATTAAGCATTTGACTTCGGCTCAGGTCATGATCTCACAGTTCACGAGTTCGAGTCCCGCATTGGGTGCACACAAGCCCTGCTTCAGGTAAACACGAGCTCCACTTCCGGTGAGCCCCACTTCTCTTTCTCTCTCCCTCTCTCTCTTTGCCTCTCGCTCACTTGCACCCTCTCTCTCTCTCTCAAAAAAAAAAAAAAATATATATATATATGAGTTATCCTTAAGCTGCTTTCTAAGATCTGTTTCTACACGTTCATTTTAATTTTTAAATTTATTTTTATGTTTTGAGAGAGAGAGCACACAAGTGAGGGAGGGGGAGACAGAGGGAGAGAGAGAATCCCAACCAGGCTCCACTCTGTCAGTGCAGAGCCTGATGCAGGGCTCGATCCCAAGAACCATGAGATCATCACCTGAGTCAAAATCAAGAGTTGGGCACTGAACCAACTGAGCTGCTGAGGCACCCCTGTTTCTGCAGTTTTGAGGGGCTCTTCCCAGTAAGACTGGGCAGGCTTTGAGGCCTTTTGTCCCTTTATCTAAAGTGGACCATGGTACAAACGAGTTCTAAAACACCACAACATAATATTCAAGACGACTTCTTGGAATCTTTGCTGCTGTTGTTGGAAAGTCTAATCATTTTTGAAAACGACTAACAAATCTTCAAGTGCAGGATGTAAGGACTGGATAGTGATTACCCTCTAAATTTGGTACTAATCATATCCTTTCAAATACTATATTTAATTCTAGGCGTTGCATCTAAAAGGAGACAGAAAATTTGGAGAGAGTTTAAAAGGAAGCCATAAAAATGATTAAAGGTTTAGGAAACAAGACCCATGAGGAAAAGCTACAGATGATTCCTCTTCTGCCTACGGCACAGAGCAGGAGCCGAAACCTGAGAAAAGCTTTCAAGGGGAGGACAGCGATCGTGTCCTAGCTACCACATAGAAAACAATTTACATTACATGTAAGATATTTTGACACTGGGGAGTGCTTTACGTAAAAGGCCTATTAAATAAGTCCTGTGCAAAGGATTACTACAAATAGGGTAGGTTTTCAGCTGCCAGGAAGGAGATTTGGGGCCTACCTGATGGAAAGAAATATACACAATGTCCTTTTGGAATTTCTTCTCAATCTCATGATCCTAGGATCCTTTCTCCTTCTGTAAGTGAAAGGCTAATGTTAAGTTACAAATGGTGTGGGGCGCCTGGGTGGCTCAGTCGGTTGAGTGACCGACTTTGGCTCAGGTCATGATCTCATGACCGTGAGCTCGAGCCCCGTGTCGGGCTCTGTGCTGGCAGCTCGGAGCCTGGAGCCTGCTTCGGATTCTGTGTCTCCCTCCCTCTCTGCCCCTCCCCTGCTCACACTCTCTCTCTCTGTCTCAGAAATACATAAACATTAAAAAAAAAAAAAGTAAAAAATAAAACTCCTTTAAGTTACAAATGGTGAGACCCCAACCTCAGGTGTGTTTAGGATCCCAATCTGATCCTGAGGATCCAGATGAAGAATAACCTTTATGGTAACGCAGTCAATGTGATTCCAAAATGATGATGATGCTAATGAAGGTCAGGATGCAGTTCTATTGATATTTAGACTAATTCATTCATTACTGGAAGGCTTAAGCTCCCCAGCTGCAACCCTGCTCCACTGATCACTCTAGAAAATTCCGGGGAGATCATAGGGGATTGTATTCATTCTATCGCTTTGTTGGCAAAGACCAATAACTCAAATCTATGGCCATTTTAATAATCAAGAAAAAGTGCTGTACGTTCAGAATGTCAGAGCTAACCTGTACCTTTATCTATAGTTCTTTACTTGATGTGTATTTGACCCTGTCCCTCTCAACAACTTTGTAGATTCACCGAGGTACAGAGAAGCTGTAAAAACGTGGCCAGAAGGGATCACTGTATGAGCAAGAGTGGGACACTAGGTATAGTGAGCATTTGCTTGGTATTAAGAAGGTTTAAAATAAAAGTCTGAAAGGCACATGCTCTGTCCTCCCCAAAACAAACACACTAAAGAAGCATGTGATGTTTGCTAATAGGACCAAACTATGTATTATATAAGATAATTTTTTAGAACCAAACCGGCTTAAAGTCTTGGCACACCAGAGTTTGAGACAAGCCATGACGTCAGGCAAAGAAAATTCAAACTTTCACTTTAAATATTGCTTTGACTGCAACATAAGCATATTCGCCAAACTTGATTCGCATAAATCTAATAACGAAGAAACAAGTAGAGTAATCCAGAATGTGGGACGTTGTTCTTCAAGACTCCTGGGGGGAAAAATCATTAATGTAGAATATTTTTTTTTAAGGCAGGGAAATTGTCTTGCAGTAAGAACTGAAGAATCACCGAATGGGAGGGACAAACCTGGGTTGGAACCCAGAGTAGGAAAACCAGCATCAACAGCAAAATCCAGCTTTAAGACCTTTTTTGGAAGAGCAGAGGAAATTCAAATATAGATTGTATATTAAATGGTATTATACGATCATTGTTAATGTCTTTTTTTAATGTTTATTTTATTTTTGACAGAGAGAGACAGAGCATGAGTGGGGGAGGGGCAGAGAGAGAGGGAGACACAGAATCTGAAACAGGCTCCAGGCTCTGAGCCATCAGCACAGAGCCCCATGCGGGGCTCAGACTCACGGACCGCGAGATCGTGACCTGAGCCAAAGCCAGACGCTCAACTGACTGAGCCACCCAGGCACTTCCAGAGCATTCCAAAATAAAAATGTGGAGGGTGTGTAATTGTTTCAAAACGGTGCAGTTAGTTACAAGCCCCACTATACAATTAAGAACCCATATAGGGCACCTGGGTGGCTCAATCAGTTAAGCATCTGACTTTGGCTCAGGTCATGATCTCATGATTTGTGAGCTCGAGCCCCGCTTCGGGTAAACATGAACCCCCCCGTGAGCCCTGCTTCTCTCTCTTTGCCCCTCCCTTACTTCCATCCTCCCTCTCTCTGTCTCTTTCTCTCAAAAGAAAGAAAGAAGAAAGAAAGAAAGAAAGAAAGAAAGAAAGAAAGAAAGAAAGAAAGAAAGAAAGAAAGAAAGAAAGAAAGAAAAAAAAAAAAGAAAGAAAGTAAACCCATATAGTTTTAGAAATAACAAAAGAAGTGAACTTCTTTTTGTGGTCATTATTTTCTTATAGCCTCTCTTACTCTCAAATTTATACTTGCCATTCAAAAAATATTTGCTTTAAATACAAAAACTTCCAAAGTTAAGAAACTAAGTGCTATAGAAATTCAAAATAAACGAACAAAACCTAAGTCATTCTCAATGTACATATGTCAAGTCATGTGGTATGCCTTAAACTTATACAGAGCTGTATGCCAGTAAAACTGGGGGGACTCTCTGTCTCAAAAATAAGTAAACTTAAAAAAAAATTAAAAAAAAAAAAAAAAAGGGGGCGCCTGGGTGGCTCGGTTGGTTAAACGTCCGACTTCGTCCCAGGTCATGATCTCACAGTCCGTGAGTTCGAGCCCCGCGTCGGGCTCTGTGCTGACCGCTCAGAGCCTGGAGCCTGTTTCAGATTCTGTGTCTCCCTCTCTCTCTGACCCTCCCCCACTCATGCTCTGTCTCCCTCTGTCTCAAAAATAAATAAACTTAAAAAAAAAATTTTTAAAAAAAACTGGGGGGAAAATAAGTCCTATCAAAATTAAAATCTATAGACATTGTCTCGTGATTTACAACCCTCTTTCTCCCTGAGTTCTCAGAAACCCCATCTGTGTTTGTCTGTGTGATCATATCGAATAGCGGAAAAGTGAATAAAAGTTAGGGGCATAATTATAAAAATGCTTTGAGTTCCTATTCTTTAATATGTCAGAATATAGCCCCTAGGCTGTAATTTTCTTAATAACCTTAACAGTGCATAAAGTTTACATAAACGGATTATCCATTGAGCTGATCCCATTACTCCAAACTTACAATTTTAACATGTTCGTAGGTCCTGATGTCGTCAAGTGTAAATAGTTGATGAAACTATAACGAATCCAATTCAATTTGCCAGCGTGAGGCTTTCCGTTGCCTTGGTCTATCGCAATCCTCCCCATGTTCCTGTGCGATCTGCCAGATGAGTCGTAACTTGCACATTTCATATTTAGATTAGGGAATCCTTCTGGAATGCTACGGACTTGTTTTGCTTTGTTCACTGAATTCTTTGTTGTGTGTCTTGCAAAAAGGATTCAGCTGGATGGTTGAGGGCGACACCCAATAAATGCTTCAGAAACAGAAGTTGGACAGAGCATTCATTCTGCTTTCTGTTCTGAGTCACCGGAAGACTTGTTGGGTCTTGAGAGCTTGCTTGAGTAGAACAGGCTTGAGGCATGATTCAGAGCCACTGAGCTCGCAGTGTGCTCCTTTCACATCAGGTTCAATAAAGGGGCCGTGGATATTTTTCTTGTAACATTCATGTTCCAAGATTTCCTTTGAAGCGTTTATTAGTGAAGCGATATTCAAATTCTTCAGTGTTATCGTATAGGTATTAAACCATTTGGGAGAGTTGGAGTCCATTCAAGTATTTCGGGAAACAAGCGACCCATTTTGGCAAAAGAGGAAAAACATCCTACAGTGGCATGGAAGTCTCCCTCTATGCTTTGCGGAAGGCAGCTCCAAGGTCCTCTGATTAACCATCAAAGAGAAACCTAGCAATGACAATGTACTTTCCTCTTGGGTGAAATCAATAAGGTTTGTGTCACAGACATACTTGTAGCTAATCCTTTGTTATGTAATATGACGTAGGCAAAATGTGGGGCAGAACAATTTTGCCCAGAAAGGTGTTCAGAAAGGTCTGCTCTTGCTACCAACTCAGGGCGCCCGGTCCCCAGGGTTTTTCCAAGGGTCAACGATGGCCCTCTGCCCGTTTCCTCGTGGAGTTCAGATGCCGCCTGAAGAAGGTGTAAGCAACGAGGAACTTCTTTCTCCCCTTCCACCCTAGTCTGCCATCCCTCATGTGCTTTTGCAAGAGACCTTCTTCTGTGTCCCCAGAGTCCCCTAGCACTGTCGTTATTGAGTCCCGGCAATCTATTAAAGCCTTCTCGAATACCTGGACATATTTTAAATTTTTATTACCATTATTTTTTAATACTACCGCTACTTAGACTAACTTCATGGAGTCACATGCCAACTTTTCATGTGTCAAAGTGATTCACCAATTTCCAAGGACACCTGCAGATAATTATTAGAACAGTGTTCTTATTACTTATTATTAGGACTATTCCATCCCTATAAAAAGAATTCTTTTTTTTAAGCTTATGTATTTATTTTGAGAGAGCGAGAGAGAGAGAGAAGGGCAGAGAGAGAGAGAGAGAGAGAGGGAGAGAGAATCCCAAGCAGCCTCTACACTGTCAGCACAGAGCCCGATGCAGGTCTCAAACTCACGAAGCTTGAGATCAAAAAGAATTCCATTTAAAATTATTTATCATTGGGGCACCTGGGTGGCTCAGTCAAGTGAACATCGGACTCTTGATTTCAGCTCAGGTCATGATCTCATGTTTCCTGAGTTCAAGCCCCAAGTGATGGCGCAGAGCCTACTTGGGATTCTCTCTCTCTGCCCCTCCTCTGTTGGTGTGTGTGCTCTCTCTCTTTCTCTCTGTCCCTCTTTCCCCCTCTCCTTCTCTCAAAAATAAATTTAAAAACTTTAAAAAAAAAAGAAAACATACTTTATCATTTCCAAGCAGTGAGGTATAGTGATGCTAAGGTACCCTGCTTAGATCCTGCCCACCATTTCGAGACTGAAGGATTCATTCCGCCAGCTGCTGTAAGTATTGGTGCTGACCACTCCCATCTGAGTTCCTTTCTGGATGTTGCCCTTTTTTATACCAGGTGACCTCACCCCTGGCCAGGTAATTCCTTGGCCATCGTGTGTTTCTTGAAAGGCCATTGTCTTCTACCTGTGTTGGAAGCAAGTGCTGGTCCTAGGAAACCGGAGTTTCCTTTGAGTCTCCCTAAACTCCCATGCATCATGGTTTTACCACATCTGTACTTACGGGGCATCACATACACTATATGTAAACTGGGGGAGACACAAAACTCCATAAGTGGATGTGTATATTGTGTGTATCTCCTCTGTTCCACACACATGTTCCATTGTCCATCAGATTTCACTTGCAAGACACAGGTTAAAAGATACGATTAAGGGGCGCCTGGGTGGCTTAGTCAGTTAAGCATCTGACTTCGGCTCAGGTCCTGATCTCACGGTTCATGAGTTCGAGCCCCGCGTCAGGCTCCGTGCTGACAGCTCAGAGCCTGGAGCCTGCTTCAGATTCTGTGTCTCCCTCTCTCTCTCTCTACCCCACCCCTGCTTGCACCCTGTCTCTCAAAACTGAATAAACATTAAAAAAAAAAAAAAAAAAAGAGGTATGATGAAGAGAGTAGAGCATTAAACCAAGCACAGGTCCTCCTAAGCATGGAGACGTGTGCTTCTGGCAGATCTTATGTCCATAAAGCCTCCCAGTGTGAGAAACGGAAAGAGAGGTGATGTTTTCCAGATTCTAGTTCCAAATCCTCACCCTGGGTGGGGCACACGCATCCCTCTCTCTCAGTTCCTGGAGACACCCGTTCTGGGCACAGATGCAATGTAGACTTGAGCCGGTTTCGTAGGTTGCACTCAAAACTCTTAATGAATAGAAACGATCACGCATAGCGGCTTTTGTTTTTCCAAATGAAGCATCTGAATTGGGTCAGCCTGTATTGAAATGAGAAGCCCTTAATGATATCTCAAATGCTTTTCAGTGGTCTCTTGAGGTGACCTCTTCAGCTTCACTTTATTTTCCTCCAGATGCCGTGAGTAGGAGCACACTGCGTGTTAGACAGGTGCCTCTGGTTAGAGTGCAGGGACAAGATAGATGCGAGCTGTGCTATTCCGTTCACTTATCTCGGGGATGGAGGTCGCACACGTTCTCAACTTTCTTTCAATAGTATAAAAACTAAGAGCTCGGGCTCTGGTGCCAGGCTGTCTGGATTTGAATCCCATTCCCACCATTTGCTTACACAAATGAATGCCTCAGTTTCCTCATCTGTAAAATGGGAATACTACTAGTCCTTACCGCATAGGATTATGGTGAGGATTAAGGGCTTTATATAGAAAGCACTTGGAATTCTTTTTTTTTTTTTTTTTGAGATTCTACATATAAATGAGATCATACCATATTTGTCTTTCTCTCACTTATTTCACTTAATCATAATGCCCCCAAGATCTATCCATGTTGTCACAAATGGCAGAATTCTCATGACCAAATACTATATATATATACTATAGATATATATATACATATATATATATATATATATATATATATATATAGTATGAGGGTTCTTTATGTGTGATGAAAATATTCTGGAATTAGAGAGTATATTCTGGAATATCTGGAATTAGAGAATATATATAGTATATAGTATATAGTATATAGTATATATATATATATATATATACTATATATATAGTATATAGATATCTATATACTATATATACTATATATATTCTATATACTATATATTCGGTCATGAGAAACATTTTCTTTATCCATTCATCCGTCAGTGGACACTTAGGTTGTTTCCATGTCTTGGTTATTATAAATAATTCTGCAATGAACACGGAGGTACAGATACCTCTCTGAATCAGTGATTTTGTTTCCTTTGGATAAACAACCAGACACAGAATTGCTGGATGATACGGTGGCTCTTTTTAAAAACTTTTTGAGGCATTTCCCTGCTGTTTTCCATAGCGACCGCACCCATTTACATCCCCACCAACAGTGCATGAGGGTTCCCTCTTCTCCACATCCTCGCCAATACCTATTTGTTAGCTTTTTGATAACGGCCATATGACAGGTATGGGGCGATATCTCATTGTGATTTGCATGACGATGAGTGGTGTTGAGCCTCTTTCCGTGTGCCTGTTGGCCATCTCTGTCTTCATTAGAAAAATGCCTCTTCAGATCCTCTGCTCATTTTTAAACTGGGTTATTTGGTCTTTTGTTATTGAGTTACATTGACTTGTATGTTGTGTTTTGGATAGTAACCCCCTATTGGATACATGATTTGCAAATATTTTTATCATTCAGTAGGTTGCCTTTTCATTTTGTTGAAGGTTTCCTTCACTGTGCAGAAGCTTTTTAGTTTGATGCAATCCCCCTTGTTTATTTTTTCTTCTGTTGCCCTTGCTCTTAGAGTCAGATTTTTTTTTTTTAAGTCACTAAGACTGGTGTTGAGCAGCTTTAGCACCTCCGTTTTCTTCTGGGAGCTTTATGGCTTCCAGATAATCCACTTTGAGTTAACTTTTGTATATGGTGTAAGACAGCGGTCCAGTTTCATTCTTTTGCATGTAGCCGTCCAGTTTTCCCAGTACCATTTACTGAAGAGATTGGTCTTTCCCATTGTCTATTCTTGCCTCCTTCATCAAAAATTAATTGCCCATATATGCCTGAGTTTATTTCCGGGGCAAAATAGGATTTTGTTCCATTGATTTATGTCTCTGTTTTTATGCCAATATCATACTACATGACTACATGACTTTGTAGCATATGACTACAGCTTTGTAGCATAGCTGGAAATCAGGAAGCCTGATACCCCCAGCTTTGTTCATGGTTCTCAAGATTATTGGCATCTTTTGTGGTTCCTCTCTGGCCTCTCTTTAAATCCTTACTTAAACAAGCTGTTCTGTGATGAAACCTATAAGGCATCAGAGCTGACGGGATCCTTATAGATCATCGAAAGCTCTTTGCCAGAGACCCCTGGGATTCAAACAAAAACACAAATGATCTCTATCATTTTCCCTTTGTCCATATTTATTTACCATCTCAAGTAACTGTTTTAAATTACTAAGATTTTATTTCCCCCTATGTTAAAATGCTTCTTGGGGCTCCCGGGTGGCTCAGTCAGTTATGTGTCCAACTCTTGATCTCAGCTCAGGTCTTGATCTCAGGTTTGTGAGTTCAAGCCCCGTGTTGGGCTCTGTGCTGGGCATGAAACCTACTTTAAAAAAAAAAAAAAGCTTCTTTCCCATTTCAGAAATTGGAGAGAATTATTTCTGAGACATGATTGTGTGTGTGTGTGTGTGTGTGTGTGTGTGATACAGCAGGTTGGATAAAGCATTGGTATTTCTTACATAACTGGGAGTTCATATTTTCAACACCAAAAAACCCCCAATATATCCCGATTTTGTCGCGTCAGCTGGAGCCAAACTAAGAAGTCAGGTGGACGAGCTTCCCTTCAAGTTTTTCTATTTCTGGGAAGCTCAGGCTAGTTCTGTTCCCTGGGTCAGAGAGGAGGTAATAAAACTCACACAAAGCTGTGAGTGATTCAGTGCTAAGGAGGACGTATCAGAAAGCATGACTTCATACAGACAATGAATCACTGACGCCGAGAAATATGGCCATCGGCCAGAATAGGAGATATTGCCAAGTTTCACATCAGTTGTTTATTCAATAAGTAGTATTGATTACTTTTCATGGCTGGACTGTAGTAGCTGTTGGGGATACTCAAAGCTTTTGCTTCCAAAGAGCCGGTGATTTGGTAGAGGAACCAGCATAAAGGCAATTATAAAAACATGATAGTGGAATAAAAGCAGGTGCCAAGACGTGCCTCAGATAGGCGATGTCAGGAGGGAAGCACAGGAACAGAAATTGTGTTTGCCCAACCTCCTCTCCACCTCTTTCTCTCTGGGCAGCCGTCGTAAGGTCAGCAGGCTGGTTCCAGCTCCAGGGATGGGCCCCGAGGAACCTAAGTCACTCAGAAGCCACGAGCCCTGCTCTGGATGCAAGACATCCCCCGGGACCCTGGTCAACACATTCACGTGTCACAGTTTAGACCATCAACAGCTGAGGAGAGAGAGGTCTTCTGAGAACGTTGGGGAAAGAAGTGTTCATGCTCTTCTGTGATTATTAATTGAGATACAATTTGCACGCTGTGGTAGTCAAACCCACCCAGGTCAGTGGTGTTCACATATAGCATATAGCATAGAACCACAAAAGATGCCAATAGCCAAAATAATCTTGAGAACCGCACTCTCTAATTCCAGAATATTTTCCTCACCCATGAAGAACCCTCATACTCATTTTCCTCTCCCTCCAGCTCCTGGCAACCTTTAAATTCCTCTCTGTCGCTAGCCAGTTCTGAACGGTTCATGTACACGGAATCACATAATACGTGGCTTTTGGGTCTGGCTCCTTATGTTTACTTAGCGTAATGTATTTAAGGACGATCCGTGTTGCAGCATGTTATCAACACTTCCTGCTTTTTCTGATGGAATATTCCATTAGGTGGGTACACCAGCCACATGTGGTTGGCCCATTCACCCGTTGATGGTTCTTTTCACTTCTTTGGTTATAACAAACAATGCTGCTATGAACATTTTTGCATAAGTATTTTTGTGTACCTATGTTTTCAATTCTTTGGGGAAGCAGGGTCCACACTCTCAGTGTGGAGCCCAATGTGGGGCTTGAACTCACGAAACCACAGGATCATGACCGAAGCAGAAACCAAGAGTCGGACCCTTAACCCACTGAGCCACCCAGGTGCCCCTGGCTTATTTGTCTTTTAATTGTTGAGCTTTCAGAGTTCCTTATATACTCTGCACACCAGGCCTTGATCAGCGACATGATTTGCAAATATTCTGCCCCCTTTCGTGGGTTGTCTGTCCATTCGCTTTTGAGAGAAGTCTTGCACGTGATCCTTCTCCACCCGCATCTCAATGAGGTTTGATGTGGCTGCAGCCAGCTTGCTACTGCCTGAGAATGAACTGAGGAAATTGCAGGGACATGAACTTGGAGCTACTCGCTTGAGTCAGTCCTTGGGAAAACTTTTTCTCTTATCTCTTGACTCCCAAGTTCATGAGCCAGTATATTTATTTTTAGCTGTGATGTTCAGTTACCTCCTGCTGAAAGCCTCCTAAATGATACAGGTACCAAACCCTGCCTGAGGGAGAAAGTCTTGACCATTTCCTTCTCCTCAAATCAAACCACGGAGTCCAAGAACTAACCTTCAAAAATCTCAACAGCAACATTTGGGAGTCTATCCAAGCATTGTAAGAGCCGTGAATAGTGTCACCACCAAGACAGGGGTGCCTTCTCAGAAGCAGTGGTTGTAGACGTTACTGTTGTGTTGCTAATTAAACATTAGCTTAATTACCTTTTATCTCTGCATCTGGTTTTCTGATATAATCTATATTTTAATGGACTTCAGGCAGATCATTGGGGGAAAGCCCAAATGGGTAATTTTACCGCCCCAGTCAGGAAAGCATTCTGAGTAAATGAGAAGAAAGAAAGAAAGAGAAAGGGGAAGAATGAAAGAGGAAGAGAGAAAAAGAGAAAGGAGAAAGAAAGAAAGAAAGAAAGAAAGAAAGAAAGAAAGAAAGGAAGGAAGAAAGAAAGAAGAAAGAGGCAAGGTGGGCGAGAACTGATCATAGTAAAGACGTGCAAAGCACCGACGGGTGAATTTCACTCTCATTCAGAAACTCTAGTGATAGAGGCCACTCAATACCTACCCGACTTTTTTTCTCTTAGAAGAGAACTCCTTTGCTTTAGGAATCAAAATACCTAATCATTTTCACCAAACCTTTGTTCTGTGGATCTCCCTCAATCCATTTTCTCACAAGGATTTAGTAACACAAGCTCTGGTTAGATTTTCTCTTAGATGACATTTGGTCACATGGTTTGAAGGCTTAACCTATACCAGACTGTCAGTGCAACATCTGAGGGAAATGCATGGACCCTTCATTCTTCATCGGTGTACTTTCATACCACCTGGCATGTTACGTGTTCAAGTGTTGATTATCTCATGAGCGGGTGTGCACACGCACACACACACACACACACACACACACACACGCACCCACTATGTGACAGAAGGGAATTACTTCTATTCCAAATGCCTAGAAAAATAGTGGACAATAAATTTAATTGTTTTTTATTTTAGAGAAAGAGAGAATGTGACCAGGGAAGAGGGGGAGAGTGAGAGAGAGAAGAGAGAGAGAGAGATTGAGAATCTGAAGCAGGCTCCACGCCTCGCTAGGAGCCCAACAAGAGGCTTGAACTCTTGACCCTGAAATCATGACCTGAGCCGAAATCAAGAGTCAACCAACTCAACCAACTGAGCCACCCAGGCGCCCCTGGACAATACTTTTTTATGCGATAAATAATTCAACGAATCTGCCTCTTTATTCACTGATTCATCTGTTTAAAACAGCATGCGACACAAGTTAGGAGCACGGGGTCAGGACACAGACAAGTTGAATCCCAGTCCTTCTACTTATAAGCTCTGCGATCTTGGGCAATCACATAACTTCTCTGGGCCATAGTTTTGTCATTAGGGCAACAGGAATAAGAACTCTCACAGAACTGTCACAAGTATGAAATGAGATGTTACACAGAAAACGCTGAAAACAATGTCATATATAGCATATAAGCACAATGCCTATGAAATCTCTTGTGCTCGGGGCACCTGGGTGGCTCAGCGGATTGAGTCTGACTTCAGCTCAGGTTAAGATCTCATGGTTTGTGAGTTCAAGCCCTGCATCGGGCTCTCTGCTGTCAGCCTGGAGCTGAGCTGCTGTGGATCCTGCTTCGGATCCTCTACATCCCCCTCTCTCTCTGCCCCTCCCCCGCTGGCTCTCTCTCTCTTTCTCTCTCTCTCTCTCTCTCAAAATAAATAAACTTTAATTTTTTAATGTCTATTTATTTTTGAAAGACAGAGAGGTTGAAAGAGAGCACAAGCAGGGGAGGGGCAGAGAGAGAGAGAGAGACACAGAACCTGAAGCAGGCTCCAGGCTCCAAGCTGTCAGCACAGAGCCCAACGTGGGGCTCGAACTCACGAACCATGAGATCATGACCTGAGCCGAAGTCAGACACTGAACTGACTGAGTCACCCAGGTGCCCCAAAACAAACTTAAAAAATAAATGAATAGGGGCACCTGGGTGGCTCAGTCGCTTCAGTGCCTCACTTCGGGTCAGGTCATGATCTCACGGTTTGTGGGTTTGAGTCCCGCATCAGGCTCTGTGCTGACAGCTGGAGCCTGGAGGCTGCTTCAGATTCTGTGTCTCCCTCTCTCTCTCTCTCTGCCCTTCCCCTGTTCACACCCTGTCTCTCTCTGTCTCTCAAAAATAAATAAACATTAAAAATATTGTTTTTCGTAAATAAACAAATAAAAATCTCTTGTGCTTCCAACACGTTAACAGTCTTCACTCATTTCTTCAGCAAATATTTATTTAACGTTTACTCTGGGCCAGGTGCTGTGCTAGGTGCTGGGAATACAATGGTGGATAAAACCAAAAATGCACCCTGCCTTTATGGAACTTATAATACAGTGAGGGAGAAAGTTATGAATTACAGTAACCACACAAGTAAGTGTAGCATTAACCGCCTTTTTTTTATTTTTAAGTAGGCTTCACCCCCAGCTCAGAGCCCAACGAAGGGCTTGAACTCACGACCCTGAGACCAAGAGGCAGATGCTTAACTGACTGAGCCACCCAGGCACCCCTGTAGCGTTAACAATCTTAAAATTTAGGAAGAGATGGGGCAAGATTATATTTATAGGGGACATTTGATCTGGCCAGAAACGGAAAACCCACCTTTCTGGGAGAAGCCCGCTAGGTATGTGTGATGCGGTAAGGAGGTACACAATATTCGATTTCCAGTTGTTTTCTTTTATGTGCTATTCTTTTTTAAAAAAAACATTTATTCATTTCTGAGAGACGGAAAGAGACAGAGCACATTGGGGGAAGGGCAGAGAGAGAGGGAGACACAGAATCCAAAGCAGGCTCCAGGCTCTGAGCTGTCAGCACAGAGCCCCACGAGGGGCTCGAACTCACGGACTGTGAGATCATGACCTGACCTGAAGCTGGACGCTCAACCGACTGAGCCACCCAGGTGCCCCTCTTTTATGTACTAGTCTGTAATTCCCTCTTTTTCCTCAAAGAGTCTGTAGGATAAGAGTGAGCTCATAGCCTCGAGTTGTGATTTTTGCACTGAGGAAGAGGCCGGTCTCGGATGAGGGAGAAGCTCTCCTCAGAATGGACGGTAGCCATGGGCACAGGGACAAGGACAAGAGAATAAAGCCCCCCCCCCATCTCTGGGAATTAAAAAAGAAAATACAGGAAAACAGTGGGTTGTATAATTAAATCATTTTATTTGGACATAAAAGGAAAGTCGGAGCCCAGTGTCTAGCGTTTTGAACATCTGGTTTGTTTATAATAACAATGTTCATAGAAAATTTAGAGGCAGGAATAAGTTCATTCGTAATCCCACCTCCGTACATAATCGTTTTTCCTTTTTGGTTTTCTTTTGTTTTCCCTTTTATTCTCGAGCTATTACAGCCGTAGGCATTTTTAAATGGTTGTACTCACAGGACACAAATAATTTCACGTCTCCCTTTTATGTGGTAGATAGTCTTCATAATTATTCATATTAATCATCATCCTCTTTTTATGGGGGGGGGGGGGAGAAACTGAGCCTTAGAACCTTGCCGATTGCTGTCCTCAGCAAATTAAAGGCTCATGGTCCTTCGTCAGAAAGGCAAGTCCTCGACGACAGCATCTGTCTTACTGCTGCAGTGGAAAGACGAAGAAGGTACATTTTAGAGATGGAGAGACATCTAAAGAAAAACGTGTCCTGTGCCTTCTACTGCTGACACTTCACTGCACACTTCCCTTTTGACTTCAGACGTGCGGGGCGTCCACCCTCCAAGCAATTCTGCTCCACCGGCTGGGTGTTCTAGAGTCTGACTCGATTCTGACACTACCCTCCCTGCGGATAGTGTCAGATCCCACAGGTTACGGGCTCGGTCCCACAAGACTGCTCCCCTCCTTCAGACGCCACTCACAAGGCCAGCTTGCCATTTCAGTTTCTCACGGACCGGCTGTCCCTTGGAGGGTCCCAGACTCCGTGCTCGGGTTTAATGAATTTGCTAGAGGGGCTCGCAGAACTCAGGAAAACAGTGTAGTCACCAGATTACTGGCTTATTATGAATGGATATAACAGCCAGATAGAAGAGAAGTGTGGAGCAAGGTATGGGGAAGAGGGCATGCAGCCCCCATGCCCTCTCTGGGTGCACCACCCTCCAAGAACCTCCATGGGCTCACCATCTAGAAGTTCTCCAAATCTTTGTTTTTCGGGGGGTATTTACGGAGGCTTCATTACAATAGGCATGAGAGATTAAACCACGGGTCTTTGGTGACTCATTCAGCCTCCAGCTTGCCCTCCCTGTCTGGAAGATGGGGCTTGAGGCAGAAACTTCCAACCCTCTCATCCTGATTGGCTCCTCTGGCAACCGCCCCCATCCTGGGGCTAGCCAAAAGTTCCCTCCTTAACATCAACTGGTGGGTTGAGAGAGGGGCTTGTTACGAATGACAAGACACCTTTATCTCTTCTCTCTTGGGAAATTTCAAGTGTTTTTGGAACTCTGTGCCAGAAGCTGGACAAGACAAAGATACGTATTTCTTATAAATCGCAATATCACAGGGGGGCCAGAGAGCGGTCTGTGGCCGGGAAAGGGAGAAGGTGCAGGTAGGTGACAAGCCAAGGTCTTGGACCCATTGATTGGTCTCATTAGCTTATTCATTGAGCTTAACAGCCTGAAAAAAAAAAAAAAGAAAGAAAACAAGAAACAAAAACTACCAACTGTTTCAAGCTTCAAAGGGTGAAGAAATTTTAATTTTAAAAGCGGGGGAGGGGGGGATAATAAATAAGATCCTGTGGACATCAAGATAGGGAGGGTTTGGATTAAAATTCATTAAGATACAATAAGAAACTCTAGGCTCCTTGCAGGTAAAAGAAACTTTGCTAATGAATTATTCATGAAGAAATGAGCTGAATGAGGGAATCCTGTCTTGGCTTGGCAAAGGTTCAGACTTGGTTCAAACTTTCTCCCCAGGTAATAGTATAACAAAAAGTAACAAAGAAGCGTGTTTGTTTGTTACTTGAGTACCTTGCTTGTGGTACAAACCAACCTGGCATTAGCCTTCCCCTTATAGTCTGAATCTTTCGCAGAAAAAATGCTAGGAAAAAATGCTAGGAATAAAATCTTCCATTTAAAAATCCGCAACGAACAGGCTCAAGAAAAGTTTGGAGCCTGTGTGAGTCCCTTTTTCTATGATTCTAAGCAAAAATTTTAAACCATACAAAGTAAACAGTTTTGAGCACAATTTATGTGCCATGTGCAAAGCTTACTGCGCATATACAGGGATAAATAAGTCCTGTTCCTCAAAATGACAACAATCCAGTGGGGTAGAGATACATCTAAGCAACTAATAATAACCCAAAGTGACGCGCCACCCCATGCCACTTTCCCGGGAGCACAATACAGCTCTACCATTTGTTCATGCTGTTTCTAGAACTGACTCCCTTTTCCTGTTCACCTATCCAAACTATATTCAGGCTTTGAGTCCCGGGTCTACACCAGCTTTTGCACGAAAGGTTCACTGAGTATTCCTTTTTCTTAGAACTTAGTTTTCTTGGGGCACCTGGGCGGCTCAGTCGGTTAAGCGTTCGACTTGGGTTCAGGTCATGCCCTTGAGGTTCGAGAGTTTGAGGCCCGCATCGGGATCTGGGCTGTCAGTGTGGAACCTTCCCAGAATCCTCGTCTCCCTCTTTCTACCCCTCCCCCACTTGCTCTTTCTCTCTCTCTCTCTCTCTCTCAAAAGTAAATAAACGTTTTAAAAATTGACATTAAAAAAAAAAAGAACTTAGTTTTCTTCGTATTTCCTATTTGGAGTTTTCACTGTACAACATAGCATTTTGTTATAGACGATTTGATGAGAACATGTGTCATTTTACATGTATTCATTTTGTCTTTTTCCAATGATGCATACGTTTCCAGTAGACCACCACTTTCCTCTATATTCTGTCCTGTGACTTTTTTTCTTCCCCTCCCCGTCCTGTGACTAACTTAATACCAAATGCTTATTCTGTGATTGGCTCTGCCATTCTCATTTGGCTCTACTTCTAAAATCCTAATTGTTGGGGCGCCTGGGTGGCTCGGTCGGTTGAGCATCTGGCTCTTGACTTTGGCCACGGTCATGATCTCAGGGTTCGTCAGTTTGAGCCTTGCATCAGGCTCTGCGCTGACAATGCAGAGCCTGTTTGGGATTTCTCTCTTCCTCTTTCTCTTTCTGCCCCTCTCCAGCTTGCTCTCTCTTTCTCAAAAATTAAACATTAAAAGTTTTTTAAACAGGGGCGCCTGGGAGGCGCAGTCGGTTGAGCGTCCGACTTCGGCTCAGGTCATGATCTCACAGTCTGTGAGTTCGAGCCCCGCATCGGGCTCTGTGCTGATGGCTCAGAGCCTGGAGCCTGCTTCCGATTCTGTGTCTCCCTCTCTCTCTGCCCCTTCCCTGCTCATGCTCTGTCTCTCTCTGTCTCAAAAATAAATAAAAACATTAAGAAAAAAAATTTTAAAAAAAAGTTTTTTAAACATAGATATTGTGTCTATCCTCACCTACCAGGCAGGTTTTGTTGCAAAATTTGG
Organism: Panthera leo; assembly: GCF_018350215.1. NCBI lineage: Eukaryota > Metazoa > Chordata > Mammalia > Carnivora > Felidae > Panthera > Panthera leo. The sequence goes on along the minus strand of NC_056685.1, from coordinate 21,430,926 downwards.
TTATAAGTAAAGAAATAATAATTAGAAACTATTTCTTTACTTTTACAAACACTTTTGCGTCAAAGCTCTTTTATACTGAATTCTGGGGATGGGTTTCTCATATTGGCCTGTCCCCGGATGAGATTCCGAATTATCCCATTTTTTCTTCTTCGGTCATCTTCAGCTCTGACCAGACTGTCAACATTTCATCTCCTAGAGACTCAATTACGTGATCCTAAGCAAATCACTCCATTCAACTGAACTTTCCTTGAGACTGATTTTCTCGTATGAAAAGGGAAGATAATGTTATTGAACAAGGGTGAGTGAATAATGCATATGAGAGAGAGACGCCTGGGTGGCTCAGTTGGTTGAGCGTCCGGCTTCGGCTCAGGTCACCATCTCACGGTTCGTGGGTTCGAGCCCCGCGTCGGGCTCTGTGCTGACAGCTCGGAGCCTGGAGCCTGTTTCGGATTCTGTGTCTCCCTCTCTCTCTGCTCCTCCCCCGCTCGTGCTCTGTCTCTCTCTCTCTCTCTCAAAGGTAAATAAACATTTAAAAAAATAATAATAACGTATATGAGAGAAGCATTCTCTGGACCTTAAGGACCTATGAGATATCAGATATCATCATCATTGTCACCATCATTGTTATTATTTCCTTCGCTACTTTGAAATGTGCAAGGTTGTTTAAGAAGGGTGATACAATAATGGGGGCACCTGGGTGGCTCAGTCGGTTGAATGTCCGACTCTTGGTTTCGGCTCAGGTCATGATCTTGCAGTTTGTGGGTTCGAGCCTTGCATTGGGCTCTGTGCTGACAGCACAGAACCTACTTGGGACTCTCTCTCACCCTCTCTCTCTGCCCTGCCCCTGCACTCCATCTCTCTCTCAAAATCAAAAAATAAACTAAAAAAAAAAAAAAAAGGAGGAGGGTGATATAATGGAAAGAATACTGGTTGATATTACTAGTGTTCACTAATATCAGTTCCCTTCTATTTCCTGAGAGCTTGACCAATAGATTTTCTAGTCCCCTTTGCAGTTGGTAGAGCCATGTGGCTCTCATCAGTGGAATGGGCAGAAGGGGCCAATGTATTTTACTGCCAGTGCTTGATTCTTTCTCCTTCCTTCTCTTCGTAAAGTGACTCAAGAGGCCTTGTGTTCCACATCTGTTCCCATAAGAAAAAGATGTTTCTTGGCACAAAAACAGACCCTCAGATCAATGGAACAGAATAGAGAACCCAGAAACGGACCCACAAACATATGGCCAACTATCTTTGACAAAGCAGGAAAGAATATCCAGTGGAATAAAGACAGTCTCTTCAGCAAGTGGTGCTGGGAAAACTGGACAGCAACATGCAGAAGAATGAACCTGGACCACTTTCTTACATCAGACACAAAAATAAACTCAAAATGGATGAAAGACCTAAATGTAAGACAAGAAGCCATCAAAATCCTTGAGGAGAAAGCAGGCAAAAACCTCTTTGATCTTGGCCGGAGCAACTTCTTACTCAACACGTCTCCGGAGGCAAGGGAAACAAAAGCAAAATGAACTATTGGGACCTCATCAAAATAAAAAGCTTCTGCACAGCAAAGGAAACAGTCAGCAACACTAAAAGGCAACCGATGGAATGGGAGAAGATATTTGCAAACGACATATCAGATAAAGGGTTAGTATCCAAAATCTACAAAGAACTTATCAAACTCAACACCCAAAAAACAAATAATCCAGCGAAGAAATGGGCAAAAAAAAAAATGAATAGACACTTCTCAAAGAAGACTTCCAGATGGCCAACCAACACATGAAAGAATGTACATCACTCATCATCAGAGACATACAAATCACACCTGTCAGAATGGCTCATATTAACAACTCAGGCAACAACAAATGTCGGTGAGTATGCAGAGAGAGAGGATCTCTTTTGCACTGCTGGTGGGAGTGCAAACTGGTACGGCCACTCTGGAAAACAGTATGGAAGTTCCTGAAAAAATTAAAAATAGAACTACCCTACAACCCAGTAATTGCACTACTAGGCATTTATCCAAGGGATACAGGTGTGCTGTTTCGAAGGGGCACTTGCACCCCCATGTTTATAGCAGCACTATCAACAATAGCCAAAGTATGCAAAGAGTCCAACTGTCCCTCGATGGATGAATGGATAAAGAAGATGTGGTATATGTATACAATGGAGTATTACTCGGCAACCAAAAGAATGAAATCTTGCCATTTGCAACTACGTGGACGGAACTAGAGGGTGTTATGCTAAGTGAATTAGTCAGAGAAAGACAAATATCACACGACTTCACTCATATGAGGACCTTAAGACACAGAGAAGATGAACACAAGTGAAGGGAAGCAAAAATAATATAAAAACAGGGGAGGGGACAAAACATAAGAAACTGTTAAATAGGGAGAACAAACAGAGGGTTACTGGAGGGGTTGTGGGAGGAGGGATGGGCTAAATGTGTAAGGGGCATAAGGAATCTACTCCTGAAATCACTGTTGAACTATATGCTAACTTGGATGTAAAGTTAAAAAATGAAATAAAATAAAGAAAAAGATGTTTCTATCAGCTGGATCCCTAGGGAGTTGCATGGAGCAGAATTTCTTGCCAACTCGGTGGGAATTGTAGTGTGAGTGAGAAATTCACTTTTGTTGAATCAAGTCACTGAGATTTGGGATTGTTTGTTAGTACAACATAACATAGCCTCATGGGGCTAACATACTGTGATGGACCAAAGGATAAAGGAATCCTAGATAGGGGCACTTGGAGGGCTCAGTGAGTAGAGCATGCGACTCTTGATCTCAGGGTTGTGAGTTTGAGTCCCACATGTGGCAAAGGGTTTACTTAAAATTAAAAAAAAAAAGAATCTTAGATGTATCTACGGCCTAACCTATATGCCCTTGAGTGAGCAGACTAAATTATACTATCTCTAAGGTCCCTTCAGCTCTGAAAACTCTGATAGTGCAATAACACAAAGCAATCTCATGGGAGTAACAAAGAAATGTCACCTTTTGTTTAAAGAATAAGATAAAATTTCAGTTATATCAAACCATCTCAGAGAATGAATTCAGCCAGAATAATTTTTAGGACACTTTTCTTGGCTGTAGAGGCAGACAGCGGATTTCCAACTCTGTTGGGACTGTACATAATGGTAAAGATATATAGGGTCTAAGTAATGGGTTAAGAAGCTTTCCTAGGAGCAAAGCAATTAGGATTTAGGCATGAACTTTGTAGCCTCTTTAGGCTCACAGGTCTTTTGCTTAATTTCTAGTGCTCATGAATATTGCACAAAGGTGAATTTCTCTGATAACCAGGCTCCAGTTATACAGGGTGTTAGTGTATTTCTCTACAGCAAACCCAGCAACACAGATCCATAGTTACGTGGCTAATATGTACTTGACAGTTTGAGAGATACTTTGTAGGCCATTTGCAAAAACGAACATTATGGAAAGAACTGAAATAATTCGCTCCTCGTGATGCTTCAGTGAGGCAATATAGCATCATGATGAAGCGTGTTAGGTTCTGGAACAAAACTGTCTGTGTTCGGATTCCAATTTCACCCCTGAAAACTGTGAACGTGGGCAAGTAAATGAACCTCTTGGTGTCTCCATTTTCTCATTTTTAAATTGCAGGTAATCAAAGGGATGTGTTAAATGCCTAAAAAAGTTGCCGACACATAGTAAGCCCTCAGTAAAGATTAGACTTGTAGCGATTATTTTTTTCAGTCCTTTTAATATATTTACTGTATCCGTCAGGGTTCTCCAGAGACACAGAATCAATAAGAAAGATTTGTTATAAAGGGTTGGTTCATGTGACTGTGGAGGCTGAGAAGTCTTACACCCTATGGTCTGCATGCTAGAGGCCCAGGAAAGCCGGTGGTGTAGTTCCAGCCTGCACTGGGAGGCATGGGAACCAAGAACCCATGGTCTAAATCCTTGTCCAAGTTCAAAGGCTGGGGAACCACGAGCGTGAATGTCTGAGGGCAGGAGAGGGTGTCTGTCACAGCTCAAGCAGAAAGCTAAGTAGTCCTTCCTCCCCCTTGCTGTTCTATACAGTCTCTCAACAGATTGGATGATGCCCACCTACATTAGTTTGGGGGGGGGGGGGAGGGGGGTAGTTCTTTACCCAGTCTCCTGATTCAAATCCCAATCTTTTCCAGGAACATCCTCACAGACGTATCCATAAATAATGTTTTACCAGCTATCTGGGAATCCCTTGGCCCAGTCAAGTTGACACATAAAACTAACCATCACAGGGACACCTGGGTGGCTCAGTCAGTTAAGCATCTGACTCTTGATTTTGGCTCAGGTCATGATCTTACGGCTCGTGACTGCTAGACCTGCATCGGGCTTTGGGCTGACAGCGCAGAGCCTGCTTGGGATTCTCTCTCTCTCCCTCTCTCTCTGCCCCTCCCCGCCAAAGTAAATAAATAAACTTAAAAAACAAAAGATGCTCTCTTTCTCTCTCTCTCTGCCCTTTCTCTGCTTTCACGTGCACACTCTCTCTTTAAAAAAAAAAGAAAGAAAGAAAGAAAAGAAAGGGAAAAAAAAAACAACTAACCATCACATTTACTATTATTGATATCATGTAAGAGCTGCAAAGAATATAAGAGTATCCTTTGATTAATTTATTAATTTTTCATTGGTCACTGTGTTAGCCAGGGTTTTCCAGAGAAACAGAACGAATACGATGTATAGAGAGATTTATTTTAGGGAATCAGTTCACGCGACTATGGAGGCCGGCAAGTCTAAAATCTGCAGGGCCTGGAAGGCAGGATGGAGATCCAGGGAGGAGCTAATGAGACAGTTGTAACCTTCAGGTCACCAGGCGGAAGACCTAGAAAAGAGCTAAGTTCGAGTCTAGAGGCCACCGGCTGCAGAGTGCCCTTTTGCTCAAGAGTGGGCAGTCTTTCGTGCTATTCAGGCCTTCGACTAATTGGATGAGGCCCACCCACATAATGGAGGATAATAGGTTTTATTCCAAATCTACCAACTTAAATGCTAATCTCATCCAAAAACCACCACAGAAGCATCTAGAATAATATTTGGCCATATATCTGGGCAATGTGGCCCAGCCAATTTGATGTACAGAATTAACCATTATAGTCAAACATACAATTTTTCCTTACCGGGCCAATCATTTCAATTGGTGGCTTGAACCTAGACCTAGAATTTCCTGATGGGAACTCACCACTTGCAATCCTTCCCTCCTTTCCACTTGTACATTGATGATGGGAGTTTCCTTCTTCATAAAGAATGAGGCAGCAGAGAAACAGGGTCTTTCTGGCCCAAACAGCTCCTTCTCCCCCCTGCCATGGGGTATGGGATTTCAGGCAGCCATCTGGCTTTGGCAGTCTGGATTAATGTCTCCCCCCGCCTAAAAATAGCAGCCAACAGTATTTGCCTGCCTAGTTCCTAGTGTGAACCACGGAGGTACATTATGCTTAAGAAATAGCTCTTTTAAAGGAACTTATTCAGAATTTCCCCATCACTGATTCATTGGACAAATTCTTACTGAATTCTTACTATGTGGATGGCACAGGCTTGGGCTGGGAATATTCAAGGACGAATTAAACAGATACAGATTTTACACGTCAAAATCAGTTACAATGAAAAAGATTTGATTACGTCTTCTGGCTTCCTAGAACACTGACTTCATTTGGTCACGCACAATTCTTACGTTTCTTTGCATCGATGCTATATCCTTCAAAGAAATTTGATGAAGGTAAAGGTTGGCTACTCCCCACCTCCTCGCTCTCAGCTTGCTCATATTGAAAGCAAGTCTCAGGATGCCTGGGTGGCTCAGTCAGTTGAGCATCTGAACTTTGGCTCAGGTCGTGATCTCATGGTTCGTGAGTTTAAGCCCCACGTTGGGCTCTGTGTTGACAGCTCAGAGCCTGGAGCCTGTTTCAGATTCTGTGTCTCTCTCTCTCTCTGCCCCTCCCCTGCTCAAGTTCTGTCTCTCAAAAAAAAAAAAAAAAAAAAAAAAAAAAGTTGAAAAAAAATAAAAAAAAAAAAAGAAAGCAACTCTCCCACATTTTTTTGATTAAAAAAATTTTTTTAATGTTTATTTATTTTTGAGAGAGGGAGAGAGAGCATGTGGGGGGGCGAAGGGCAGAGAGGGAGGGAGACGAGGATCCTAAGCAGGCTCTGCACTGACAGCAGAGAGCCTATGTGGGGCTCGAACTCACTAACTGTGAGATCATGACCTGAGCCAAAGCTGGACTCTTAACCTACTGAGACACCCGGGTGCCCCTCTCACATTTATTTTTAAAAACACTCATGGCAAGCAGACCCAAAGAGGTTTATGCAGGCTATTTGTGGAGGTCTCCAGAGCCCCACCTTTCTGTCCTGGTAGGTGCCCTAACGGCAGGCATGAATGATTCCTTCGAAGCCGATGTGATAACATTCCAGAAGCAAGATCCTAGTCCCTGTTAGTAGGCATCAGGCAATTACAAATCAAAGGCTGGACAGGGGACTGCAGGGGATCAAGCTCCAAGCCCCATCTCTCAAGGTTTAAGTTCCAGCCTCCCTGAGACTCTTGCATACTTTTCCTGCAAGGTAGAGAGGGTTTCTGAACGATGTTGGCTGACCTACATAGCTCGAAGATCTTCAAGTTCACCAGTTTAAGCCCACTTCTAACATCTACTGCGCTAGTCACTGGGCCACTACGTTCACCAACAAAAACCCACTGCTGACATCTGGTATATTAAGTAGCATGGCGTGGCTTGTTGATCTAGAACAGTTAACAGCAGAGCTTGGAGTAGCCCCTTCAGTAAGTTTGAACTTCCTGATTTGAGCAAGAGTGGATGTGCCATCGTAGACTGTGAGCTCCTGATCAGCACCTTGGTCGAGCAGAACCCCGGTAGCATGAGTCCCTCTCGGGGTACCTTGAAGCCTTTCTAGGTAAATAAACAGGCATAACAATAACAAATTGGAGTTTCACACTACCGAATTCTTCTGTGTCCAATATTCCCCATGAGTTCTCAAAATTGCTAAATTAGAATGTTTTACTCCACGTTTCTGAGATGGAGTTCGAAGCAGAAGGACAATGAAGGTGTTCATATTACACTCGCTGGAATACTAGTCCAAGAGCCGAGCTGACTTTCTAGGCAAAGCCCGACCTGGTGGTTCGTTGTGGGGAACGTCTTGTCTCTAAGTCTGGTCCTCCAGTAGAAGGTCTAAGCACTGTATCTTATTTATCAATTCACTTAGGTCAAAGCACAGGGGAATACTCACGCTAACCAAAACCAGATGTCTGCTATCTAGATTATGTCTTTTGTGTGAATCTATATATCCAAGGATCTGAATTACCCTGTGGCACTAGAAATAGAACAGACAACTAGACGGTCCTACGTAGCTGATTTATGGCAGTCTGATGAGTGTTCCACTCCTCGTGACAGTAAATCCCAGCCTTCTGTGGTCTGATGAAACGGAGCCCCCAGAAAAGGGCTTCGTCTCATCAATTCTTATTATTTCTTTCACTGATTCTAGGATTCATACCTTTACCGTCTTTCGTTGAAATCTCAGACTGCACGAACTATGGTAATCGCCCTTTTATATTTTTCTCCATTCAGACTTCTACCTTTCCAGAGTCACTTCACTGCATATTGCAATTTGCAGTATATACATATTGCACTGTATATGTTGCAAAGTTGCCAGGCTGTGTTGGCAGGCATGCAGACCCACTATGGTCAGTTGGCCAGACCCAGGAGACTTCCCGAATTTCCCTCGGCAGCAAGGTCACAAACCTTCTTGCAGGTGGACTGACTTCGGCAGACGGCTAAGCCCTACCATCTTTTTTTTCACATTTTTACTGATCTCCCTTTTAAACATCTAGACCAGCTCCAAATAGAGGATATCCTCTATCACAGCACTCAAGGACATTTGGCAGTAAGATCCAAATTCCACATCAAGACTGCTCCTGCCCAGCTCCCATCATACTTCCCATCTTGGTTTTCAGCTCTAGCCACGTGACGAACACTTACCAATGGATTTTTACAAGAGTGGATATGCTATGTCATTGCAGCAAAATTTAAGACATAAAAATGATCCAGTCTCAGGAGGTTTTCCATAAAGGATTTAGTAGTATAATATTGTCCTGGCTAAAGACCTGGCCATTTCCTTTCCCAACCCTTTATTTAAGACCTTGGGTTATGGATGAAGCACAACATAAAACAAGTTTACCTAACAGAGCCTGCACCACATAATCACAGATTACAGCTGGTGATAAAAGAAAAATAAGCACTTTACATATGATGACTCCAGAAAGAATTTAAATTACAAACCTAACCTGAAAACTCTTGGCTTTTATTAGACTACAGGACCGATAATATCCAAGTGGAATATATAAATTACTATGTTTAGAGTCAGCACTTGACTCGTAATCAAATCCTCATGCTGTTTAATCTGAGATGTTATCACTCTTAATAATTGGTGGGTGATATTTTCATATAAACACACATTACATTTATACCCGTTTCAAAGAAGCATTTGAAAAGTTAAAATCATGTCGCAAGGAACACAAAGTTAAAAACTTTAACTTAAAAAGTAAACTTAACTATTAACTTAAAAAGTAAAAATTATTTTAGCTTATAAGACATTTCACCTTTTTAAAAATGGAAAACTTTAATTTTTTTTTTTTTTAACGCTTATTTATTTTTGAGACAGAGCATGAATCGGGGAGGGTCAGAGAGAGGGAGACACAGAATCCAAAACAGGATCCAGGCTCTGAGCAGTCAGCACAGAGCCCGACGCGGGGCTTGAACTCACGGACCACGAGATCACGACCTGAGCCGAAGTCGGACGCCTAACCGACTGAGCCACCCAGGCGCCCGGAAAATGGAAAACTTTAAACAGTGTATTCCTTAGCTATGGTTTAGAAAGGAGGGACCCGCTTTGTTACAGGCCTGGTTAGGATCTGTTTTACCATGTGCTGCTTGAGCCGTGTGCTTTTCTTCCTTTATAGATTGCTCCCAACCATCCTGAGAAAGGTTGATTAGCCAGTTTTTACTGGTGAGAAAAAAGAGGCTTGGAGATGCTGAATCAATTTTCCAATCTTCTAAAGCAGCTAAATTTCACAGGATTTATTTATTTTTAATGTTTACTCCAGAGCTCGTGAGCTTTCCACCAAAAACCATCAATTAATTCATCCTGCGATTCAAGAGCCTGGATTTAGTATGACAAATGCTTTGACAGGGCCAACCCCAGTTGTTTATAGGTGAGAACATGATCTGAAATGACCAGTTTTATAAGGCAGAACGCCTGAGAGGTAAACGTAGGTAACTGACAACAAGAGAAGTGCTTAGGTAGTTAATAGTTTCAAAAACAATCCTGCTCATAACTTGGTCTCCCAGACACTGAAATCTGAAACTCTTTGATATGCTCTAGCAAGGCTTGAAACAAAGAAGTTTTGTTCAGTCCATGTTTTCGTGGGATGGTGTAACTATGTCCGTATCAGCCAACAAATGCTGCACAGAGCTGACCAATGACTCATGAAGTGAGATGTCCCTCTTCAGTTTCAAAATGCTCACTTTGAATTGCATTAACGGAAGCGGCCAACAGCTTGTCACGGTCTTTTCACCACCTTAGCCCAGTCCTAACCAGATTACATTTTTTTTTAAACAACAGATTTCTAAGTTTTTTTTTTTCCTTTGAGATAATACGTTTTATTTTTTAATATAATTTATTGACAAATTGGTTTCCATACAACACCCAATGCTCAAGACAAAGCATGAGAGGGGGAGGGGCAGAGAGAGAGAGAGAGAGAGAGAGAGAGAGAGAAAGGGAAACATAGAATCCGAAGCAGGCTCCAAGCTCAGAGCAGTCAGCACAGAGCCCGAATTGGGACTAGAACCCATGAACCGTGAGATCATGACCTGAGCGGAAGTCAGACGCTTAACCCACTGAGACACCCAAGGTGCCCCTAACCAATTTACATTTTTAATTTTACCTTTTAGAATTTTTATGTGCACTGTGATAAAAAAAATCACTTAAGATAATTATAGATTTATACATTTCTCTCTTTTAATATACTTTTTGATTATGATGAAATTTCCCTCAAGAGACTTAGAAGTTAGATTTTGAAAATTAAAACCTACATAAAATAAAAGTAACACTTTCTCTCTTCACCTTCTCAAAGGAAAACAAAACTTTACAGAAGATCATGTTGGCATTGGTTGCGGTTAATTTTTTAGTCGTCTTCGGATTGGGGCCTTCGGTCTTTATCTTTAAATACAAGAGCAGTGTTAATGCTACCTAATTTCCTTTTTGTAGTTTGAGCTGCCAATATCAAACTTACTTTGTTTTCACATGATTATGAGAGAAAATATTGTTTTCCTGTAGCCCATGTGTTGAAATGGAAATCTAGTCTACTTAGCTCTAAAACTAGCAAATGACATACTATGACATTAGAAACGATGTATCACCATTGTCAACACGTAATTTAGAATAACGGATGAACACCAGCGTGACCATTAAGCAGTTTCTCTTACGATTTTAGACACTTTGCAACAATAAATTCCACACGACACTTCATCGCTTAAAACCTAACGCCGGAATTCTGACCTTCATACTAAGTAGGAATGTAGGCTGTTGAATGTGTGCAAAGAATTTTTTGTCCACGAACGCCTACGTCTGTGGTCAAGTGGCAGGTGTAGGCAATTCATCAGGCAGCCCTCTTCCTTCTTATTAAGGCACTGCTCCGGGCGCCCGAGGGTCCTTAGGTCCCGAGCATGGCTATTTGTCGTCCGCCGGGAGGGCGCCTTTTGGCGCAGGGTGGACGGCCACGGAGGCGACGGTCGCCGATTTTCGTTCGAACGTCGCGTGGGGAGGGGTGTTCGTGTGAAAAGAAAGGCGCTCGGGAGAAGGGGCGGCAAGGAGAGGAGGGGGTGTGGTGGGATGCTGCAGGGGCGGCTAGACGGGTCCAGCTTTTCCGGGGACACTTCTGCGGCGGCCTGGCGGTGGGCGCCCGGGGCACTGGGCGCCGGGTCGGGAAGCCCAGAGTCAGACGCGCGGTGCCAGCCGCCCGGGCCCCTCCGCGCAGGCGCCGCCCATTCCCGCGCTCCGCCCGCCCCCAGGGGTCGCCATGGCAACGGACGCGGGGTTCCGGACTCCGACTCCCCCGAGCCCCCAGCTTCGCGGGAGGCGGCCGGCTGAGCCGCGGGCTCCGATGGCGGGCAAGGGCGACACGCCCGAGACCGAGGAGTGCTGGAAGATCCTCGAGAGCCTCGAGTCGACTCTTGAGCAATGCCGGTTCAGCCCCAGGTGACCCGCGCGAGCCGCAGCGCCACCCCTCGTCCGCGCGCCCCTTTCCCGCGCCTCCGCGCCCGCGCCCCGGGCCACGGCCCTGCTGGTCTGATTTCTTAAGTGTATTCACTAAACTGAGAGCACGGGTTCTGGAGCCAGAGGGCCGGAGTTCAAATCCTGCGACCCACTGCAGGGCCCCTGAGTTGGGCGAGTCACCTAAAAACTCTGTCTCAGTCACCTGCTGGGAAAGCAGCCGGGGTGGTGCCGAGCAGCACCTACTTCATAGCCCACAGTGAACATGAAATGGGTACGTGTGGGTAACGTGTTTAGAAGTGTGCCATACATATATATATACATAGTACCCTGTAGGTGTTTGCCAATATTCTAGTTATTTCTTGATGTTTTCTTTACGTCTCCTCCCTCCTGTGACCCTTTGCCCCCCACCCCCACCCCCCCCCGCCACATTTTGTTTGGATAACATAGAGCTGATGTATCTGAGAAAATGTATTTTTCTTTCTGAAATCAGTAAGTGGCCGGCACTAGGTTAGCTACCGTGTGCAAGCACTTAAAATTCTCCAAGTCAGGGGTCTCACGGTGCCAGGTGGGCGGCTTAGAGGCAAGTCCCACACACTGAGGCTCCGGAGTGAGAAGAAAGGGCGAGCACCGTACTCGCCCGATGGTGGGGACTGACCCAGTGAGCCGGTGCTGCTTAAGTGGGTGCGTGTTCGATCAGGTTTTTTTGGTGGTTGTGAAAGTCACATATTGCCGGTGGCACGTAATAAGCACCATGGGCACAGTGTCTAACCTGTTCGGCTTGTTTACTGCTAGGAATGACTTCCTGCCTGGGCATTGCGTGGCGTGTGGCTCTCCCACAAAACACACCGGCCCCGCTCAGCGGACAAGGTGACGTACCAGGTGCCCAGGGCATGCTTGGGGCCCAAACAAAGGAGCCGCTGATGCCCACGTGAATTCCTCTTCACCCCGAGTGCCAGGGGGACCGGGTTGGTGCTCTGGTAGAAGAGGCTGGAGTGCTGTCTGCCATCCTGGGTTTAGGGCACAGGTTGGCAGCGGGCAAGCAGCAGCCTCCGCCTCCTCTGGAGCCCCGCCTTTCTAGTCAGGAAACCGATGATGAGCCAGCAAACTAGACGATAAATAAGTTAGCCTGTAAGCCCTGAGGACGGGATAGCAGGGAGGGAGCAGAGGAGCTAGTGTATGGAGTGGGGAAGCGGATGGTAATTTTAGACACTGATGAAGTTTTAGGGTGATGGGGGCTTGGTTGGTAGGGTCCGGAGCCAACAACCAAGAAAGAATTTTGGAAGATGTCTTTGGTGCAAAAAAGTGATTTTATCGAAGCGCAGGGACAGGACCCGTGGGCAGGACGAGCTGCGCTGCAGGTGTGGGGGGTGACCATTTGGTGGAAGGGGGGAGATAAAGTCTAGAGGGAGTTTCGGAAGAGAATTTCACATGCTAAAGACTTACTGGAGGCCTAGCTGTTGTCAAGCTAAGGTGGGTTTTCCCTCTAGCAAAGCATTAACATTAAGACTCCTGGACTTTTAGGCTGTTGATGGGATTGCCTTGATTGCCCTTTTCTCGTAAACAGTTTAGCCACTTGTGGGTTGTTTTTGTTTGTTTGTTTTTTTGTTTTTTTTTTTTGGTCCTTTCCTGTTTTGGGGTAGCTTGGAGTATCCAAGGAATTACATGTCTCACCTCCGGGGGCGGGGGTGCTGTGAGCCTGTACTTTGCCTCCAGCTTGCCCCACACTCCCTCATCAACACTGTGGTCAAGGAAAGCTTCTCAGAGATGACACTGGAGTGAAGAAATGCAGGCTGGGGGTGGGGGGACCATCCTGATCTCTCAGGGGACAAAGTGTTCCGGGCAAAGCACAGGAAGCCGGAAGGGGTGGGGCTGGGTGTCTGGGGCCCAGCCAGGACCCCTGTGTGCCTGCAGCAGAGAGAGGGGAGCGCAGTGGAGAGGAGGTCAGACGTAAGGGGGACAGTGCCAGATGGTGGTGCGGGACCTGGATCATCAGAAGGACCTCAGCTTTGACTTTCAGTAAGGTATCAGATGTGATTTTCAGCACCGCCAAGCAATTCAAATGTCAGCACTGACTGAGTGTCCTACACTTTAACTCAGTGCTGACACTGCTACCTAGAGACGGCCTCAGACACCACAGGTCAAGGGCTCAGTCCCACCAGCCTGCTCTCCCCCACCCCACTTCAGGTGCCAGTTGCAAATCCAGGTTGTTACCTGTGCTTCTGACCATTCAGCCTTAAGTGAGCGCTTCCCCTAACTCCCTCTGTGGGTTCAATTAATTTGCTAGAGCCACTCCTAGAACTCAGGGTAGTAAAGGAGACAAATACATACATGACCAGATAAAGAGACACATAGGGTGAGGTCTTGAAGGGGCCAGAGCACAGAAACTTCTCTCCCCATGGAGTTTGGAGTGTGCCACCCTCCTGGCACCTGGCTGTGTTCTTGTTCATCAACCCAGAAGCTCGCTGAGCCTTGTAGTTCAGAGATTTTTATGGAGGCTTCATTACAGAGGCCCAATTGATTGAAATCATTGGCTTCTGGTGATTGGGTCTACCTCCAGCCCCTTCAGAGAGAGGTCTGGTCATGGGACTGACAGGTTCCACCCTCTAATTGTGGTTGGTTTCCCTTGCAACCAGCCTCCATCCTTAGGGGCTTTTCACAAGCCCCCTTAGGAACATCAACTAAGGTGTGGTTCAAAGGAGTTTGTTATGAATTACAAAAGACACACAGTTGACCTTTTTCCACATTGAAGCTATTTCAGGAACTGAGGTCAAGAGACCAAATATAACAAAAGATGATCCTATTGCCCTTGTCATTCAAGAAATTCCAAGGGTCTTGGGAGCTTTGAGGCCGGAACCTTGGATGAAGACCAAAATATATATTTCTTATAAATCACACTGTCAAAGATGGGAAGCCATTGCGGGGTGGGGGTGGGGTGGGGATTGGAACAGAGAAACAATTTCATATGATTAATCTTTCAACTGGATTACTCTGGCTGCTGTTTTGATAATAGATTATAATGAAGATAAGGGCAGAAACGGGTAGACCAGTTAGGTGGTATGGGGGGGAAAATCATTTTGCCTTTACCTTTCTGTGTTCTCAGATGAGACCAACCCCATAATAAAAGATAGATTAACAGGAAAAAACAAACAAACAGAAGTTTAATAGGGCGTATGCCTCTTGTATACATACACGAGAGATACCCAGGAAAACTGAGTAACTCCTCGAAATGGCCCAGCCAGCACCTTAAATACCATCACCTAAACACAAAAGATGGAGGTTGGGTAGAGGGGAAGAGTGAGTTATGGGAGATATTCAGGAAAAGCACAGTAAACAAAAGCATGGCTGTTATGCAGATTTAAATTGGCGCCTTCTCATTGGTAAGCTTCTCCTGTGATTTACTCATCCTTTTCTTCCTGGTCTGGAGAGGAAGACACTTCCAAATGGCAATATTTGTAAATGTAAATTTATAAAATATATTATGTAATATATGTAATATAAATATAAAGAATATGATATATTCTTTATAAATGTAAATTTACAGAAGGATAACTTCTGCTTTGTTTTCAGAGCTTCTCTCAGTTCTCAGAATAATTGACTCACAATAATCCTCGTGCCAAAGAGGCATACTTTGAGGTACCATATTCTGCTTCTCTTCAAGTCTGATGTCCAGAAGAGAGGTCCAGGCTGGCTACATCAATTTGGGAGTAATTAGCACAGAGACAGAGAGGCTGGAGGACTTGGTGAGATCACCTAGGAAGTGGGCATAACCGAGAGAAGTCTCTTTGAGCCTGGGCTACATCATAGTTGTGTATTCTTGGAGGAAAGAAAGAGGGAAGCAATGTTTTTCTTATTTCAAATTGAACAGTACGCCACGGTGAAAGTTTAGCATGCCGAATGTCATCTTCTTCGACTAATTCATTAATGAGCATTTGTTAGGGTAGTCTATTCTGGGATTCAGTGAGAAGTATCATTGCATTCTATTAATAAATATTCATGGGTCTGTTTTCTATAATAAATTTACATGTTAATTTTGTATCTAGTTTATTAAAAAAAACACAATCGTCATCTTTCCAAGATTGTATTTTATGCACAACAATCAAGCCATTATTCAGAAGTTGAATTGCTGAGACTATAAATAAGGACTGTGTAGGAACCACTTAGCTAATTTGTTGTGATGTGGGTTTCCATTCTAGGCACGGGGGCTGCCATTTAAAATTAGAGACATTTGGAATGTGATGGGAAACTGAAGAATGAACCGTCATGTTTCACTTAGATCCTGAATGAGCCAGATCTTTCTGAGTCGATTATACAAAAATTTAAGACTCGAGAGACCTTGGAGCCGTGAGCCTGTTCCCACTAGGGATGGAGAATTGGAATCTGTCACTTCAGGCTTATGATTCTAGAGGAGTTATTTCCTCTCTTCAAATCCTGGTTTCTACATCTTCAAAACAAGAAAGTCAGTATCTCTCTTATGAAATTATTGGGAGGATAACCTGAAGGGAAAATGTGCGTGTTAATGCATATATCTTAACAACCACACGGGACAAGTTAAGCACTCAATACATAGTGCTTAATATAATTTTTAGATGCTCTGTAGGAGGTATCTATAGAATTTTTGGACTTGATTTTAAAGCATCGTATTGTAGTATTATAACATTATAGCACCAGAAGGAATAACTGAAAACGTTATGCCAAATATGTAAATCATATCCTGAAAATATATGTATTGGAGGTGTTTTAAAAATACTTTTAACTTATTTTTACCAGCGTCATTGGCATGTAATTGACATGTAACATTATATATGCATAATAACTACCCACATTCCATAAACCTACTGTCCACAAAAGATTTTTTGCTTAAAATGGAAAAGAAAGAACATACATGTTCAAGCTTAATGAAAAATGAAGTCGAATAATAAAAAAGAGCTACTTGGCACCAGGGAGGGTAAAAGATTGCATTTCTAGACTGGAGGATGAAGCACTGAGGTCTGTGAAATGTGCAGCATTGTAGAATATAAACAAGTTAAGTCATTGTTCGTATTTATTATATCACTGTAGGACTCGGGATCTAGACAAGAGGGAGAAACCTTGCCAGTATTTGAATGGGGGAATATTTCCCGTTCCTTATTAAATTTTAAGTATTTTAACTAGTAAAAGTACGAGAAGTGAGAGGATTCATTTTCCGAAATACCAAATAAAAGCCGTGCTGTCTAGTTAACAATAGATTTACAACCTATTGGAAAAGATGTACGAACCCCC
This sequence comes from Panthera leo, assembly GCF_018350215.1. Taxonomy (NCBI): domain Eukaryota; kingdom Metazoa; phylum Chordata; class Mammalia; order Carnivora; family Felidae; genus Panthera; species Panthera leo. The sequence goes on along the minus strand of NC_056685.1, from coordinate 21,414,409 downwards.
CACCCCCAAATGGAGTCCCAAACCCCTAGACACTTCACCTCCTTGGTTCTTCTTCCCTCTCCATCTTGCAGGCTTATTTTTGTGGGCTTTGCAATGAGCATGCACCAAAGAACTGAAGTCTCTGTGGCTCCTCAAGGAATGTACTTTGGGGCTTACATGGGCGTGGGGCGGGGGGTGCTGGGTAAGGCTGTAACGTCTGTAGTACTCAGCCAATGGGGAGTCAGGGGAGGAACTTGCACGCTAGGAGATAAATTGCCTGCTGTAACTGCCTGTCTGTCAGACACCCGCTCTTGCAAGAATGTTGACTAAAGCCTTGCCTCGCTGTGCCTGAGTCTCCATGTCCCTCCTTTGATGGGGCTTATTTCCCACAAAAAAGGCAGTAACGTTGGTAAAAGAAGACTTTAAGCAGTATCCTCACAGCAATCGAAGAATGGAGCTGTGATCCCAAGGGCAGAGGGAGAGTAAAAAAGAAAGGAACTAAGAATTTAGAAGACCCACACTTCCACCCCGTCCCGGTCCAAAGCGGATGTTCGGACCTTTTGGGAGAGAGCATGGCTGGTGGCAGAGAAACTTGTGAGAGTGGTGGCGAGTGGCCAAGAGACTTGGGGGAAGATGTAGGCAGGCTGAGGTTCTTCACCCAGCTGGGAGATCCACATCTTCATTCCTGAAGGTCCTGAGTTCTGAAAAAATAACTTTCCCAGGGTGCCTGGCTGGCTCAATCAGTGGAGTCTGTGACTCTTGATCTCAGGTTTGTGAGTTTGAGCCCCATGTTGGATGTAGAGATTATTTAAAATCTTAAAAAAATAAATAAATAACTTTCCCTCTACCCTTCTAGGCAGGTTCTTGGCTGAGACCCCTGTAGGAAAAGACAGATTACTAGTAGAAAAACAAAGAGAAGTTTAATAACATGTATACCTCCTGTATGCATGGACGATACCCCAGCAAATTTAGTAACCCCCCAAATGGCCCAAGCTACCACTTTAAATACCATCTCCACCTAAGGACAAAAGAAGATGTTGGAGGGTGAAGAGGGAGCCAGTTGTGGGAGGTTACCTAGCAAAGCACAGTAAAGGAGGGTATGGTTGTTATGCAGATTTAAGTCCTTGCCTTGTTAAATTTCTACAGATTTAGTCTTCCTTCTCTTGCTGGTACAGCTTGGGAGACACCTTTACAAATGGAGATAACCCTCATAAATGTACATGTCCCTTACAAAAGGGCAATTTATGCTCTGTTTTCAGAGCTTCTGTCCCTGCTGGTCCTCAAAAATAACTCGCTCAAGATAATCCTTATACCAAAGAGGCATGCTTTGGGGTGGCAAATTCTGCTCCCGTTCAGCATGGAAATGCTAAAAAGTACCCCAGAGAATCCCCTGGGTTCCAAACGTAGCCTTCCCTGACTCCATTGTGTACCAACAACCCCCTTAACCCCTTTGTAATCAGAATCAACCATTTCAGCCAGACCCCATTCTCTCCAATTTGGTTCAAGGGCAAAAGGATAGCGAAGTGGCCAGGTAACCGTTCAATTAAATCTCACCTAACCCGCTGGAATTATTGTTGTGTTTCTGGGTGGAAGTAATCACCCCCTGAAAATGAAGACCTCCAAGCCGGCAGATCGTCAAGTTGCTGGGACAGGAAGCAGTACTTTAAGGAGTGGGTTACGAGGTATCCTAGTGAGAGGAGCCACTTTACTTCTGTCTCTCGGTTCCTGGACCCGTGGCTGTGGGAATGAGAGCACCACGTGCTGATTCAAAGCATATACTGTATCGTGTAAGACAGAAACACATCCTCGCATGGGTTTGTGTCTCAGATGCCGTAATGGAATCTGCAGTAAGCTATTTTACCCTTCCATTAGGCCAGCCACTACTGGGTGATGGGATATGTGATCAGACCAATCATTTCCATGGGCATGAGCCCATGGCTCCACTTCTGCTGTGAAACGAGTACCTTCTGATAGAAGTGCTTGTGTGCACCATGTCATGATGGCGGATAAGGCCTTCTGTGATGGATGGTGGTTCTGGCAGATGCATTATGACCAGGGAATGCAAATCCGTGTGCAGAATGCGTTTATGTCTATCCCAGGGAGGATGATGGAAGAGGTTCAGCGTTATCAAGCTGGTACCCGCCCCCCTGGTTAACGCTGCCATGTTAGGAACTCAGGATTGGTGTGTGTTGTTGGCTGAGTAGGCACTCAGTGCTTGCAGCAGCCAGGCCATCCTCCGTAAGGGGAAGTCCGTGTCATTGAACTCCATCCCTGCCACCATAGCCATTTCGTTCAAGGGCCATCGAGCGAGCGCTGGGTTGGTTGCAGAAACTAACCAGCTGCTATCCCCAAAGGATGTCATTTTGCCTCCTTGATCACTGGATACTTTCTCTGCGGTAGATTCCCTTTTGTGAGCATTCACATGGGGCACAAGTATCATTATAGCCTGGGCCTGTTCTTCAACGTTCATCCACAGAACTCTTCCCCAGACTTTCTTGTCACCAATTTCTCAGTCTTCTTCCTACCAAGTTCCTGACCATTATCCACTTAACACTTGAACAACAGAACATAAATTGATACAGATACGCAATCCTGGCTGTCTCTCATCCAGAAAAAGTAAACAACCAAATGTACTGCATGAAAGTCTATTCAGTGGAAGGATTTTCCCTCATGGCTGTCCTTCACGGTCACCTCTGAGCAGGGCTGTGGGACTAAAGGTATCCCCCTTCTGACGGCAGCACCCTCTGTTAACCAGGCTTGAGTTCTTCTTCCTCAATCAACTGATGATACGGAACTGCCCATGAGGCCGTAGCCGTGGACTGAGGGGGAAGAGGCGATGCAGCGCGAGCCACATGCTCCCTGTAAGTGTCGTCCCTTCTCCTTGAGCCTGGACTCTTACATGTCCCTTCCATCTTATGAGACTGAAGCTGCCTATGCCCAATTTTACGGTTTGGTGGGTCAGATCAAACCCAGTTTGTCATGGGAAACTCAGGCCTGCTGACTCACGGTTACGTATTCAGTCTTTTCCAGGCTCCTTAGCAAGCCAGGGCTGTTTCTCAAAAGGATAATAGTCATCTGTACAAGAAGGCATAAGATTTGCTCTGAAATCCTAGAGGTCTCTGCTGTGATGTTCTTAGTGGTGCTTGCCACAGGGTCACAGATCATCCCCGTTTGTCATAGGCACTCATGAGAGCCATTTTATGTGCTGGATCATAACATCCAAGTGGAAAAGCAGCTTGCACTACAGCCGAGATTCTTTTATTCTGGGCTCCCATAAAAACTGGCAGCCTTACCTGTGACTTGGGAAATGGGTTGAAGTAGCATATACAAATGTGGTATATGTCGCTTCCAAAGTCACACTTCATGGTTCATTAAGGCCTAAAATATTGACAGTTCTTCCTGGTTGAAGGTGGGGAAATTTGAGCTTGCTTGAAGAATGCATATGACTTTTAAAAAATCATTTACTTTGGGGGCGCCTGGATGGCTCCGTCTGTTAAACATCTGACTCTTGATCTCAGCTCCGGTCTTGATATCTCTCTTTCTCTCTCTCTCTCTCTCTCTTTTTTAATAAGTTTATTTATTTATTTTGAGAGAGACAGAGACAGCACAAATTAGAGGGGAGCAGAGAGAAAGGGACAGAGAGAATCCCAAGCCGGCTCCATGCTGCCAGCACAGAGCCTGATGCAGGGCTAGAAAACACGAAACCATGAGATCATGACCTAAACTGAAACCAAGAGTTGGACGCTCAACTGACTGAGTCTTGATCTCTCGGTCATGAGTTCAAACCCCCGCCCCCTCACCCCCGTTGGGCTCCATGCTGGACATGAAACCTACTTTAAAAAAAAGATTAGTCTGAAATTACTTTGGATCTACAGAAAAGTCGCCAGAACAGAACTAAGATCTTTCATATCCCCTTCACTGAGATTCTTCAATTCTTAACATTTTACCATATTTGTTTTTCCTCTCTCCCTGCTTCCTCTTCCTCCTTGTCCCCTCCCTTTGTACACATTCACATATATAAAAACTCATACACTCATTATTGTTAGTCTTTTTCAAACATTTTGAGAGTAACTCTAGAATTGGTGCCCACCACTGCTAGGTATTATGGTACGATTTTCCTAAAATGGATATTCTCCTATATAACTAGCACACAGCTCTCAAAATCAGGAAGCCGACGTTAGCCCAGCACTACAACGAGCCCCTTCAAGTTGTGCCAGTGTACTAACAATAACTTTTTCCTTTTTTGTTCAAGATCCTGTCTACGTATGTGTTGTGTTTAGCTATCCTGGCCTTTCAGGCACATTCAGTGTGGAAGAGTTCCTTAGCCTCTCCCTGGCGTTTATGTCCTTGACACTTTTAAAAAGTATTGACTTCAGATTTTGTAGGATGACCAGCTCTATCTGATGTTTTCTTGTAACCAGACTCAGGTTATGCATTCTTGGCAGGAATGCCCCAGAAATGGAGATATGCTCTTTCCAGGGCATCAACTTCAGTGGGCAAATGTCATTCAGTCTGTTTCCCCATTGGGGCTTTAACTTTGACCTTGTTGGGTTGGTGTTTGCCAGGGTTCTGTATCATAAATTTGCCATTCTTTCCTTTGTAATAAATTATTATTATTTCCTTTGTAATTAAATTATTATATATTGGCTCAGCCAGTTAGGCGTCCCGCTCTTGATTTCGGCTCAAGTTATGATCTCAAAATTTGTGAGACTGAGCCCCGTGTTGGACTCTACGGAACACAGCCTGCTTGGGATTCTCTCTCTCCCTCGCTCTCTGGCCCTCCCCCATGTGTACGTGCTCTCTCTAAATAAATAAATAAGCATTAGAAAAATTTTATTTTGTGAGTAGGTATTACAAAATCTCCTTCCCCCCCCTTGCTTCACTGAGATATATTTGACACTTGACATTATGTACGTTTAAGATGTATAATGTGATGATTTGGTATACGTATGTATTATAAAGTGGTTACTGCAATAAAGTTAGTTAAAACATCCATCACCTCACATAATTACTTGCGTGTGTGTGTGAGGACATTTAATATTCACTGTCTTAGCAACTTTCAAATATACAATACAGTACTGTTGACTGTAATCACTATGCTGTACATTAGATCCCAGAACTTCCTTCTCTTAAAATTGGGAGTTTGACTAACATCTCTCCATTTCCCCACCCTTCAGCCTCTGCAACCACCATTCCTTTCTCTGTTTCTGTGAGTTTGGCTCTTTTAGATTCCACATATAAATGAGATCATACAGTATTTGTCTTCCTCTGTCTATCTTATTTTACGTAGTATAATGGCCTCAGTGTTCATCTATGCTGTCACACAAATGGCAGAGTTACCCTTTTTTATGGTGGAATAATATTCCATCGTATATAAACATTATATTTTCTTTATCCACTTATCCATTAATCGGCACTTAGGTTGTTTCCATCTCTTGGCTATTTTGAATAATGTTTCAGTGAACGTGGGGTCTAGATACTGAGATAATGAACTCATTTCCTTTGGATATATACCCAGAAGTGGGATTGCTAGTACATAAGGTAGTTCTATTTTTAAGTTTTTGAAACAATTTCTTAAATTTTGATTAAGAAAAATTCTCTTAATCAAAATTCCGCTGACCAGCCTTACCTGTCACTGATGACTCCCACCTTAATGAGTCGCCTCTGCGGGGGTTGCCAAATGCTGGTTCCCTAGTTTCATCATTCTTTTTTACATCCATTACATTAATGTACCCAAGTCTCCCGATCATTCTGGCTCTGCGATGCTGTTCCTGTTTCTCACACTACCCTACATTCTTGGCTACTGGGCCTACTGGCCTTTTCCCCTGCATGGCTTCCAACCTTTCTCATGGGGAAATTGACTCTTGTCATTGACCACGATGTTGATTCCTCCACTCTTGCGAGGGAAGGGAATGGAAGGAAAAGGAAGCTGGAAAAGATAGTGACTACATATGGTTTCAATAGGTGAAACTGTGGGGAGACTGTATCTTAGACTATGGGTACTACCAAGGTACAGATGTATTTTGAGAACATTTAATAGGTGACCATGGTACATAGTGTATATGCAATGAGAGATGAGTTAATCGCTGCCTCAGAATATATAACATATTTTTGTTCACTTGTTTACTGGTTGTCTTTCCCTTTAGAATGTAAGTTCCGTGAGAACAAAGACTTTGCCTTGTCCACTCCTATTATCTTTGGTGCCCAAAACAGGGTCCAGCAAAAAGTAGGTACTCAGTTATGCTTTGTTAAATGTGTGAAGCTCAGACAAGTAGTTTGCACCCATATTTTGAAGGTCAGAATAAGAAGACTGTATTTAATTCTCTTTGACAAGGGAAGACTGTCAAAGTCTTTTATAGCAGGATAGTGAAACAACCAAGGTTTTCGTAAAATACCTCTAGGGATAATGGGAATGATAGATTAGAAAGAGAGAAATTTGGAGGCCTGTAGTAATTTTAGGAAACATTTATTATCTATATTTTATGGGATGCTTACTTAGAAGTAAAATGATTTTGTTTTTATATCATGTTTTAAAAGATTTCAGGGGCACCTGGGTGGCTCAGTAGGTTAAGTATCGGACTTTGGCTCTGATCACGATCTCACGGTTCGTGAATTCGAGCCGCCCCCCCCCCCCCGCCCCCCCTTCGGGCTCTGTGCTGACAGCTCGGAGCCTGGAGCCTGCTTGGAATTCTGTGTCTCCCTCTCTCTCTGCCCCTCCCCCGCTCATGCTCTTGTGTGTCTCTCTCTCTCAAAAATAAACATTAAAAAAATTAAAAAAATTCTTATCATAGATAATAACATTCATCCATTTCTATAGTGTAGTATACCGAATTTTAACATAATATACTGAATTTATACATAAATATACTGAATTTTAACATAATATACTGAATTTATACATAAATATACAGTATATACATAAATATACTGAATTTTAACATAATAATTACAACTTGGTGGTTTTCACAAATTATTTTCAAAAATGGTTGTAAATGTCAGGTAGACAAAGCTTTAAATATTGGTGATCTTTTTAGTTAATTGCTATATCTTAGTCATAAAAAAATTCGATACAGAGGTGTGTGGCTGGTTCAGTCAGAAGAACATGCACCTCTTGATCTCAGGGTCATGAGTTTGAGCCCCATGTTGGGTGTAGAGATTACTTAAATAAAAAACTTTTTAAAAATAAAATAAATATAAAAAATTCAATACAAGAAGCATTTATTGAGAGGATTTATGGGTCAGGTACCTGTCAAGGACTCTGTAGTGTTTGAGATCTTACCCTACTTATAAGCTAACAAGTTTGCTTGTTTCATGGCTGTCAGCAGAAGACACAAGACTCCTGGGTCAAAGACAAAGGACTTTATCATCATTGCAAAAGCACTGTCCAGACTTTCATGCTTATTTCCGATGATTTGCCATGCCCCTGCAGTGCCATGAGGCTAACACTGAAGACCCGTCACAGATACCTATATACACAGCGTGTTGCATTAAAGGAGGGGATCCCTGAGCTCGCCACTCTTTATAGTAAACAGTATCAGCCTACTTCTTGGCAGAGGAAAGGCATTACCTCATCCTTCAAGATTGCTCACTGCAAACTCAACTCTGAGGAATGGCCTGCGGAAAGAGTGGTCAGGATTTTGCATTCTTGGCATATGCAGAAAGAATGTACAGGGACACTCAGGGACCAAGGAGATGGCCTCTTCCAATAGTACTGTGTTAGTGCGAAAAAGATACAGATTCCTAAAATGAAATTAGGCCAAATCTAAAATACAATTTTCTGTGGAAAAACACTGAAAATATGAATTGGAACTGAGGTGTACAACATTACCGGTGCTCCCTCCCCATCTGGATAACACTACTGATGAGATTTGTCATCAGTCTGATATTGATGAGTGTGCAGAAGATGAGTTGAAAATTTAGTGGGAGTAGTTGAAAATCATTATATTAAGTGCTTAAAAATTTATGAATTTAAATTTCACCTTTCTTGGTTGAATAGTACTAGACTACAATGGTTTTTTCCAAACGTGATGAAAAAATGATACTTCAGACCATAATAATGATAGTAACAATTGCCATCACCACACCAATAGCAGTGAACATTTTGAAAAAAAGTGAACTTTTTTTTTTTAATGTTTATTAATTTTTGAGAGAGAGACAGAGTGTGAGCAGGGGAGGGTCAGAGAGAGAGGGAGACACAGCATCTGAAGCAAGCTCCGAGCTAGCAACACAGAGCCCCGTGCGAGGCTCGAACCCACGAACCGTGAGATCATGACCTCAGCCAAAGTCGGATACTTAACCCACTGAGTCACCCAGGAGCCCCAGCAGTTAACATTTCTTAAGGGCTTACTATGTGACATGCATCATTCAAAGTGCTTCTGGGTATTAACACACTAATCCTGACAATAACTGTATGAAATAGGCACTATTTTTTTTTCATAAGAAGAAATTAAGGCCCAGAAAGTTAGGTAATTTACATCATATCACATAGCTAGAATACCAGGAAGCGTTCAGCCACGATTAACAGAAACTCTCAACAATTGGTGCGTTTATTATATGATGCAGGAAGACCAGAGGTATGGCGGGCTTTAGAGCTAGTTGATTCAATGGCTAAACAAAGTCATCAGCGAAAATTACTTGTTTTTTTTTAACAGCTCACCATTCATGTACGAGCTTTGCCCTCTGACTGCCCCCACTTGTGGTCACCAGATGGCCGTGGCACTTCTTGGCATCGCTTCCACGCAAGGCAGTGTTCGGTCACAGAGGAAAACTCTCCCCTGGTGCCCTGTCGGTGTCAGAGTGTAAAAAGCTTTCCCACAAGCCCCCAACATATCTTTCCTCGGGTCATTCTTGCCAGAAGCAAGTTCCACACCCTCCCCTAAAACATCTGTCCAGAAGAATGGGATCTCTGTGATGGAGACAAGACAAGAGTTACCCTCGACAGTGGAAATATGATCACCCTGCCCTGATTTCTGTGGGAGATACATGTGAGACTCTGCCAGCAAATAAGGAGGGAAAGGGTTGCAGGGGGGTGCTCCCAGCAGGGTCAGCTGGTCAGCAGACAACGGAAGATAGAAGCACTCTGTCTTCTTCGGGGTCTGCCCTGAAAAGTCTGGTGATTCTCCTTGGGCTTTCGTGGCTTTCTTTGTTGAGCTGACATTTTAGAAGCTGGTAGTTGTGGTAAGTTTGATCACATTGACGGAGTGAATCCAGAAAATTGGCTTTCTTTTTACTGTTTACGATAGCCATCATTCAAGGTCGGTAGGAAGAGTTTACAAATACTTAAACTCCTTGCCTACTCAGATTTCTCAAGAAACGGAGTCTGAAAATCAAATACAGTATGGTGGTGTCATAATCCCAAAGAAGAATCCTCAAATTGTTTGGTTCTGGGAACTGTGATCATTCCTGGGGACCTCAAAGAGCTTTGGTTGATGCCTATTATTCATGGTAACCGTATTAGAATTTTACAAGGAGAAGTGAAGAATATACATATATTAATTCATTGAAAATAATGGTAAACCAATTCTATGTTAAAGTAAATAACACAGGGGAGCCTGGGTGGCTCAGTCGGTTGGGCGTCCGACTTCGGCTCAGGTCATGATCTCGCTGTCCGTGAGTTCGAGCCCCGCGTCGGGCTCTGGGCTGATGGCTCAGAGCCTGGAGCCTGCTTCGGATTCTGTGTCTCCCTCTCTCTCTGCCCCTCCCCCGTTCATGCTCTGTCTCTCTCTGTCTCAAAAATAAATAAAACGTTAAAAAAAATTTTTTTTAATAAAATAAAAAAAAGTAAATAACACAGTTTAAAGAAAAATGAACTTGATTTTTGAAAACAAGAACTTTAATGAGTATAGTGTCATTGCTTTACATTTTTGCAAACCTTTTCAGTGCCCGGCTTCGTGGGGTAGCTGAATTCTCATATCTGCTTCTACATTCATGTCTTATGCTCACATAACCTGTAGCTTCTGAAAACTCCACTGAACGCTTGGGAGAGCGTGATGGTGGAAAAGGAAAATAAAATTTTAATGCTATCGGGGTGCCAGGGTGGCTCATTTGGTCGAGCGTCTGGCTTGATTTCGGCTCAGGTCATGATCCCATCCATGGTCGTGGAATCCAGCCCCGTGTGGAATCCAGTCCTGCCAGAGCATGGAGCCTGCTCAAGATTCTCTCTCCCTCTCCCTCTCCCCTGCTTGTGCACTCTTTCTCTCTTAAAAAAAAAAAAAAAATCTTAATACTATTATGAAAATAATTTTGACCTTGTGGACTCCCTGGAAGGGTGTCCTGGAACTCCAGGGGTCCTCGGGCCACATTTCAAGAACCCCTGTCTCAAAGTATTTTTGCTTGTATGCCTGTGTATAATTTATAATGGGTTTAAGCAGTAGCACAGGTAAAACGGTAGATAGGATATTAAAAGGAGGCTCAAATTGATCATAACTCAGAGAATGGAATTAAGATGAGTACCAGTAGAGCAATATGCCCAGTGCAAGGAATCTGATAATCCAGCAGAGTCCTGGTGAAAACCCCAAATCATGAGCAGCTAATTCAGAACTTTCCTCACCCCACAGGTCCCTTTGAATCTTTAAAATATAATATGATTTGGGGCACCTGGGTGGCTGAGTCGGTTAAGCATCCAAATCTTGATTTTGGCTCAGGTCATGATCTCACGGTTCGTGGGTTCGAGGCCCCATCAGGCTCTATGCTGACAGTGCGGAACCTCTTTGAGATTCTTTCTCTCCCTGTCTCTTTGCCCTGCCCCACACATGCTCGCTCTCTCTCTCTCAAACTAGGTAGACTTTAAAAATATGTATAACATGATTTACACAAAAATACGTGGAATAACACACATGTTAAAGGAAATACCTATTCTATAAAGCACTTTTAATCTCCGTTTATTTTTTCCAGACTTAAAATTTCCGATGATTTGAAGATTGGCTTTTTCAGCACAGACCATGCTACTCAAACAGATTCCAATGAAATTTTGCCGTTGAAAGAGTTGAGTTCATCTACAGAGAAGCTAGTTCAGGTAAAGCTGGATTTATTTAGAAACTTCTGAGATTATTTTAGGTGTTGTTTACCTTTATGTCTCTTTCCTTCACAGAATGGAAATGAGTAAAAAATTTTAAATATTAGCATCTTTTACAAGCTGAATTGGATGAGAGCTGTATTTTTTTAAATAATTTGTATACACTACTGCTTGTATTTACATCATGCGCATATATGTTTTGCGAAGTGTGTTGTTACTCTCCTTGAAATTCTTTTGACATCTGTGAACATTTTCTATTTATGATACCTTCCAAGATCAGACGAGATCGTGCGTTTTCAGGCTGGTATGGCCGTAGACTATTTATGATACCTTTTAAAAATTGTAAAATACTTTTTGTGTGTAGAAAAATGTGGCGAATACTACAATGAATAACTTGGGTTACCCATCATACAGCTTTGTCGAATCTTGACATTCCATCATATTTCCTCTGGATCTTTCTTGATTGTTAAGAAACAGCACATTTCATACACATCGGATATCAAGAGTTATTAAGGTCCCTAATCAATAAAACTGTCACACGGGATAGCATACAACTATAAATACTCTTGTGTCCTTGTTTCTGTTTTTTCACTCAACAATATAACTTGAAAATCATTCCATATTGATACATAGTTTCCTTGCCTATTTCAAAAGTACATCATATCATAAAATGTGCATCATTTATTTAACTATCCCTCTATTAATGGACGTTTTGGTCATCTTAAATCTTCTACTGCGATGAATAATTCTGTACATACTCATAAGCCAGCAAATTTGTGGCATAAATTTAAAAGTGGAATTTCTGAGTCAGAGGATGTATCCATTAGTCACTTTGAAGGATATTGCCAAATTGCCCTACACGGAGATTGTACCAATTTACACCCCAACTCATAACTTTTGAAAGTTATTTTCTTACATACTTGCTAATTTATTGTCTTTCCTAATGCCTTCAGAACGGTTTTATAACTTCATTTCCTGTGCAGTTTGGCGCGTCCGAATGACTGACTTCTGGTCAGTAGAATTAGGTGGAAATATTATGTGGCAACTTTGGGGAACCTTCCTTAGTGAACAGTTCATGTGCACTCATTTTGTGCATTTTGTACTTCACTCCTCCCTCCACCTCTTCTCCCTCCCTCCCTTCCTTCCTCCTTCCCACTTTCCTTCCCTTCCTTTCCTTCTTTTCCTTATTTCTGTGCCTAGAACAGGGGTGCTAACGTTTGTACCGTGATTTTGAGGCAGTGCATGCAGCGGAGTGATAGAATGGGAGGGACTTGTGTCATTTTCACCACTGATTGCCCACATCAATTTCCAGTGAAAGAGAAATAATTTCTCATTGACACTTCTGTTATTTGGAGTTCTAAGATATAACTGAACCAAATTCTGACACAATATGCTTAAATCAGATTAAGAGTGTTTCCTCTATTTTTAATTAATAAGAGGCATTTTAAAAAATATCATGAATGACTGGATTTGAATGCTTTTCATGGATCCACTGAATCATATGGCTTTTCTCCTTTACGTGATGATGTGGTGAAAACTGATTTCTTTTTTTATTCCCGTAATCTTCTTTTTTTAATTTGTTTATTGTTTAATTTACATCCAAGTTAGTTAGCATATGGTGCAACAATGATTTCAGGAGTAGATTCCTTAATGCTCCTTACCCATTTAGACCATTCCCCCTCCCGCAACCCCTCCAGCAACCCTCTGTTTCTTCTCTGTATTTAAGAGTCTCTTATGTTTTCTCCCACTCCCTGTTTTTATATTATTTTAGCTTCCTTCCCCTATGTTCATCTGCTTTGTATCTTAAATTCCTCATATGAGTGAAGTCATATGATATTTGTCTTTCTCTAATTTCGCTTAACATAATACCCTCCAGTTCCCTCCACGTAATTGAAAATCGCAAGATTTCATTCTTTTTGATTACCGAGTAATATTCCAGTGTGTGTGTGTGTGTGTGTGTGTGTGTGTGTGTGTACATCTTCTTTATCCATTTACCTGTCAATGGACATTTGAGCTCTTTCCATACTTTGGCTATTGTCAATAGTGCTGCTATAAATATTGGGGTGCAGGTGCCCCTTCGAAACAGCACACCTGCATCCCTTGGATAAATACCTAGTAGTGCAATTGCTGGACCATAGAACAGTTCTATTTTTAGTTTTTTGAGGAACCTCCATACTGTTTTCCAGAGTGGCTGCCCCAGCTTGCATTGCCACCAACAATGCAAAAGAGAGCCTCTTTCTCCACATCCTCGCCAACATCTGTTGCTGCCTGAGTTGTTCATGTTGGCCATTCTGACAGGTGTCAGGTGGTATCTCACCGTGGTTTTGATTTGTATTTCACTGATGATGAGTGATGTTGAGGAAAACTGATTTTTGAATAGTAAACCCGGAATGAACCCAGCTGGACCATAATAATTCTTTCTGCTTTCTGCATCATTTGCTATCATTTTACCAATGATTGTTTTCATTCATGTTCCTAAGAGATTGTCCTGTAATTTTCTTTTCTTCTTACACTATTGTTCAATCTTGGCACCAGGGTCTTAGTACCTTTATAAAATGAGCTGTGAGATGTTCCTGACTCTTTTCTCTGGAATAATTGACATGAGGTTGGAATTACCTGTTTCTTTATTTGTTAGAAGTCACTTGTAAAACTGAATGTGCCTACTTTCATTGCTATTTTGATTTTGTTATGGATATATTAAGGTTTTCTTAAATCTTCTTGGGTCAGTTTTGACATGTTTTTCTACCAAAGTATTCAGAACGGCAAATTTTTAAATTACTGTCTTCTCTTATTATTCTTAAATCTTTATTGTATCTGTAGTTATATATTTTAAAAAACTATAATTTTGTCCGCACACTCGTTTTTCCCTAGATGAATCTTGGCAGTTTTATCTATTTCATTAAATTTTTCAGAGACTCAACTTGTAGATTTATTAATCCTCTCCATCATATCTTCATTTCTAGTACATAAATTTCTTATCTTTATTATTTAATTTTTGCTGCTGTTTTGGGTTCGCTCAGTTTTCCTTTGTCTAATTGCTCGAGTTGGATCTCAGTGTCAGTTAGGATGGCATATCACTCTATTTTTAGAAAATGCAACTATCGTGGCTCCCCTGCTTACACTCTGTCCCTCTGTCTCCCCAAAATAAATAAAACATTAAAATAATAAAAAAAACTTGAAGAGGCACCTGGGTGGCTCAGTCGGTTAGGCATCTGACTTCATCTTGGGTCATGATCTCATGGTCCTTCTGTGGGTTCGAGCCCTGCGTCAGGCTCTGTGCTCACCGCTCGGAGCCTGGAGCCTGCTTCAGATTCTGTGTCTCCCTCTCTCTCTGCCCCTCCCCTGCTTGCACTCTGTCTCTCTGTCTCCCCAAAATAAATAAGACATTAAAAAAAATTTTTTTAATGAAAAATAAAAAAAAAGAAACTGCAACTATCGTGCCTTAATCCCATAGGTCAGTCAGAGTTAGATAATCCATAGTTGGGGCAGTAGCTCTCTGTTGTTATCTATATACCAGACTTGTTTTATTTTTTCAAATCTCCATTATTAGTGCATGGTTTTGCTTTCGTATTTCTGGCCTCATAGTAGCAAGATGGCTGTTTCACTTCCAGTCTCCATTTGCTGTTCATGGAGGAAGGAGAAGAGGAGAGAAGTAAAGGGGGCGGCAACCATGTGAGGAAAGCAGAAAACCCCATAGAAAACCCCCGCTTGTTCATCGTTGGCCTTAACTGTATCCCTTGACCCCTTTAACTGGACGGGGTTCTAGAGAAGTGAACATTTTTATTTAATGTTTATTTATTTTTGAGATGCAGGGGAGGGGCAGAGAGAGAGGGAGACAGAATCCGAAGCAGGTTCCAGGTTCTGAGCTGTCAGCACAGAGCCTGACGTGGGGCCCGAACCCACTGACTATGAGATCATGACCTGAGCCGAAGTCGGACACTTAACCGACTGAGCCACCCAAGCGCCCCTAGAGAAGAGAGCATTTTAACTAGACATATTTCTGTTCCAAAAAGTCCTGGTCCTCTCAGAAAGGAAGAACCAGTGTAATGGATATTGGGTTATCAGCTACCAAAGCCTATAGATCATTGTTTTTGAGGCCTCCTCTTTTCTTTGATAAGCATTTACAGTCTTATATTTCCCATAAAGTACTTTTTTACTTTCATTCCACAAATTCTGAAATATAGTATTTTTATTGGTATTCATAATACTAATTATTTTTATTAGTTATTGCTATTAATATTTATCGGTATTAGATTGAAATACTCTAACATTTTCCAAGTATGCTTTTTAGTTATTCTGATGTTGTTGATTTTTAACTTCAGTCCTTTGTTGTCAGTAAAAACTCGTTGTGAGACAAATCATTTGGTGTTTGTTTGCAACTTGTGTTCGTGTGAGGTCGGTCTTTGTCATTGTGCCCTGGATATGGGAAATTAAAGATAAGCTGCACTTGTTAAGAGTTGAGAGCGTATATACATGTATGTGTATATGTGTATGTGTATATATATGTCTATGAACATATATGTATGTGAATATATATGTATGTGTATACGTGTATGTATATATGTATATGAATCTATATGTATGTGAATCTATATCTATATCTATCTATATTTTTACCATTCTCTTCAATACTAATATACCTATATCAACATTCTTTGATATAGTGTTTGCCTGATAAATCTTTCTCATTCTTACACTGACCTCATTTCTGTGTTGTGCCTTAGTATGTCTTTTACAAATTATATATAGCAGGTTTTAAAAATCCAACCTAAGGGCTCCTGGGTGGCTCAGTCAGTTAGTTAAGCGTCTGACTTTGGCTCAGGTCGTGATCCCACAGCTCGTGAGCTTGAGCCCCGCATCGGGCTCTGTGCAGACAGCTCAGAGCCTGGAGCCCGCTTCAAGTTCTGTGTCTCCCTCTCTCTCTGCCCCTCCCCACTCATACTCTGTCTCTCTCTCAAAAATGAATGAACATTAAAAAAAATCTCTTTAAACATTCCTATATATATTAAACTAATAAGAGGTAAAACTAGTCTTTTATATTTGCTTGGATATTTACTATTTCCAATGCTCTTCACTCTTTCCTGAAAGTCTAAGTTTCCAGCCTGTAATATTTCTTTTTAGCCTGAAGGAATTTCTTTAGCAATTCTTGTCTTGGGCAATGAATTCTCATAGTTTTCTTTATTTAAAATGTTACATTGATTATAGCATTTTTGACTGATATGTACTTTTTTACTTTTTGCTGTAACATTGTGCCTCTGACTTCCATGCTTTCTAATAAGAAAACATCAATCATTTCAAAAGTTATTCCCCTGTATATACTCGTTTTCCTTTCTGACTGCTTTCAAGATTTTCTTTTTGAGGCGCCTGGCTGGCTCTGTTGGTAAAGTATGCCACTCTTGATCTCAAGGTCATGATAGGGCATAGAGTTTACTTAAGAAAAAAAAAAAAGTGTTTTTTGTTTTTTTTTTTACCTTTAGAGAGAGAGAGAGGGACAGAGTGTACACATGAGGGGAGGGGAGAGGGGCAGAAGAAGAGAGGGAATGAGAGAGAGAGAGAGAGAGAGAGTCTTAAGCAGGCTCCATACTGATGTGGGACTCAATCCCATGACCCTGGGATATGACCTGAGCCAAAATCAAGATTTGGGCACTCAACCGATGACTAAGCCACCCAGGTGCCCCTAAAAAAAGATTTTCTTTTTACCTGTGGTTTTCAGCAGTTGAATTGTTATGTACCTAGGTGTGGTTCATATGTATTTATCCTGCATGAAGTTTGTTCAGCATCTCGAGTCTATCTTTCACTAAATTCGGGAGCTTTTTGGCCATTATATCTTCACAAAAACACATTGTATGTTTTGATGATGATCAGAAATGATTCTTAGCCACCATGCTAGTTATATATTTAAATGTTTGGCTAGTAAATTCACAACAAATATGAATTTTTTCCTATCTTTTCTGATTTAAAATCCATATCTTGGATGATACTTTTTGAGGTGTGATAAAGGGTTGTTGTTAATAACCCAGGTATTTTGTTCCATTTAGGAAGAAACCACCAGGAACCTTCTCTCCCTTACTCCATTAGCATATGTTAATTTAGCAAGTTAACTGGAGTTCTCCAATGTGCACCATATTTCAGAGGTATTCTTAAAAGGCAGGACAAGCCCCTGACCACATTCCAGACCATATGCTCATGTTGGGGAGGAGAAATTTTTATTGACCCTTCAATATTCATCTGGCTGGTCTAAGAATCAGATTGATGTTTGACAGATTAACAGGAGAAAATCAAACAATTTTGTGACACGTACACCCCCTGCATATATGGGAGAGACCCAGAAAAACTGAGTAACGCTGAAATGGCGGAAGCCGTCACCTTAAATACCACCTTCAACTAAACACAAAAGAAGATGTTGGGGGAGGTAGGGCACAGTTATGGGAGGTTACCAGGAAAAGCTCAATAAACAAGGGTATGGTAGTTATGCAGAGTTAAGTCAACATAAGACTTTCTAGGGGAGTCTGGGTGGCTCAGTCGGTTAAGCATCCCCCATGATCTTGGCTCGGGTCGTGATATCATGGTTCATGAGATCAAGTCCCACATTTTGGGCTATGTGCTGACAGCACAGAGCCTGCTTGGGATTCTCTCTCTCCCTCTCTCTCTACCCTTCCCCTGCTCACGTGTGCTCTCTCCCTCTCTCTCTCTCTCTCTCTCAAAAATAAATAAATAAACTTTAAAAAAAATGGTCTCTAAAGATTTTGCGTCATGCCCCTCTTGCTGGTACAGCTAAAGAGACACCCTTACAAGTGGTGATTTCCCTTATAAATGTAAATGTCTCTTATAAAAGGGAAGCGTATACTCAGTTTTCAGAGCTTCTCCTGTGTTTGCAGTTTCTTAAAAAGAATCAGCCTAAAATAATCAGTTTGCCAAAGAGGCTTGCTTACCTTGCGGTGGCAAAATTTGCTTCTCTGTGCCCGGAACCAGGCAATGTGCTAGAACCTTTACACAGAGCGCCCTTACTCTCTACAATAATGTAGGTTTTTTCCATTTTTAGGTCATTAGATCTCTTCAGGTGGATTTTGGGTTCCTCAGAGAATTGCTTCAGCTGAAGTTTGAGGACCGTCTTAAAGAGGAGTCTTTCAACCTGTTCACTGCTCTGCATGACAGGATCCTAACAATCGAAAAACACTATCAAGAGGTACAAACTCTCTCATTTCCTTTGTTTTATATGGCTTGATCGCCTGCTTAGGTAGATACCTACTGCAGGTTTGAATTTAGCAACTCATGAGGGCGATTTTATTTGCCTACGTTGTGTCTCATAGAGTAGATAATACAAATAGTAGCTTTACTTTGAGCCAGAAACTTTGTGAGTGCTCTGTACACAAATTAATTTAATTCTCACACTCACCTCATAAAGTAGGTGCAATTATTATTATCCTTCTTTCACAGATGAGGAAACTGAGGCCCAGAAAGTTTAATTCACTTGCTCAAGGCCACCGGTTAAAACAAAACATCAGGGTTTATGTTCCCAGCCAGCCAGTTTGATGCTTGAGATCTGACTCTTAAGCACAATTTTATATCCTTATTTGTGCTTATTATCTCTGTAGGAGCCAAAGGCTTGAAAATTCTGCTGTTTCAAGGAATTTTCTAAAATCTTTGGTCAGGTTAGCGTACGCATCTGTCATTAAGAACAGGTATGGGGGGGGCGCCTGAGTGGCTGGCTCAGTCAGTTGAGCATCCGACTCTTGATTTCGGCTTGGGTCGTGATCTCAGGGTTTTGGGATCGAGCCCCATGTTGGGCTCCACACATGGAGCCTGTTTGAGAGGTTCCGTCTCTCCTCCTTCCCCCCTGGCCTCCACCCCTGCTCTCTATCTCAAAAAAAAAAAAAAAAAAAAAAAAAAGAACATGTACTGTTACTTCTCAGCTATAAAACAAAAATCTCATCTCACCATTCTAAGAGCCACACTAAGCCTTTTAAATTTTTTTTTTTAATGTTTACTCATTTTTGAGAGACAGAGACAGAACACGAGTGGGGGACGGGCAGAGAGAGGGAAACACAGAGTCCAAAGCAGGTTCCAGGCCCTGAGCTGTCAGCACAGAGCCGGACGCGGGGCTGGAACCCATGAAGCACGAGATCATGACCCGAGCTGAAGTCGGACGCTCAACCGACTGAGCCAGCGAGGCGCCCAACACTAAGCCTTCTAAATGTGTTTCCTCCTTAAGTGCATGCTTAAATGAAACCTGATCACCCCTAATCTACAGATAAGGAAACCGAGATGCCAAGGTCAGGTAACCTGCTTCAGGTCAGACAGATTGAAAGTGGCACAATGATACTGAAATCCAATTCTGTCTGACTCTAAAACCTAATCGTTGTTTGCACTCCATGCTGGAATCAGAATTGACATCAAAATCAAGATTTGTGAGTTTTTTTTTAATGTACTATCTTTCATTGTTATCCAAAACAGTGGTCAAGTGATTTGATTAATCAGAAAATCACTCTGGTTGATGGATTAGTGGCTCTAGATTTCTTTTTATGCGCATATCCTATTCAAAAGGTATAAGGACCGGGACAAGATATGAATCATAAGTAGATTTTATTACTTTTAAAAGCAGTTCCAGGAAGACACTAAAAAGATATGTGAAGCGAAAGAACGTGTTCAGATGATCTGTATTTATTTTATCCATGTGAGCTCTCTATTGCCTTTGGTTAAGTGTAAGTAAAAATTGACCGCAGTGTAATAGCTTTAGTGTAGGAGAAATGGTTGCAAATTGAAGTGTTCACAAGATTTGTGATGATCTGAACGATGGTTTTATATGGAGTCCCTTAGTAGGTGTGAGAGCTATATTTGAAGCTACATTATGGTGCTCATTGTATTTATTTTTTGGTTTGCAGAATGAGGACATCATAAGAAAATGCTACAATCAGCAGTTGGCCGATGCCATAGCTGTTATCAAAGGAACGTACAAGGTGGGTTTTTAGTGCCGTCACGGACCGGGCAGGCGTCACGTCCTGGGATCGCACAGAGTGGGGCTCACTGTGGGGTCCCCGTCCGTGTTTTTGGCTTTGAAGAGCTGTTTGCTCAGTTTTCAGGTCACTGTTCACACGCACATTAAGTTGACCAAAATGCCACTTTATGGTGACAGATGTAACTTTGCAGACACTGGAAAATTCCATCCTGGTATGCGGGTAAGTGAGGGAATAATCCAAGGTTTGTTTGGTGAGCGTGCAGTTGGAGGGAAGGCTGGCTAGCCTCAGAGGGTTCACTGGGTCTGTGGTAAATCCCGATGAATCGTCTCTGACTCTCGGTCGAGTCACTTTTCTTTTGATGAGGACTCATCTATTCGCCAGGTATGGTGCTTCATTCTCCTCCATAGTGGGAAAACTCATCGTTTTCCGTGCTTACCCTGCAGGCTTAGGAAGGACCTTGTGCTTCTTTTAGATTTTATAACTGGAACCTTGTCTTTCCTGTCAATAAACCTCCGGAAGAAATATTTTTATTGTGGCAAACTGTGCGTTGATTACATGCATTTTTTCCTTGACACTTGCCACATTTGTACTTAATTATAACTGCTTGTTCCGTGTTCTGGTCCACACCAGACTGCAAGCCTTAGGAGGGCAGGGATGCTGTGTCTTACTCACTGCTCTGCCTGCCTCTTAGCAGGCCCGATGCGTGGTTAGCGATCAGCTAATATCTGCTAAACAGGTGGACGGCTGCCCACATTCGTGGCAGACACTGGTGACTCAGGAGTGATTCTCGCTCTTCCTTTTTTTATTAGCGGAAGCACTTCTCACTTCTCTTCACAGTACGGGCCCAAATGATGGGCCCTTTCTTTGCCTGCGCCCTTTCCAGATACGGTGGGAACACGGGCAAGGTCAGGTCCCTGACCAACGTGAGCTGAAGCTAAGTGGGCTCCGAGGTTATTCTTGGGCGCGTAAAGCCACCTGTGGGAAGAAATACCCTTCGTTTTCTTTGCTTGACACGTTGCCTCCTTCTGATGCTCGGGATTGCCGCGGCCAACCGAAAACGAAGGACTGAGACACTTTGGATGGGCGACGTACAGGTGGCAGAGTGAAAAGATGGAAAGCACTGGGCTCCTGGATGACATCACTGAACTACTAAATAGCCCCGGACTCGCTCTGCCCCTTGGCCCTTCCATTTCCAGACACAGTTACCCCTCTTGCTGTTCAAGCCACTGTTGGCTGCCTGTTCCGTAACCTACAGCTGGACCTACTGCTCTGTCAGCCGCCTCTCTGACTCTGCACCAGTCGTTTGCTAAAGTGGCTGGGACGGTGTCCCACTCACGTGCAGTGTTACCTCTCCCCTCTTCAACGGAGAGGAGGAACCTGACTCCCCCTCCTTGAACCTGGGCTGGCCTCAGTGCCTTGCTTGTCTGTAGCCAAGGTGAGGGCAGTGACGCCAGCTCGGAGACCAGGTCCAGAGAAGCCTTGAGGCTCCATCCTTCTACCCTTGGAATGTTTTCTCCGGCTTCACCCTCTCCGAATCCAGCTGCCGAGCCGCGAGAGGCCCAGGTTTTCAGAGGACCCACGTGTGGACACTAGGTCCACAGGCTCACCTAGGCTCAACTCCCCAGTCACGTGGCCCCCAGCCACTTCGTCCTTCCGTCTGAGGTCCCGGGCAGTATGGAGCAGAGACAAGCCATCTCTGTGCCTGTCTTAACCCCCTGACTCACAGAGCCCGGGAGCACGAGGAACAGTTGTGGTTTCGAGCCGCTAAGTTTGGGAAGATGTATTCTGCAGCAGTAAATAGAGGGGACGGCTTCCTTGCACTCCCATCAGTGAGCAGTTTCTGAATTACATTTGTTGGGTGACAGAGTTCTGCCAGCATAATGTAGCATCATGGGTAAGAGTTAGCGTAATGTGTGTTTCAGAACAAGGACCCTGCAGTCAGGCTACTTGGGTTAGAATCCTGGCTCTGTCTCTTAATCGTTCGGCAACCCGAGGCAAAATACCGAACCCCTCTGCCTCCGTTTCCTCATGTGTCCATTGGGGATCATAGTAGTACCTGCCTCCTACGCTTGTTACGAACATGAAGCGAATTGATCCTTGTGAGGCCCTTACAACTGTACCCGAGTCGGTTAAGTGTCCGACTCTCGGTTTTGAGCCAGGCCACGATCTCACGGTTCGTGGGTTCAAGCCCGACAACAGGCTTTGCGCTGGCCGCACGGAGCCTGCTTAGGATTCTCCCTCTGCCTCTCTCTCTGCCCCTTCCCTGCTCACACCGTCTCTCTCTCTCTCTCTCAAAATAAATAAATAAACCTTTAAAAACACATAAATAAATAAACACTTTCACATATTCATGACAGTCCTTGGTACTGGTAAATTTTTTCCGCTCTTTTATCATCTTAGCATTCAGGCTTGTATCTTTCTGTCCACTGACTGTGGACTTCAGATACGATAAAGCGCCCTTAGGATATCTATAATGATTATCAATATATATTATGTTGGACAATATGAAATTGCCACTTTTGGAGCCCGAAATGTCAAATATCGGCAATTTCATATAGTTCACCATAATAAAATACTTACTTTAACAAATAAAGGCAGCAACAAACTGCGTAAAATATTAGGCTATATAATAACTTAATATTTTATTTTTTTTAATGTTCATTTATTTTAGAGAGAGAGCACGCGAGCGATAGCCGGGGAGGGGCAGAGAGAGAGGGAGACACAGAATCCAAAGCAGGCTCCAGGCTCCAGGCTCCAAGCTGACGGCAGAGAGCCCGATGTGGGGCTGAAACCCACGAACCGCACGATCATGACCTGAGCCGAAGTCAGATGCGTAACTGACTGAGCCACTCAGGTGCCCCTAGGCTATGATAACTTAAAGTCAAATAAATTCATCTTCGATTTACATGTTGAGTGAATGCTGTGTGCTGAGATATGCTGGACACTGACATTTCAGAGATGGAAGAGGGGCAAATGGAGGAAGATTATACACTAAACCATAATATACTTTGTTCAGTGCAGAGAAAAACACGTAACAGGAGTTATGTAAATTCCACAAAGGGAACAATTATTTCTGCCTTTGTGCTTTGGGAAGGCTTCACAGAGGAGGTGATATTTGTGGTAGGTTTTAAAGTAAGCTCTCAGTTTGTAGACAAGAAATGCAAAGGGATTCCAAGTAGACAGCATGGTGTATATTAGTCAGAATGTTTACAGTGGCAAGTTATACACATAGCTAATTACACCGGCATTAGTTAAAAGAATTTATTGGTTCATGTAACTGAACAGTGTAATGATAGTAATGACTTCAGGAAAAGCTGGATCTAGGTGCTCAAATAATGTTATCGAGCAACTGTCCATCCCCTGCTTCTGCCTTCTTCTCTGAAGGTTTAATTTCCAGGCAGATCTTCTTCCCCCCAGAGCAACCTTAGAGCATCTCTTTCTAAATAGTTCCTACAAGAGTCTCAAGGCTGACCCTGACCAATCTGGCCTAGTGATTCTCCCCCGCCCCCACCGCAAGCCAAGCCAGAGTGACCTACGCATCTCAGGAGAAGATATTGAGGACAGGGTTTACCCAAATGGAAAAGAGAAGTTTTGCTGCCTCAAGGAGGATTACTGGAGAGGCAAAACTGGTTAGGCAAACTGGCTTCCCACGTCCCATAGCATGTGAAAAGGCAAGTAGGACCTGGTCGGTCACTGACCGTTTCATTGCCCTACGTGGTAGCTAGGAGCCATATGTGGGTATTAAAAATGAAGTTGAAATCAAATTAAAAATTCAGTTCCTGGGTTGCACCAGCCAGAGGTTACCCAGCAACATTCTGTGAAACTAAGTAACAGGAGAACTCATGAAAGTTTGCACAGGTATATTTCAGTTATTTATTTTATTTTTCTATGTGTGTTAACAATAGTAAAAGAACAGTGCCCTACTGAGTGCTTTCTTTGTGCCAGGCACCATGCAAAGGTGTTTAGATACATTGTTTTATTCGGTCTTCACATGAGCAAGTAGCAAGAACTGGGGCCCCAGATCAGATCCTCACTTCCTAACGTGGTAATAATAGGAACCATGTCCCAGGCTCGTATTCTAACCTAGTGCTCTTGCTAATTAGAAGGCAAATTAGGCTGCTACCAAAGTGCCTATGCTCTCGGGCTCATCCAAAACGTGGTGCCCAGAGATGAAGTCCAAGTATCTTTTGCTGGTTCAACTGCATGATATGAGCATTTGAAGTGGGCAGTAGGATCCTCCTTGGCTAACCGGGGAAACGGAGGCATGGCTACATTAAGCAACTTACCCAGAGCCACAGAGCTGGTCAGCAGTGGAGCTGGGACCCCAATTCCCATCTATGTCTCTAACGTGGTTCTACAGAAAATGGGAAATGCTTGGATTTTCTGAGCAGGAGAAGGAGAAACCCTTCGGGTTGGTTACTCCTGTAACGGTGTTAATAGCACATTGGAGAAACGGAGACTCAGGTAGATATACCATCTAGGAAGACAGAAACCGCGAGGAGTTTCCCCAGTGCCCGGCACTGTGCTTGGCTTTTAATAAATGTTTCTTGGAGAGAGACGGAAGGAAGAATGAGAAAGAGGGAAGGATGGAAGAGGGGCACTATCTGTGGTTTAAGGCAGAATGTTGGATAGTGGAGGGAGGGACAAAAGGAACCAAGTTCTGCTCTAGATTAAAAGCATTAAAGAGACGTCTCACTAAATGCAATCTGTGGGGCTCGTTAGAATCCTGATTTGAACTGTTGAAAAATTTGGAGAAATTTTAATATGGACTGACTGTTAAATGACATTAAGAAACCCTTCGTCAATTTTGTTAGTGTGATGGTGGCATTATGATTCTGTAGGAAAAAAAAAAAAAAAAAAAGAAGGAGGAGGCGCCTGGGTGGCTCAGTCGGGTAAGCGTCTGACTTCAGCTCAGGTCATGATCTCACAGCTTGTGAGTTTAAGCTCTACATCGGGCTCTCTGCTGACAGCTCAGAGCCTGGAGCCTGCTTCAGATGCTGTGTCTCCTTCTCTCTCTGCCGCGTCCCTGCCCGCACTCTGCCTCTCTCAAAAATAATAAACAAATAAATAAAACATTAAAAAATTTTCTTAAAAAGAAGAAGGAAAGAAACCTTTAATTATTAGAGATGAACTGGAAGTGTTCAGGGCTCAATGGCAAGATGTGTAAGATTCTCATAAAAATATGTAAGCACAAAACGGGTAGATAAGTGGGTAACAGACTATTATAATTTTCTCTACTTTGGCATATGTTTCATCATAAAAAAGTAGACATATTTGAAAAATGCAGGCTACTGCTTTGGTCCTCTTTCATAAAACCCTCCGATGGCTTTTTTAAAATTATTATTATTTTTTTTAATGTTTATTTTGAGAGAGAGAGAGCTTGTGCAGATGGGGGAGGGGCAGAGAGAGAGGGAGAGAGACAATCTCAAGCAGGCTCCACACTGTCAGCACAGAGCCCAAGTGGGGCTCGAACTCACAAACGGTGAGATCACGACTCTCCGATTTCAAGAGTCCCATGCTTAACAGACTGAGCCGCCCGGCCCCCACCCCGCCCACAGTGCCTTTTAGAGTTCAAGGTGGAGTCCAAGCCCCCGTGCTTGGTCTATGCCTTCCAGGCCTTGGGTGACCCTGCCCCGTTGGCTCTCCAGGTTCATTCTGCTGTAGCTTTCGTACCCTCAACCCTGCCAAGTACGTTCCTGCCTCGGGGCTAACGCCTGGAACCATCTGTCGCTCCTGTTCATCTTGTAGCTCAAATGGTGCCTCCTCAGGCTCCCTGTGACCACCACCACCCAGGCGAGATCTTCTATGCCAGACTCTCCCTACTGCATCATCCCATTCTGTGGCCTTCAGAGCAGTTCCCCTGGTGACAACTGTCTTCTTCATGTTTGTTTACTTATGAGAGTTCTGCTTCACCCCGCCAGACTTTATGCTTTGGGAGGGCAGCTGTCTCGGCTCCATACCTAGAGGCATGTAGCAGGTGCTGGACAAACATACGTTGAAAGAATAAATACATGAACAGATAAATGGGGAAGGGCTGAGCATGAATCTTTCCACAGAGACCATAAAGGAAAATAAAAGTAGGCATAAAATGAAAAACTCTGCACAACAAAAGCAAGGAAAAGCAGTTGGAAGACAAACGAAGAACTGGGAGAGTAGGTGCAAGTAACCTATGCAAATAACATATTAACATTCCTAACGTATTGAGGCCTCCTACCAATCATACAGATAATGCCGAATAGCCCAGTAGAAAACGAAGCAAAATATGTTCAAAAGCTGTTAAAATAAAGATATCCAAATGGCCAACAGACTTATAAAAAATGCTCAGCCTTATTAAAAATCAAACAAATGCAAATGAAGCAAAAAATACTGCTTTCGTCTATCAGATTGGCAGAAATGTGAAAGATTGAGGGGCACCTGGGTGGCTGAGTCGGTTGAGCGTCTAGCTCCTGATTGTGGCTCAGGTCATTATCACATAGTCGTGAGATGGAGCCCCGTGTCAGCCTCTACGCTGACCGTGGAGCCTGCTTGAGATTCTCTCTCCCCTCCCCCCCCAAAACAAAACAAAACAAAAACTGTAAAAAAATAAAAGATTGATATGATCTGCTGTTGGCAACACGTGGGTGAATGGACAAGCACATATACTGTAGAAGCATATATTGGTACCACCCGTTTGGAAGAAATTTAGCAAATTCTAATAAAAATTCAAATGTACGTTTATTTTGATCAAGCTATCCCACTTCTAGGGGAATCTATTCCACCAGTTGAAATAGAGACAAATACGTATACAATGACTAGCTGCATTATAATTTACTTTTTAATAGAAAATATTGGAATAATACTACTTAATGATACCAATGATAGAAAAATACCCAGCCATTTAAATTAAGGTAAATTCATATGTACCTACTATGAAGCCATGTCCAAGATATATTTTAATTGAAACAAAAAAAGAGGCAGAACACAATATTGTAGCATGTGCAGAATGTCTGGAGAATGAGGGAGAAAAAGAAAACACTTTTTAAATTGAAGTCTCTGTATTTTTATAACAGTCATGCTTCCTTTTTTATAACATGTATTACTTTGTAGTAAAAAGAAGTATCATTCCAGTTGCAATACATTTCTTTCCCCCCCTTCTCTTCTTTCTTTCTTTCCCTTGACATTGACTTTTGCAACAAATAACAACAAATAAGGCAGTTGTCTTTCCAAATGTCCCATGTTCGGTATTTGTTAGTTTGCTTCTTAAA
Organism: Panthera leo; assembly: GCF_018350215.1. Classification (NCBI taxonomy): domain Eukaryota; kingdom Metazoa; phylum Chordata; class Mammalia; order Carnivora; family Felidae; genus Panthera; species Panthera leo. Next base: position 21,387,215 of record NC_056685.1, on the reverse strand, counting down.
GGGATGTGTCACTTGTTCCTCTGTTTTCCATATTTCCTATAGAATTTAGCTCTAAAATCTTGATTAGATTCATGTTCAAGTTTTGTGCCTTTTGACAAGAAGAACTTATAGGCAGAGCTTTTAAAAAGTAAGCTTTTAGGGGCGCCTGGGTGGCTCAGTCGGTTAAGCATCCGACTTCAGCTCAGGTCACGATCTCGCGGTCCGTGAGTTCGAGCCCCACGTCGGGCTCTGGGCTGATGGCTCAGAGCCTGGACCCTGCTTCCAGTTCTGTGTCTCCCTCTCTCTCTGCCCCTCCCCCGTTCATGCTCTGTCTCTCTCTGTCTCAAAAATAAACGTTAAAAAAAAAATTAAAAAACAAAAAAAAATAAGTAAAAAAAAATTTTTAAAAAAAGCAAGCTTTTAATTGAAGTGTAACTCACCCACATAAAAGTACACAGATTGTGGGGTGCCTGGGTGGCTCAGTTGGTTAAGTGTCCAACAGCTTGAAGCCTGCTTTGGGTTCTGTGTCTCCCTCTCTCTCTCTCTCTCTCTCTGCCCCTCCCCCACTCGTCATCTCTCCCCCTCTCTCTCTTTCAAAAAGAAACATTATTTAAAAATTAAAAAAAAAAAAAGAACACAGATTACAAGTGTACAATTCAAATTTTTGTTAAACAAAATGAACATACCCAGATCATCACTGCCTAGATCAAGAATTAGGACGTAGGATGTTAAGGTATGCCGACACCACCCCGCCTCTCCAAATGTTACCGTGACCTGACTTCTGTCGCATAGATTTGTTTTGCCTGTGTTTGGATTTTACTGTAAATACAACCATAGGATACTTGCTTCTTTGTGTCTGGCCTCTATCACTGGACCTTCCATTTGTAAGGTTTATCCATATGGTTGCCAAAACAATAGTTTGTTCTTCCTTATTGCTGTACATTGTTCCACTGTATGACTAGAGTTGTATGAATTGTATGAATGTTTAGTGGACCCATTCTATTGTGGATGGACATTTGAGTTGTTCCCAGTATTTGCCTGTTAAAGGCATGGTGCTGCTATGAACATTCTTGTACGTGCCTCTTAGATTTTAGGTTTTATTTTTTTCAAGTCATCTCCACATGTGGGCTCGAACCCACAACCCCGAAATCAAGAGTCAGATCCTCTATCAACTGAGCCAGCCAAGAGCCCCTCTTGTATGTATCTTTAAATGCACATATAAATGCATTTCTGTTGGGCGTATACTGGAGTAGAATTGCTAGATGACAGAGAAATATACAGAGAAAAAGGTTGAAATACAGATATATCAGCTATAGAGTCTATATAAAAATGTTATCCATGGGGCGCCTGGGTGGCTCAGTCAGTTGAGCGTCCGACTTCAGCTCAGGTCATGATCTCGCTGTTTGTGAGTTCAAGCCCCGCGTCGGGCTCTGTGGTGACAGCTCGGAGCCTGGAGCCTGCTTCAGATTCTGTGTCTCCCTCTCTCTCTTCCCCTCCCCTGCTTGCACTCTCTCTCTCTCTCTCTCTCTCTCTCTCAAAAATAAACATTAAAAAAATTAAAAGACTCAAAAATGTAAAAAATAAACTGATTGTAATAAAAGACATTCCCTTCAGCAGTTTATAAAAATACTTCTACTTCTTCACTGAGACTTCATAATTTTTCACATCATTCAGTTTTCTTGTTCTCTGAGATGCCTGTTTAAATTAATTTTGTATTGGTATTTGTTTTCTCATTGATTAATAGGAGTGTTCTGTTAAATTAAAAAAGCAGGGGCGCCTGAGTGGCTCAGTCGGTTAAGCGTCTGACTTCGGCTCAGGTCATGATCTCGCGGTCGGTGAGTTCGAGCCCCATATCGGGCTCTGTGCTGACAGCTTGGAGCCTGGAGCCTGCTTCAGATTCTGTGTCTCCCTCTCTCTCTGCCCCTCCCCTGCTCACGCTCTGTTTCTCTCTGTCTCTCAATAATAAATAAATAAATGTTAAGAAAAAAAAAAATCAAACTACCAGTTATTTTACGGGCAAAAAATTGGTTTATTTGGGGGGGGGGGGGCAGGAGGGAGGGAGGAGGTGGGGGAAGCCAGGGAGGGAGGGCTGGAGAGGAAGCATTCCTGCCTCCTGCCAGGATAGTAAAATAGTACCTGTTTACAAAGTCCCGCCTTTTCCCGTTTGATTTGCAATTGATGGGCACCACCAGTGAGACTGAGGCATGAAAGCCACACCCCCTTCCCCCACCCCCAACCTCCTGACTCCATTCTAGTGAGATTTCCCTTTATTAATTTTCACAGTTTTTAAAAACATATTATGAACTCATTTTTATTTGTTGTATGTTACAAATATCTTCCCACTTCTTTGTCTTTCCAGCCTTTTTATGGTGTTTTTTGATGCCCACCCCCTCCCCACCCCCCCGCAAACTTTTTGAATGTAGTCAAACTTTCTCCTTTCCTCATTGTTTCCACATTCTATGTTTTGTTTTTAAAATGCTGCTACATCTTAAAGTCTTTTAAAATTTTTATATTTTTGCCTTTTACATTCAGGTGTTTAATCTGCTAGAATTGATTTTTAGTATTGGTTTGAAAAGTAGGGATTCATTTTTCCCCATAAGTGATGAGCTTTTGGGGGTGATGGAGGTTCGGAGCTGATGGCCAAGAAAGAATTCTTGGAGACATCTTTGGTGCAAAAAGTGATTTTATTAAAGCATGGGGACAGGACCGGTGGAACAAAAAACACTGCCCTGGGACTACGGGGAAAGACTGATTATATACTCAGGAGCTGGGGGAGGTAGAGTCAAGGGGAAGTTTCCAAAGGAATTTTCATATGCTAAAGAAGACTCACGGGATACTGGAAGCCTAGCAATTGTCAAGCTAAGATTGTTTTTCCATCTAGCAAAACATTAACATTAAGACAGTTCCTGGAGAAATGTTCTACTCTGCCAGCCTCAAGTATTTGTCAATGGGCTGCAGGTAATAAGGAAACTTAATTGTATCTAGCCATTTCCTTCTTGCCTTTGTTCCCATATCACTGTGGAAGAAGGGTGATGTTGGGGTTCCAGGACACTGAGTCCATAGGTTTCCGGAGATTTAAGCTATTGATAAAATTGCCTTTTTCTTGTAATTTACTAAAATATTTTAAACTGATGGAGACTCCTGTTCTGCATAGCTGTGATCTTTATCAGTTCATCATTTGTTTTCTTTCCTTTTCTTTGTTCTTGGGCAGCCAGGCATGCCTGAGGAATATCACACATATTTCACCTAGGTGGGGGGGGGTGGGGCGGGGGCAGAGGGGTTGGTAGTTGCGGGCGTTAGCTTGCCTTTGGCTCCTTCATCAGTACCACTACCATTTACATGTAATTTTAGGTATTTGGTAAGATAAGTTATCTCATTTTCTTTTCTTCTACAGAAATGGACTGAATGTTCTTGGCTCTGTGTCCCTCCGTATACATTAAATAATGTGTTTCGTGACATATTGTACAAATAAATTCATTGAAAATTGTGTTGGGTTTGCATGAAAACTATAGACCATTTGGGGGGGGGGGATGCATATTTTCCTATAGTTAGAATTTTTTTTCCCTCCTGACACCAAAGTTGCAGACTTTTCCAAACCCTGACACCAACAGGATGTCATAGAGGAGGAAAAACTTTTTCTTTTTCTTTTTATCGAGTGAGATGGCAAAAATCAAACTGATAAAAGACAGATTAGGGGCACCTGGGTGGTTCAGTCACTTAAGCGTCTGACTTGATTTCGGCTCAGGTCATGATCTCAGTGATTTGTGAGTTCGAGGCAGATCTGGCTCTGAGCTGACTGTATGGAGCCTGCTTGGGATTGTCTCTCTCTGCCCCTCCCCAGCTCTCACACGCGATCTCTCTCTCTCAAAAATAAATAAATGAACTCAAAAGAAAGAAAGAAAGAAAGAAAGAAAGAAAGAAAGAAAGAAAGAAAAAAGACAGTGGCGCCTGGGTGGCTCAATTGGTTAAAAGTCCAACTTGGCTCAGGTCATGATCTCACAGTCTGTGGGTTTGAGCCCCACGTTGGGCTGACAGCTCAGAGCTCGGACCCTGCTTCGGATTCTGTGTCTCCTCCTCTCTCTGCCCCCTCCCGAGCTCACGCTCTGTCTCTCTCTCTCTCTCTCAGAAACAAATAAGCATTAAAAAAAAAAAAAAAAGATTAACAGGAGAGAAAAACAGATTTAATTAAATGCTATGTAATATGGAGATGTTGGGGTTCGACGCGAACGGTCAAGAGAGAATTCTTGAGATATCTTCAGTGGTTTTATTAAAGCACAGAGACAGGACCCATGGACAGAAAGAGCTGCACTGGAGTTGTGAGGGGTGGATGATTATATACTTTCAAGTTGGGAAAGGGTTAGGGATAGTGTAACTCTCTAAGGAATTCTGGAAGCAAGGTCTCCAGGACCTTGAGGGGCTAGCTGTTGTTAGGAAAAGGTCATTTATTACCGTCTAATAAAACCTTAGTCATGAGACCCTTCGGGTATATATCAGTGGCACATATACCTAGAGGATGATTGCTGACATATATCTTGGGAGGGTAGAGATAAAGGAAGTTTCCAAAGGAATTTCTACATGTTAAAGGAGACTTCCAGGATTCTGGAAGTCGGGATAATGTTAAGCTAAGATTGCCTTTTGCCCTGAGCAAAGTATTAACATTGAGGTAGTTGAGTTCCTAGAGGAAGGTCACTCTGCCGGGTCTCAAGGACTTGTCGAAGGGCTGTAAGTTGTAAGGAAATTTAATTTTTTTTTTTTCCTTTGCCTTTGTTCCCCACATCACTATGCATGCAAATTCACAAAGAAATGTGGCTTAAGGAGGCAGCCAGAATTGGGGGGCTTATAAACCCTCCCAGAAGGCAATAAAGTCTGGAGAGGCTAAACAAAAGAAAAGGGATTTGGGGCTTTTGAGGGAGGAGGGTGGTAAGTTATGGGCAGGTGACTAGGGAGAGTTTGATAAGCAAGGATCATTTACTAAGGTTGTTATACAGATTTGAGTCAACGTCTTCTCCATTCCTCAGAGCTGCTCGTGTAAGGGTCCGCTTCCTGGTCCGGAAGTGGGAGACACCTTTACAAACGGAAATTTCCTTTGTAAATGTCAATTTCCTTCACAAAAGGAGTTTTATGCTGTTTTTAGGACTTTTCCTGCACCTGCTGTTCCTCAGTTGCCTTCAACTCAGAATAATCATGTCAAATTGGCATATTCTGGGGACCTTCATCGTCCAAGAATTTGATTCAGTTCTGACACCAACTATCCATAGCTAGTGCAGACCCCACAGGTAAAGGGTTCCATCCCACAATACTGTTCCTTTTCAGATGCCAGTCGCAAGCCCCAGTACTTCTGACCCGCTGGTTATAAAGTGGGTATTCCCTCTCCTGCCCTATCCTGCTAAGGTTTGGTAATTTCATAGAAGGACTCCCAGAGCTCAGGAAAGCACCTTACTTCTAGTCACCAGTTTATTATAAAGGACACAACCCAAAAAGCCAAATGGAAAAGATGTGTAAGGGAGCAAAAATAACTTTCCTTCTTCCCTTCTAGGTTCTTAACAGAGCCCTTGACCACTCCCCCCCTCCAATAAGTGACAGATTAACAGAAGAAAAACAAACAGAACTTAGTAACATGGCGGGGGGGGGGGGGGGGGGGGGGGGGCAGGAAAACTGAGTAACTCCACAAACGCCCAAGCCACCACCTTAAACACTATCTCTGGGTGGGGGGGGGGGGGGGGGGGGGCAGTTCTGAGAAGTTATCAGGCAAAGCACAGTAGACAAGTCTCTGACTGTTATGCAGATTTCCATCCTCCTCTCGTCCATCGATAAGCATTTCTAGGGTTTTAATCTTCCTCTTTCTGGCCCAGAGGGAAGACACCTTTACAAATGAAGGTTTTCCTTATACATGTCTCTTTCATATCTTCTATGTCTAGTCCCTTGTCCATGTCCTGACAAAAGAGTAACTTCTCAGTTTGCAAAACTTCTCCTATCTGCTGTTTTTGAAAGGAAATCAGCCTAAAATAATCCTTATACCAAAGAGGCATATTTTGGGGGTGGCAAATTCGGCTCTCCTTCAGATGCACAGCACAGCACGAAGCTTCCGTGACCTCTCCACAGGCATCACCTTCCCCGCTTCTAGTTGTGTTCACCAACCAACAAGCTCTTTGAGTGCGCTCATTTGGGTTTCTCATAGAGATCTCATCGGGTAGGCACGATTGAATAAATCATTAGCTATTTACTCAGTCTCCAGCCACTGTCCCCTCCCAGAGGCGGGAAGATAGAGCCCAAAGTCTTAAGCTTCTAATCAAGGCTTGATCTTTCTGGCAACCAGCCTTCATCCTGAAGCTATTTAGGGGCCTCCCAAGAGTGGCCTCATTAGAACAACACGCTTCTGGGACGCCCGGGTGGCTCCGTCGGTTAAGCATCCGACTCTTGGTTTCAGCTCAGATCACGATCTCACGGTTCATGAGTTTGCGCCCGGCGTCTGGCTCTGTGCTGACAGTGTGGAGCCTGTTTGGGATGGTCTGTCTCGATCCCTCTCTCTCTGCCCCTCGCTGGCTCTCACGTGCTTGCTCCCTCTCTCTCAAAATAAATAAATTTAAAAACAACAACAACAACAGATGTTCATGCCTCTCTTACCAGAACTTTTAAGAGCTTTAGGTGCCGGGAACCAGGAACAAGGACCAAATATCTTCCTGTGATACCACGCCTATATTGAGTCAATCAGTATTGTGCAAAATACAATACAGTATTATTGACTTAGTTTTTACAGTACAGTACTGACTTAGCTTTTTTTCATATTTTAAAATACAATTTTACAATTATATTCAAAAGGACGTCTGCTAGTTTTGATGAGGGATGGAAGCAGAACGTTTTTCACCTTTAGCCGAGCAGGCTGACCTATGGCCCGCATATTTTCGATAAGGATCAAATATGTGCTGGTCGCTGCATTCTCAGATGGTCTTATGACTGCCTCTAAGTCTCACTGATAGTTAATAGCGACTGAAGGAGAAGCACCAGAGAAATCTTGCAAAAAGTGGTTTTACAAGTAGAAATTCAAAGAAGACATTCGTGATCTCATATTCCTTGCACACCCCCTTCCCCTTGAGCACCAAGCATATAATCACCAGCTTCATACAGCAGAAGTGCAGCCCTTTCTGCCCACGGGTCCTGTCCCGGTGCTACTTAAACTTTGCCGCACCACACAATGTCCCAAGAATTCTTTCTCGACCATCAGTGTTCCATGACCCCACAACACTTCTACTGCATTTATTCCAAAATACTTTTCTTGAAGATACAGCAAAGTACCTTTTCAAAACTACATTTTCTGACTGTTTATTACTGGGGTAGAGAAATGCAATTGATTAGTATGCGTTGATTTTGTAATGACCATCATTAAATTCTTAGACTTTTGGGGCATCTGGGTGACTCAGTCCGTCAAGCGTCCAACTTCGGCTCAGGTCACGATCTCAGTTCATGCATTTGAGCCCTGCATCGGCTCTCTGCTGTCAGCACAGAGCCTGCTTCAGATCCTCTGTCTCCCTCTCTCCCTCTACCTCTCTCTCTCTTTCTGTCTCAAAAATAAACATTAAAAAGATTCTCGAACTTATTTTAATAATTCGTCCATAGCGTTTTCAGGACTTTGTATATAAACAGTTATATTAATTGAGAGGAATTACATATTTGTTACTATATTTTTCATCCTTATACCATTTCTTCATTCATTCATTTATCTTTCTTTACTTCACTGGTGGTGCAGCCACTATAGTGTTAATAAAAGTTATTAAAAGCAAGCATCCTTATTTTATATGTAATCTTATAGAGAATGAATCTAATGTTTCAACATCACACATAATACTTTCTACATTACCAGGCTATTTTAAAGAGACTATTAAAAAATCATGGATACATTTCAGTTTTATAAAGTGTGGGTTTTATGAGTCTACTGCGAGGCCATATGATTTTTCCCTCAATCTATTAATGTGGTGAAATTAATTAATTACATTTTTTTTAAGTGTTACATCAACCTTACTTTATTTGTCTGAGTCCAACTTGGCCATGATACAGCTTTTGGAAAAAATGGTTGTTGATCTTAGTGTATTAATATTTTGCTTAGGGTATTTTAAATCTACATTCATCAGGGCCTGGACAGATTGATTGATTAATTGACATCTTTTGGATTCCTCAATTTCCTTAGTGATTATAAGACTATCTGGTTTTCTATTCCTTTTGATTCAGATATAATGAGATATTTGTCTAGGGTCTTGTCTATTTGATTGAAACTTAAAAATATGTTGGAATAAAGGCTTAATAATATATATTGTTCTCATGTAAAAATTTTAATACTATATTTTTAAGCCCACTTTTTTTGTATTACTGTTTTAGCCATTTCATCGAGTTTTTAAATATTATTTATAATGTTTTTTATGAGTAGGAATTCTATTTGACACTCTGTGCTTGATTATTGGTTATTTTTTTATGACCCTTGCTCTTTGCTGATAATTTTAGCCCAGTTATCTTTCTAAACGTATTGGAATATACTTGATTTATATTCTGTGTTTCACCGTTTCCATCATGGAGGGTCTGATAAGTGCTGGCTGTCACACGTGATGTGTCCTTTACTTTTGGGTTTTACGATTTTTTAAAAAAATTTTTAATGTTTATTTATTTTTGATAGAACACAAGGGGGAGAGGAGAAGCGAGAGAGGGAGACAGAGAATCCGAAGCAGGCTCCTGGCTCTGAGCTGTCAGCACAGAGCCCGACGCAGGGTTCGAACCCACAGACCATGAGATCACGACCTGAGCTGAAGTCGGTCACCCAAGAGACTGAGCCACCCAGGCATCCCTGGATTTTATGATTTTTGACTCTGAACTTACATTTCTGTGGGAATTCCTTGAAGCCTAGGACAGAAGTAGTTTCTGTAGAGAAGATTCGTGTTTGCTTTTGTGAGATTCCTGGGTCTGTGACCACTTTAATCTGACTTTAACTTGAGACATTTTAGACCACCCAGATGTATGAATTTATACAGGTCATCTTTCATCTTGTGCTTACAAAACCCAGAAGAGATTTTTTTCCCCATTCTCTGCACTTCGTGCCAAGTTTCCAGACAGGAGGCAATTTCACTTGTAGTTGACTGGGAGCGGGTACAGAGTTCAAGGTGGTTCTGGTTTGTTCTCACACTGAAGGAGAGTGGCCTTTGGTGTTTCTACCTTGAAGAGATGGTCTCCTATTATTTAGAATGACCACTTTGAGGAGGACCTACGCGATGTCTCTTCTCTGTGTCCTGCAAAGAGGTGTAAGCCAAAGTTCATGTTCACCTGGTTTAGCAGTTCCCTAGAGTGAAAGCCAGCTTCAGTGTGCGGCATACTTCTGTGGAATTTTGCATTCACTTCATTTTGGCCTAAAGTATTCCTTACTTTGTCAGCTTCTAGAGGCATTTCGCGTATCTTCTCCAGAATTTTTGTTGTTTACCGTAGGAGAGTAAGTCAGAGCCCTATGGTTTTTCTTGAACGTGCTTTCCTAATCTTTTGTGTCTTCAGCAATTTCTGGGACACTGATATACTTCTAGTGTATCAAATGCTCAAAAAATATGGCTGAATGGGGTGCTTGGCTGGCTCCGTTGGAAGAGCATGTGACTCTTGATCTTGGGGTTGTGAGTTTGAGCCCCACATTGGGTGTAGAGATTAATAAAAATAAAGAAACGAAGTTAAAAAAAATATGACGAAGTAAGTGGCTATCACTATATATACGTCTTGTACTTCTAAAAGTAGAAAGCCTTGAAATTATCAAATGTTGTATATTCATGAACACATGCTGATTAAATATACTTACGCAACAATATTAATTGTAGTTAGTTGGTTTATCGAATTAGAGAATTATTGTAATGACATCAAAGTGATTATTTGAGTCTTCCCTTTGGCTTGTTGTCATTACTTTGATCCATGACCTCAGACAGTCTTCCTAATCCTGGCCACCCAGTTTGTTAAGGCTCAGTCATAAGAAAAAAACAGGAGAGTATTGGGGGAAAAAAATCAAAGTAAACACTTTGGTTGAGGTAACTTTAGTTAAGTATAAATGACTCTACTGCCCTCTGGAGACCAGTTAAGGATACACAGGTACATTCCCTTTTCAGCTATGGAGAAAGTTTTTAAATCTACTTAACTTTTTTTTTTTAATGTTTATTTATTTTTTTGAGAGGGAGAGAGAGAGCACGAGCATGAGTTGTGGAGGGGCAGAGAGAAAGAGGGAGACACAGAATTTGAAGCAGGCTCCAGGCTCTGAGCTGTCAGCACAGAGCCTGACGCAGGGCTCGAACTCACAAACCATGAGATCATGACCTGAGCGGAAGTCGGACGCTTAACCGACTGAGCCACCCAGGTGTCCCTCTACTTAACTTTTGAAACAATCTCTTGTGTGATAAAATAGTACCTCATTTGCGGATAAAAGAAAATATTTTTCTAAAACTTAGACGTTATTTACTGATTTTTGGTTTTGGAAATGTATGAGCTCAGATTCAGATAAAAAAACAAACTAGGTATTTCAAACACATAGGGATTTAATGCAGGGGTTTTTAATAAAGGGATGTAGGAGCTTATAAAACCTTTGCAAAAGTGAAGGAGACTGTCACTAGCTTTTGAATTAACAAGGAGTTTTTCCATTTCCTTTTTATTCCTCCAGGTAAACTTTAAAATAATTTTGTTTACTGCCACTCCATAATGGCCTCTGTTGGCATTTTTATTAAAATCGAACTGGTTGGAAATTATTCATGAATTTTGAAAGAAATTTTATCATAATATCCAGTCTTCCTATTCAAGCATATCTCTTGATTCACTTATGTCTTACTTTATGTATCTTAATAAAGTTTTATAGTTTTATTTATGCAGGTTGTATCTCTTTCTCTTACAACTAAGTTATTCCTAAGTATTATATTTTATATCTTTAGAATATGGAATCTTCTTTGTTGTATTTTAAGAGTATTTTGGTATACATGGAATTTGTTGATTTTGTTTTTTAAGTTTTTTATTTTTTTAAGTACTCTCTATACCCAATGCAGGGCTCGAACTCATGACCCCGAAATCAAGAGTCGCCACTCTTTTGACTGAGCCAGCCAGTCACCCCAATCAGCTTTACTAAGGTGTAATTTACATAGCATGAAATTGACTCGTTGAAAGCATACAGTTTGATGATCTATAGTATATATACAGAGTTATGCAACCATGACCATAATCTAATTTTAAAACAGTTTGATCATGTCCAAAAAAAAAATTGTACCTATTAGCAGTCACTCCCTATTACTCCCCCTTTCTTCCTCCCCACTCCAAACCTCTGGCAACTGCAAACCTATTTTCTGTCCCTACGGACTGACCTATTCTGAACATTCCATATAAACGGGAGTACAATACGTGCTGATTTGTGATTGCTTTCTTTCAGTTCGCCGATATGTTTTGAGGTGAAACAATTGAATTTATAAATACTGTATCCAACCACTTTCTTGATAGATTTCCAAATGTGGAATTATCAGATCTCTCTCTCTCTTTCTCTCTTTTTTTTTTATTGATGTCTACTCAGCATATAACGTTATATCGATTTCAGGTGTGCAATGTGATTCGATATTTGTGTGTATGGTGAAGTGATCACCCCAATAAGTCAAGTTCAACATCCATCACCACTCATAGTTACAAATTTTTTTCTTGTGACAAGAACTCTTAAGATTTATTCTCTTAGCAACTTTCAAATATACAATAGAGCATTGTTAACTATAGTCACCATGCTATGCAGTACACCCTCATGACTTACTTATTTTATAACTGGAAGTTTCTTTGTACCTTTTGACCCCCTTCACTCATTACACCCACTTCCTACACCTTGCCTCTGGCAACCACCAATCTGTTCTCTGTATCTATGCGTTCAGTTTTCTTTTCCTGTCTTTCTTTTTTTTAAGATTCCACATGTAAGTGAGCTCATATGGTATTTGTCTTTCTCTGCCTTATTTCGCTTACCATAATGCCCTCAAAGTCCATCCATGTTGTTGTAAATGGAAAGATTTTATTCTTTTTCATGTCTGAATAGTATTTTAGTAAATAAATAAAAAAAAATAAAAACATAGATGTTATATATAATCACATTTTCTTTTTTAATTTTTTTTTTAAAATTTTTTTAATGTTTATTTATTTTTGAGACAGAGAGAGACAGAGCATGAACAGGGGAGGGTCAGAGAGAGGGAGACACAGAATCTGAAACAGGCTCCAGGCTCTGAGCTGTCAGCACAGAGCCCGACGCGGGGCTCGAACTCACAGACCGCGAGATCATGACCTGAGCTGAAGTCGGCCGCTTAACCGACTGAGCCACCCAGGCGCCCCACTTTTTTAATTTTTTTAATGTTTATTTCTGAGAGAGAGAGCACGCGCGAGCATGAGTGGGGGAGGGGCAGGGAGGGGGACAGAGGATCCGAAGCAGGCTCTGTGCTGAGAGCAGCAAGCCCAATACGGGGCTTGAACCCACAAGCCGTGAGATCATGACCTGAGCCAAAATAAGAGTCGGATGCCTAACCAACCGAGCCACCCAGGCGCCCCTCACACTTTCTTTATCCATTCATACATCAGTGGACACATAGGTTGTTTTCATGTCTTGGCTATTGGGACTAATGCTGTGGGGGACACAGAGGTGCAGGTATCTTTTTGAATTTGTGATTTTGTTTCTTTCAGATAAATACCCAGAAGTGGAATTGCTGGATTGTAGGGTAGTTCTATTTTTAGTTTTTTTGAGGAACCTCCATACTGTCTTCTAGAGCGGCTGCACCAGTCTGCGTTCCCCCCGGCAGGGCACGAGGGTTCTCTTTCCTCCACTTCCTCACCAACACTTGTTATCTCTTGTCTTTTTGATATCAGCCATTCTAACGGATGTGAGGTGATATTTCATTTTGATTTTGATTTACGTTTCCCTGATGATTAGTGATGTTTCACATACCTGTTGGCCATTTGTAGCTCTTCTTTGGAAATATGTCTTCTGTCCATTTTTTAATTGGATGGTTTTGGGTTTTTTTTGTTTGTTTGTTTTTTTGTTTTGTTTTGTTTTGTTTTGTTTTGTTTTTTTGCTATTGAGTTACATGGATACTTTGTGTATTTTGGCTGTTAACCCCTTATCAGATATGTGACTTGAAAATATTTTCTCCCATTCAGTAGGCTGCCTTTTCATTTTGTTGATGGCTTCCTTTGCTATTCAAAAGCTTTTTAGTTTCACAGAGTTCCGCTTGTTTAATTTTGCCTTTGCTTTTGGTGTTAAATCCAAAAAATCCTCCCCAAGACCAATGTCGAGGAGCTTACTGCCTATGTTTTCCTCTAACAGTTTTATGATTTCAGGTCTCAATCTCAAGTTTTATCAGATATTTTAAAAGTTCTTGGTTGATTCATTTGTATTTTCTACATACAAACACCTAACTGAAAATGATAATATTCATGTCTCAATTTCTCAATGGTATATCTATCTCTCTTTTACACTAGATGGACATCGTGGGATATTAAGGTGTAATCAAGACAGTGATCATCCTGTGTTATTACCGAATTTGATAGGAATCCATCAGTAACTCATTGTTAAGTATAACAATGGATTTTTGTTTGGCATAATTTACTGACTCCGTCCCTAGATGGAGCAGCTGGACGGAAAAAGAATGAGAGATGTGTTGGTGGTAGGAATGTAATCAGCCTACGGTCTTAGTGCACAGGGCAAGCAAAGAAATATAGAATATATGTTTGTGGGAGAAAGCTAAAATTGCACCAGAAAAGGAGGTCAATAAAGGGCTAATGAAGCCAGAGAGACTGGCTATTGGATGTCAGGTGTCTACAAGTCAAACGGGGATCAGGACATCAGAGAAGGTTAACATAAGCAAAATGAGGCTAGAAAGTGCTTTCCAGTTTGGAATATGCTCACTTCCTGTGCCTTACTGCTTGATTTTGGATGCTTTTTGAGACGATGGTCTCTCAGGTCTTTTAAAGAGAATTTTAGAAACTATGAAGCTCTAGTCTTTTCTCCATCTACACTGGATGTTGAGGATTTTCTTATACAAAGAGTAATTTGTGACTAGATCAGAACTGTGCCTAGCAGGCCCTGTGAAGATGCACAGAGGGAGTGCTGGTGTTTTCTCGCAGGACTCTTCGTGTAGGAGAGACTCTGGGTGACATGGAATTGTATGAGGCACAGTCACACCCCCAACGTGCTTAAAATATAACCATGAGAATTTCATTTCCTCGGGTGCCTGGGTGGCTCAGTCGGCTAAGCCACCAACTCTCGGTTTCAGCTCAGGTCACGATCTCGCGGTTCATGAGTTCAAGCCCTGCATCGGGCTCTGTGCTGGCAGTGTGGAGCCTGCTTGGGATTCACTCTCCTCCCTCTCTCTCTCTCTCTCTCTCTCTCTGTCTCTACCCCTCCCCAGGGCATGCTCTTTCTCCCTCTAAATAAATAAATAAACCTTAAAAACAAAGAGAATTTCATTTCCTCAAATCAAAGCACCACCCTCTCCTTTACCAACAGAGGGCTGAGGAATGAAGTCATGACCCTCCTAGTGGGTGTTCTTTTCTCTGTAAGAAAAATCTGCAATAGACAACGGACGCTTGAGGGGAGTTTGGGGGAGAGAAAGGGGTATGGAGAGATGTTTTAGTTGAGAAAAGGATATGGGGGTGTAGAGAGAGGCCTGGATAAGCTTTGTCTCCACCCACCGTCTGGCTTACGCCTGCTCTACTGGGCCTAACATGGCCTGGGGCTGCAATTACTCTTTTTGTCTTTGGTGGCCTTAGTCACTAAAGGGGAACAGAAGTCATAATGCTTGGGGAGACTTCCTCATTTTCTCCAGGCTGATGTCTCCAGTAATCACATATCAAATTATTTACTATGGCCCAGGCACTGTGCAAAGTGCTTCAAAGGCAGCATTGTTATTTATTATATTTCTTTTTTTTTCAGTGTTTATTTATTTTTGAGAGAGAGAGAGAGAGACAGAAACAGAGCACGAGAGGGGAAGGGACAGAGAGAGAGGGAGACACAGAATCCCAAGCAGGCTCCAGGCTCTGAGCCTGTCAGCCCAGAGCCCTCGGGGCTCGAACCCACGAACCATGAGATCATGACCTGAGCTGAAGTCTGACGCTTAACTGACTGAGCCACCCGGGCACCCCATTATTTATTGTATTTCTACAGAAAGACGAAAGAGACTAGAGTTAAATTCAGATGGATTAGAGAAAATGAAAATGTTTAAAAATGTTTGTTTATTTATTTATTTTGAGACAGAGAGAGAGAGAGAGAGAACTACGCGTGCACGTGTGCGTGCACGTGTCGGGGAGGGGCAGAGAGAGGGAGAGAGAGAATCCCAAGTAGACCCCACGCTCAGCGAGGAGCCTGATGCGGCGACACTCGAGCTCACAAACCGTGAGATGATGACCGGAGCCGAAATCAAGAATGGGAGCCACCCAGGCACCCCGAAAAATGTAAATCTGTATGTCTAGGTTTATGACTTCCTTTTTTGGTTCAACTATAATCGGCATTCAGAAGGAAAGGTGAATGCAATTAACTCCTTTTTCAGGTGTTCTCACATAATTGGAGAAAACAGTATTCACGTCTTCTCGCCTCTGGTTGAGTCACCAGCTCCTAAACTGATCTTCATAGGAAGAGAATTTCACACTCCTCAGCATCCTGATCTTAATTTAAAAAAAAAAAGAAAGAAAGAAAAGTGACAATTGTTTTATCATTAAGCCAGAGAAAATTTCTTTTCTTTTTAACTTTTATTTATTTTTGAGAGGGAAAGACGGAGTACGAGTTGGGGAGGGGCAGAGAGAGAGGGGGACACAGAATTTGAAGCAGGTTCCAGGCTCCCAGCTGCCAGCCCCAAGCCGGAGACGCAGGGCTTGAACTCACAAACTGAGATCACAGCCTGAGCCGAAGCGGAGCGCTTAACCCACTGAGCCACCCAGGCTCCCTGCCAGAGAAAATTTCTGTGCAGTTTTCTCCCTTCCCAGAAATCTCTTTCTGTTGGGAAACTGGAAAACTGCTGTAAATGAACTTCGAGTGTTTCCCCAAGATGCTTTCACCATCACATAATCATCCTCGCTGACTTCAAAGAGATCTCGCCAACAGCTCAGAGACCATTTTGCAGGACTGAAGTCCTTTTATGGATACCAGGTAGCAGTGTTTGTTCCAAGGAAAGCGTTTCGGGTTTGTCTTCTTTACTTTGTCATACAGAGATGAAGATTTGATGCAGGATTCCCCAAATCCATTTCAAGGCGATAAAAAAATGTTTGTTACAATGATGAAATGTTAACATTGTTTTTAAAAGTCTTTGAACTGGGAAAGCACGTCCGTATTCTTACAATGGAAGCCTTGCTTTCTGGACTATCAGTGTCTTACACTCTTAAAGATGGGAGAAGGAGATGGGGTGCCTGGGTGGCTCAGTCGGTTAAGCACCCGACTTCAGCTCAGGTCATGATCTCACGGTTTGTGGGTTCCTGCCCCGTATCAGGCTCTGTGTTAACGGCTCAGAGCCTGGAGCCTGCTTCGGATTCTGTGTCTCCCTCTCTCTCTCTGCTCTTCCCCCGCTCATGCTTTGTCTCTCAAAAATGAATAAACGTTAAAAAAAACATTTTTTTTTTTTTAAGATGGAAGAAGTAGAGAAGAAGCATATCTAATGAGGGCACTCATTTTAGATCCCAAATTTTAATGCAGCAAATACTATCCGGGTGTTAAATGATTTTTATTTCAGATTTTTTTTTTAAGTCTTATTAACAGTGTTGTGCAATAAAATACCAACATGTTGGTATTTGGAAGGGATTGAATTTTCTGGACTCTGATTTAGGAAACCAAGGCGGGCCTCTGCCAAGGCAGGGTGCATCTCCTTAGATTGTGAGGAACGCCTTCCCTGCAGCACTGCTAATGGCCTGAGGGAGGCTTTACGCTGGGGAGACGCCGGGAAAGAAAACCGCCTAGAGGAAATGGCAAAACAACTAAAATGAAAGAAAAGACTTACGAAATGAAGTCACTGCAGACTCACCACCACGCAAGTTATACAATGTATCAGTCAATACAAGCTATATAATGTATCTTCTCCAGCTGCTGCTGGGAAGCTAGCAGGGGTTGCTTGTGCTGAACACCCACAATCCAGCCTCTATGCGTTCACACCTTCTGTGATCACCCTCCTTATCTCCTTGAGAGAGGGCAGGATTCGGGCCTTGCTTCTAACTGATAGAATACAGCAAAGGCAAAGGCGCTGGCATGATTACGTTCCACAAGGGTGTGGCTCCTGCCTTACAGAGAGTCTCTCCTTTGCTGCCTTGGAAGAAGCAAACAGCCATGATGGGAAGCCCCAACATTTGGAAGGCAATAACCGCAGGCAGTCTTGAATGGAGGGAAACCTCTAGCTGACAGTCAGCAAGAAACTGAAGCCCTAAGGCCTCCAGGTACAAGGACGTGAATCCTTCCAACGACATGAGCGAACGTGAAAGCAGATCCTTTTCCCAGTTGAGCCTCCAACAAGGCACTAGGATTGCAGCCTCATAGCCCCTCCACAGAGGACCCACTTAAGCCATGCCTGAGCTCCTGACCTGCAGAGACTGTGAGACAATGCATGTTTGTTTTAAGCCACTAAGTTTGTGGTAAAACTGTATGCTTGTGACACAGCATAGATAAAAAACACACCTTAATTTCCAGGGAACCATCAACTCCTGCCTGTTTTTTACTTCCTACATCCATCCCCGTGATCTTGCCATGGAACTGGCTCAGGCAGCCAGCATTGCTTGCCTGGCCTGTGGCTGTTATCCCCTTATCCCATCTGGTTTCCATTGGTCTTTATCTGCCCAGTCAAGTGAGTGGTCTTTCAAAACATAAATCCCTTCACATCTTGCCCTTGTTTGAAACCCTTCAGTATCTTCTCCATACCTGTAGGATGACGTCTAGCCCTTAGCAGGGCCCAGAAGGCCCTTACATTTCTCCACTCTTATCTCCTTCCACTTCGTAGGGAAAGCTTTACCCTCCAGCAATACTGAGCTATAGTCACCTGCCTCCCTCTGCACACCTCAAGGTATCAGTCACCTCCCTGGAATTTTCACATAATGTCCCTTCTTGCTGGAATGCTCTTTCTGTCCTCAATAACTGACACACTGAATTGTGTCACAATTACCCACTTGTGGATTGTTCTGTACTCTAGATCCTTTGCTCCTGTGGACCAGGGACTAAGCTGTGTTTATCTTTGTACTTTCCTCCTAGCAGAGAGTCTGACCCATCATAGCTACTCAACAAATGTTTAGTGAATAAAGGCCTGAACATAACCAAGAAAGGTACCAATGAACTTGACCTATGCCATGCTACTGGAAATAGATCATGAGTTCTTAGTAAAAACGTCTTAGACCATGGCAGTGCATGATGCTGAGGGCTTAAATTGTTCTTTCACTCAATGATTGATTCATCCACCCATTGTCTGATTTTGTAGCAGAGACAAAAGCAATCCTTGCACTCAAGTTGTTCATAATCTAGTGGACATGAGAGATGAAAGAAAGAAAGAAAGAAAGAAAGAAAGAAAAGAAAGAAAGAAAGAAAGAAAGAAAGAAATAGGGAGAGGAAGGAAGGAAGGAAGGAAGGAAGGAAAGAGGGAGAGAGAGGAAGGAAGGAAGGAAGGAAGGAAGAAAAGAATACTCAGCAATTAGAATCCATAATTGAGGTTTGCACCTGATGGATGCCCAACTCTTCTGGGTGATTTGGAGCAAGGAAAAGGAAAATTTTTAGGGCAAAGGGATTTCTGAGCTACACCTTGAAGGATGGTGAATTTTTGGCGAGCCTGGGGGAGATGGGAGAAATCAGGGACGTGGCCAATTTCACAGAACAGAGGCATTAAGGTGCAAGGAAGGCAGGGAGGTGGTTTGGTGAGGCCGGAAGACTGCAGGACTGGAAAGCGTGGTGGGAGGCAATGCAGGAAAGTGAAGCCAAGGAATCAGTACTTTACTTCCAGGACGTCAAAGAACCATCATAGAATTCTAAGCAGTTTTCATGACATGCTTAGATTTCCCACCTTGAAAGATAACGACTATCGCAGTGTTTATGCTTGATAAATAACACCGCTCTTCCCCTCCCAGGTTCTGGACAAGTTGAAAAGGAAAGTCAGGGAGCCAACAGATGGAGATCATCTGCTTTGCTGGTGACGCGGGCTGCCTCGTGCTAAGTCTCAGAATTTGGCAGACTCGACTCCCATCACAGTCTGCACTGGGCTGGGCGGGGCTCTTCCTGCCGGAGCAGAGCAGATGTTCCTGCAGCATTTGCCCCAAAGAGAACGGGAGAAGGAGAGAGATGGCCAAAGCGTGACCACCTTTCTTCTTCCAAGGGCATAACTGAGAGGAGGCTATCACTGCCCATAAAAGGAAACCACATTCCCTGGGCTTCTCTTTTTCTTTTCACACACTGATCCTCACCGTTTAGCCTGTGATCAATTAGGCGTGTATCTGAGCCTTGGTGGGGAGGACACTCTCCTGCCACCTACGTGATGCTGTCCCCCCCTCCCCCGGTACCACGTACTGCTCTGGGGGGTCCTGAGACCGAAGGCGCCCTGGAAGATATGGCGTCCAGCTAGAAGAGTGCATTATCGACATTTAGCTGCAAAGTGACTATGTATCCACTACTGGGACTTCATTTGCTAGTCTGTTTCTCACCCCTGGTTATATCCAGCTGTGTCGTTCGATACGGCTGGTCAAGAGGCTTTGCCCATGAGACCAAATGACATCATCAAATTATTCTAATAATACAAAGCCAACAGTTAATGCCAAGGATTTGAATATTAGGTCCTTCTCACTTTCAAAGGCTGAAGGAAAAATTAAAATACAAATATTAACTCTTCTTGCAAGACCAAAGGAATGAATGGACGCCCACAATAAAATTTTCTTGCCATCGTGAATTAAAAGTCCAAAGACGTGCTTCTGCCGTCCCTGTCCCATCACCTGCTTCGGAGCCAAGCTCTTGGTGGCACGGCGTGGTGTGGTCAGGAAATGGGTTACCTGAAGGGAGGGTTGAACAAACACATCAATGCATCAGGCATCATGGGACCCAGCTTTCTCACTGCCAGAGGGCTATGCGATGGAAAGGAGACAGGTTGTAATGACACCACGGTGTTGGGTTGGAATTGACGGTGTTGGTGTGAATTTAGGGTCTTTAGATGTAGATATTAGATTAGTTGGGATTCTCCAGAAACAACAGAACCAGTGTGCATAGAGAGAAAGCGAAGAAGCGAGAGGTTGATTTTAAGGAACTGGTGCACATGACCAACTGGGTTGGTGTTACAGTTCAGGTCCCAAAACGGTCTACTGACAGGATTCCCTCTTCCTCTGGGACCTCAGTCTTTCTCCAAAGACCCGAAGACCTTCAACTGATTGGACGAGGCCCACCCACATTATGGAGGGTAATCTGCTTTTCTCAGTCTGTCGATGTTAATGTTAATCTCACCTAAAAAACACTTTCACAGCAACATCTAGACTGGTGTTTGACCAGATCTCTGGGTACTAGGAAGAAAGCAAAACCCAAAACAAAAAATAAAATGCCCCAATTCCCGCCTAATCTTACCCATCAAGGTTCCTGTCCTCCCCACCTGTGGTCTCCCTTGGTTGTGGCATTCTGTGCTGGGGGAGATGGCTTGAAACTGGCTTTCTTTTCTATCTTTCTTTCCTTTGTCCAGTGTTGTTGCTGTTATTTAAGAGTTAAAAAAAAAAAAAAAAGCAGTGGAACTTTCCCGAGAGTTTTTCTCAAAGGAGAGAAACACGAGACGGGAGACCAGATCGGAGGGGTGGTGAAGAAAAATAAAAGCGCCTTCCGCTTGTCTCCTCGTGAGCCCAGCTCATTCCATAAATGTTGGTCGAACATCAGAAACATTCCTGGAGATGAAGAGAAATGAATCCAATGTGTTTGGGCCTTACAATTATTTTATGAAATGTCAAAAGTGAAACTTTTTGTTCTTGCAAGGAACTGCGTGACCCTCCCTGCCCTGAAGTCCAGAGGGACCGAGCCCTTCCTAGAGGCAGGCTCCCTGCTGAGTTTGCACAGCATCTCCGCCCAGTTCCTGGGGGCAGATTTTAAATGAGCGTCCAGGGGTGGTTTGTGTCATGTTAGAGAGGAGACTACCTGGCCAGCTTTTCAGAAGCATCTTTATTTTGGTGTTTTTTATAAGTAAAATAGGGGCGCCTGGGTGCTCAGTCTCTTAAACATCGGAGTTGTGCTCAGGTCATGATCTCACGGTTGGTGGGTTCAAGCCCCAAGTCGGCCTCTGTGCTGACAGCTTAGAGTCTAGAGCCTGCTTCAGATTCTGTGTCTCCCTCTCTCACTGCCCCTCCCTTGCTTGCTCTCTGTCTCTCAAAAATAAATAAAAACATTAGAAAAAAAGTAAAAAAAAAAAAGTAAGAGAAACCCAGGGGCATCTGGGTGGCTTGGTTGGGCGTCTGACTTCTGCTCAGGTCATATTCTCATGGTCTGTGAGTTCGAGCCCCACATTGGGGTCTGTGCTGACAGCTCAGAGCCTGGAGCCTGCTTTAGATTCTGTCTCCCTCTCTCTCTGTCCCTCTCCCGCTCGCACTCTGTCTCTCTCTCCCTCAAAAATAAACATTAAAAAAAAATTTTTTTAGATACAAGTAAAATAAATCCAGCATATACTGAACATAAAAAAAGCAGTGAGAAAATAAACAAATAATAAATGAAGTGACCCAAGAAGCACGTTGGTTGACAAGATACAGGAAGAACACAGCAGTGGAGAGCAGGTGGGCAAGTGGGGTGCTAAGGCTTCCCAGAGGAGTGGCATCAGGGTTTGAATGACAAAACAGATAGAACGATATGAAATTCTAAGATGTAATACTTACAGGGAGCTGATCGTGTTGTGGACACTGTTCAAAATGGTTTACGCGCATTAACTTATTTAATTCTCGTGGCAGTTTAGGTATTGTTATTAACCCCATTTTACAGATGATAAAACTGAGGCACAAGGCACAGGCACAAAGCTACTAAGTGACAGAGCTGGTCTGCCAACACAGGCTATCCGGTCCTCCACAATCAGCCTTGTTCTTTAAAGTCACTCAATTTAAAAAGCTGGTATTATTAGGGCACCTGGTGGCTTAGCTGATTGGGCGTCTGGCTTTGGTTCAGGTCATGATCTCACAGTTTGTGAGTTCGAGGCCCGTATTGGGCTCTCTGCTGTTAGCTCGGAGCCTGCTTTGGGTTCTCTTTCTCTCTCTGCCCCTCCCCGCTCTCAAAAATAAATAAAAAATAAAACATTTGTTTACAAAGCTGGTATTGTCATTTTGATTGTTCTGTCTTCCCTCTTTTCCATTGTGCTGTATTACGCATATGCTGATTTTTACGTTAGCACTGTGTAGGTCATGTTAATGTTCTGTTCCTAGCTTGACTCTTAATTCTATCATGATATATGATTCTCCTCAGGTGACTGGCGTTCATTATATATTATAGGACAATTTTAGTTTGTAAATCTAACTCTGAAATATAATATTAAGTGTAGTAGCAGATACGATTAGGTTTTCCTGTATTTCCTGTTTGTGCATGTGCTCAAATATATTAGCAGTGAACAAATAACAAAAATAAAATAATTCTGTAATTCTCAAAAGGGCCCCATATGAACAATAGGATTTTACACATCAGGGTTGAAAATGAGATTTTTTTTTAATGTTTATTCATCTGAGAGAGAGAGAGAGAAAGACAGACGGAGCTCAAGCAGGGGTGGGCAGAGAGAGAGACAAAATCTGAAGCAGGCTCCGGGCTCTGAGCTGTCAGCACAGAGCCCAACACGGGGCTTGAACCCACAAACTGTGATATCCTGACTTGAGCCGAAATAGACGCTCAACTGACTGAGCCACCCAGGCGTCCAGAAAATGAGATTTTTATATGCTAGAAATAAGAAACAGCATTCCTGGGGCTCCTGGGTGGCTCAGTCAGTTGAGCGTCCTACTTTGGCTCGGGTCATGATCTCGCGGTCCGTGAGTTCGAGCCCCGCGTCGGGCTCTGTGCTGACAGCTCGGAGCCTGGAGCCTGCTTCGGATTCTATGTCTCCCTCTCTCTCTGCCCCTCCCCTGCTCATGCTCTGTCTCTCTCTCTGTCAAAAATAAATAAACATTAAAAAAAAATTTAGAAAAAAAAGAAACAGCATTCCTTTTTTAAACATTTCCTCCCAGTTTGGTTTTGCGATATAGTTCTTACTGACTGTAAACAGAGGCCAGTCCCAACAGACTGTGGAGAAATGGCGCTTCTATTCAAATGCAAACAGTAAAGCTGATCAATAACACTGATGAAGAAATTGATCAGTGGAGGTCCTAAAACTATTTTGAGTTCTCAGTAAAAGGGCGTATAATTAGAATCGAGGACTTTCAAAACACAAAGCATAAACAGCTAATATCATGTGAAGAAAATTCACTTTGAATGGCTATCAAAACATGCTGATTAAGGGGCCCCCAGCTGGTTCAGTCGGTAGAGGCATGTGACACTTGATCTCGGGGTTGTGAGTTCAAGCCCCACGTTGGTTGTAGAGGCTACTTTTTCAGAAAAAGAAGTAAAACAGGCTGATCAATACAAAAATAAACCACGATGTTCCTATATTGTCACAGTAAGACTTACAAAATAACAATATATAATCTTTCAGGGAGTATAGTAAGACAAACATCCTCATTCTCAAGGTGGAGTATAAACTGAACAATCTTTTTGAAAAAAAATTTATAAAAGGAGTCAAGGCCATCAATACCTTCATATGCTTTGGCCAGGAATTCTACTTCTAAGGGTCTCTGTCAAGAAAAAAATAATTAGAAATGCAGACAGTGATGTATATATAAAGATTTGGTATCATGGAAAACTTAAAATATATATAGTATGGTGAGTGTGTAAATTATGGCATTTCTGTGGAGCAGAATGTTATGGAACCATCAGTAACTACACATGTACAAGGTTAATGGTGTGGGAGATGCTCACGATATGAAGTCAAATGAATAAAAATAGGGGCAACACCATTTATGACGCATTGTATCAACTCATAGACAAATTCATTTCAAACCAATTCAAGAGTATGTTTTTCATTTGCTTTCTTTTTGATTAGGGTTATCAAAAAACAGCGTATGGGGCTCCTGAGTGGCTCAGGGGCTCGGTTGAGCGTCTGACGTCAGCTGGGGTCATAGTCTACAGTTCGAGCCCCACCTCAGGCTCTGTGCTGACCGCTTGGAGCCTGGAGCCTGCTTGGGATCCTCTGTCTCCCTCTCTCTCTCTCTTTCAAAATAAATAAATAAACTTAAAAAAAAAACCACAAAAAAAACCCAGCTTATTCAATTTTTTTAAGAAAAGCAAAAACATGGCTGTTTTTTCATGCAGAGAGAAGTAAATGATATGCTAGAATTACATAATTTTATAATGCACATGGACCCTGAAGATGACTTTCTCATACCTAATGGTTCATCTTCCACAGCTACCCACGGGGGAAAAAAAATTCAGTCGTAACGCGTCTTCCTCTGCTCTGGTCTCAGTTTCCTGATTTTTCAAATGGAGCCTCGTCTGTCTAGATGCATGGTCTGCAAACCTCCTCTGTGGGCGAAAGAAAAGGAATGGTATTTCTCTCCACATCCACACCAAAGCACTGGGGGAATTAGTGACACCATTGAAGTTTACGGCTCCTTTTTACATATTCAAATGTGCGCTACTTTCTTTCTAGGGGAAGATTGAAGTAGGACGTTCACACCATGTGAATTGACAATTAAAGTTTAGTGTTATTACTTGCATGGCCAGTGCAGTTAGAATACCACATTATGCTTTGTGTTTCATAGGATAACGATGTGCTGTATTCTGTGGCACTTGAGCGTATCATTCGATATAAATATAGTTACTTACTGAAAATTGTGTGCAAGTTATAAAAAGAACTTACAAGATAGTAGCTTAAATAAAACATGAAATAGTTTTCGCTTGGTGTCTGATTTTCTAATGCCCCTTTTCTCCCTAGCAATTCTTTGAGGTGGAGGAAGAGACTTTTGTGAAAGAATCAGCTACTCTCAAAATGAGTAATTTGTTAAAAAGACTGAAGGAGAGAGAAGAAACGATTAAGGAGTTACGAGAAGAGCTATGCCAATATGAAGAGTCTAGATTTCAAAAACTTGTAAGTGTCAAAACAATGAATAATTAATTTTAATACAGGTAAATAAGGCTATAGCTTTCCAAAAGTTTGGGTTAAGAATAAAGGAAATACAGGTGGTATATCTTGGGCATCTCTCCACAACATCAGCCAGTCCAAACTTTTCTGCTCAATGGCATATTCCAGAAAACCCATAATAGTTATAAATAGGAGCAATATAATTGTATTCAATTTTTATTCATAATGGAAATAAAATAACCTATCTCCCACTGCAAAAATTTTCCTCCCCTCGAAGAGCACGTAAATAGATTTTTGTTTTAATTTTGAAGACCCCGGCCCTGTTTTGCTGTTCTGACAGTTTGAAAGACACGAAGCGATCTCCCTGAGTCAGAGGCTTCCAGCAAGGCCCTTGGAACAAGAGAACTTCTGAGGAAAAATCTTGGGGAGGGTTTTCCCCCGGTTCTCGTCACAAAGGGAGTCTGAGGCTGGTTTACTACTTAAACAGAGGACTGGTGGGAACAGATATGGAAAGAGAGAGAACAGAGAGGCTAAACTCCTGTCAAGGAGGAGAATTGGAAAGTGTGGACATTGAGGGCGAGTTCATTGTCACCTCACTGTGAGCCAGTGGCCGTGGCCCCACCGCAGTTCAGAGCCATAGAGGGGTTTTCATTAATGGATTCTAAGAACAAGAAGCTGATTGTTTGAGTAGGAGAGGCTCACAGAGAGGCCGGAGGAATAACAATCTTTTTGAATATCAACTGGCAGGCACCGCATGCCTCACCAGCGGTATCTTACCTTGTAGCTAAGTTTACAGCAGAGGAAGCAGAGACAGGGTGGCTAAGTTACTTCCCCCAGGCATATGGCTAGTAAACCAGTGAAGATAGCATGTGAACCAAGGTCCAACTGAATCCAAAGCCCACAAAAGGAAGTGGGGCTCTGGGCTCCACAGTAATATGTCAAGGTTGTAATTTTCAAAATTAACTAATTAGTATGTACATATAAAATAGACTATTATCATAATATGTTATTATAATGTACTAGTATATTAATACTTATGGATACATCCACCTGTAAATATCGACACACGCATATACATGCACAGAAAAAGCCTGAGAAGTTAGGTACCAAAATGTGAACACTGGGGGGAAACACTTGCTCGTTGCTGGGCCCTTTAAGTGCAGTCTATAATTTACCTAAATCCCGCATTGGTGTTCTTATTTAAAACGCCAAGTTTAGAAGAGATAAGGAATTGAACTTACATGATTCTAAAGTATTTCGTTTATTAACTGGTGAAGGCATGTTTGCTTTGTATAATCCATTAGGATTCTTTATGTTCTAAAAAAAACTGAGTATCTTCTAAGCAATGTAATTGTGGAGTGTGATTAGCATAGATCTAATAAAAACGAATACTAATTCTTTTTACATCTTCTGATGGCTTTGGAGGAGGCATATCCGGTTCCTGCACTTACATTAACCTTTTCCTGGGTCTAAATCTCGTCTTTTTAATTAATTTTTAATTAATTAATTAACTTTTAATGTTTATTTTTGAGAGAGCGAGAGAGACAGAGACAGAGCGCGAACAGGGGAAGGGCAGAGAGAGAGAAAGAGAGAGAGAGAGAATCCAAGCAGTCTCCAGGCTCCGAGCTGTCAGCACAGAGCCCGATGCGGGGCTCAAACTCACAACCTGTGAGATCATGACCTGAGCCGAAGTCGGACACTGAACCAACTGAGCCACCCAGGTGCCCCTAGTCTTACTTTTCGGAGATAATAACTTAAGAGAAAAGACTAAACAAACCGTAATAGTATCGGCTTTTAATCTTGCCTTGGTCAAAGTTATCCAGCATAGATTGGCAAGGTGATTTTGATCCATTCATTTCCCGTTTGTGAGGTGCAAAGCAATACCCGCTTAGCTAAAAGAGAGTTACGAGAAGGATACCTGTTGTGCTGACTGTGAATTGCTTTGAGCTCTTTGAAAAAAGGTGAGTGTATACATTCCAGTTATCATTATGAGGAAATGCACTAGCCCTTATGACTGTCTGGTTTACATTTGGAGAAATGCACTGAACAGAACTCAGGACTTGGTGAAACCTTCCCAATTTGGTAATTGAGCTCCTTACACTAAGACATGAGGTGTATCTTGTAATGTTTACACTCGTAAGTGTTCTCTACCTGTTAATTGGTCTCTCTGATGCCCTGGGGAAAGAAGGAAGATAAGAATAAGTGGTAGTGGCTTTGTGGGGACCAGGGAAATGGAAGGGTCCACCCTGCTCTTGTACAAGCAGGTGTTCCCTGGCTCAAGATGGCATCCGGAGGCCCCGGGTTATTCCACTGTAATTTGTCCCCAGGGAGACCACCTCACAATTTCTGTAAACACCCTAAGATCTGAGGAAGGTGAGATAGTCCTGATTAATTAGGTGTGTACGTTTCTCTCAGCTCCTTCCGACTCCAACAAAACGCGTGACCCTGGTCTCCCACCTTGACTGAGGGCCACGTAGGGCAGTCAGTAATATGGTGTACATTTCAGAAACAAGGATGTGAGTGCCACAAAACAGATCGTGATTTGTATAAAATAAACCTATGGAGAATACCCCCACCTTTTTTTTTTTTTTTTTTAATCCTCTAAGAATAAGATTTCCTAAAACTCCCTGCCGCTTCCAGAAGAGGTCTTTTTTCATTTGTAATTTCATCTTGTGCAACTGCTCCCTCTGGTGGCACCAAGAAGCTTACGTCCCGGAGCCTCTGAAATCTGATTTGGAAAAATGAGTTTGGAGAACCAGTTGGGAAATTTCAAAGTAGCAATGGAGATCACTTGTTTAAAAAAAAAAAAAAAAAAAAAAAAAAAAAAAAAAAAAAACTTGAAATAAGCAAGCCGAATAAGCAGTATCTTTCCCTACTGCTGGTTTATTCCCACTGGCAGCCAAATCACATAAATAGCTTTGTAGTTAATATGTATTCCGATTATCTCTCCAGAACTGTTTTTGAGGAAAATCTGATAAGAATGCGATCGCAGAGGGGAAAGTTTAATAAACAGCCGCCCTAAATCATACTTGTAACCAAATGGAAACCAGGCAAGAAAACTCTTCGACTTCCAGAAGCCTCCTCTCTCCGATCGGAACTTCCTGGGTGTCGAATATTCCTCAGAGCAACTTCATGCAAGGGCTGAGCCTCGTTTCCAGGTTTGGGCGCCGTGACTCAGCTGCGTCCTGCTGCAGTTGCCACGTGGTCACGCTGTAGGCTGACAAATCCCCGTGAGGACGGCCGAAGGAGGCCAGCGTGTACCTGGACGCGTGTGTGTGCCTGCAAACACGCGTGTGTGCTGCGGTCGCTTTAATTAGTTGTCGTTTTGAGAAGGCTTCATTTTTTTCTCACCTTAGCACGGATGAGCTGTGCCACCATTGCCCTCGCACCGCCCACAAGCGCACAGGACTGCTTGCTGCTGACGGCGCTGAAACAGAGCTGTCATTCAAGAGCCACAGCTCTGCAGGGCTGCACTGCCCCAGTGCGCCACTTTCCTGGTTGTCACTCACTGGGAGAGCACCTGCTCTTCTCCATGACTGTCATGCAGCACGGGCACGCATCAGCACAGCACAACACGCCCCAGCAGCAAATTGAGATGTCCAAGTATTATACGCGGAGCCTGCAGAATTGAGACACGAATACGGCAGAAGGAAGACTGCTGAGAGGCACATGCAGGGCTCTGAACAGAACTCCTCAGACTTTATTGTGCGTAGGGATCACCCGCAGCTCCTGTTAAGATCCAGATTCTGACAGTAGGTCTGGGCTGGGTCCTGAGAGTCTGTTTCCCATACGCTGCTGGGTGATGCTGAGGTTCCCGGTCTGTGGACCAGACGTGGAGTAGCAAGGCTCTGTGGTGTGCCAGCCCTCAGACATGATTCTTGCAAGATCTGTTTAGGATTCTGAAACCTGGGAACAGTGATCCCATTCCGCACATCTTGTGAGTGTTCACCAGAGAAAAATAGTGCATGAGCCATGGCCTGAAGTCATACTTTTCACATGATAGAAAAACTTGACATCGGTGAGTTCCGTTATCAGTTTAAAATTCCAGAGTGATCATGGATCGCACACGATCTCTCCTCAGCTATAATGCAGCTGTAAATAGCGACACCTAGTTAACCACCTTTTAATGATCTCCATCCTTTTCAACCTTGGTTTATTAAATGCAGTTTATTTTAAAGAAGTCTTGTGGTTTAAATAAGCCAGAGCTAGTGGTGTGGGCAGATGGTAGAAGGAACCCCACCACAAAATCTGCCACTCAGAGTGTAACAGATGACCGTAGCAGCCCAGAACTATCCCTTTGTTCATTTTGCTAATGAGTGTCCTCATTGCTGTGGGAGTCTGAATAGTTAATTACGTGCAGTTCCTGCAGCTGACAGATGGTGGGGACAGAGCTACAGATTAACCTCACAAGAAGGAGGGGCTGTAGATGGACATGAAGGGGAAAACCAGTTGAATGTGTTTTCCTTGCTTCCTGCTTTTATGTGAGAATTTTAGAAAACACATCTAAGTATTAGCCGCCACCCCTTATAAATACTTTGTGTGATTAGTTCAAATAGTTCTTGTATAGTTTATGCTAATGGGTGCTCATGTAATCCACTGTGGGTATTCTTATCCTGCCAGTTAAGAAACCTTTGCTTAACCCTTTGAAGACAAATATTGTTTGTTTGTTTGTTTGTTTGTTTGTTTGTTTGTTTGAAAAGCCCTTTTAGTCTATAAGTACATTCTGTGATGGCTTCAAGTTGAACGTGTGGGACTAGAAATTAATTTATTAAGGAAACAGTGTTGTTTGTTAACTATTAGATTTGTTAGCTTTCCTTAGTTAAAGAGTGAGTTGGGCTCAAATGATTTAAATAAAATGGTGATTCAAAATCATAAAGATCTGTATTGGGTTTAGTGCAAAATTTAACATTGTGTTAAAAATTAACTCTCACAGAACTAACTTCCTTAGTAGGTGACTTGTTATTTCTTAAGAGTTTATTAAATGCACTGCAAAAATTGCAGCCACTTATTTGTCTTTTGAGCCATTACGGCCACAGAGAAAAGCATTTTAATAATTGACTTTCAGGTATCTGTGAAGTTAAAGAAAAATACAATTCCAAAAGGAAAGCAGTATACTGGGAGTATACTGTTTTTGAGGAAAGGTTTTATTTTGGAGTATTAGCAATCACGGCATGCCTGCAGAAAGAACAGGTTATCATTCATCTGAAGATGAAAGTTCAAAAGTATTTCTGTCCTCTAGATGAATTTTGAAGGGAGGCAGATAGAACCTTCTATCTCTTGTAGCATAATAATATAATGACTTTTAAGCATCCTCCTTAAGATCTTGAGATTGCAGAGTCATTTAATATTTTCCCACCATGAAATATAAAGTTCTCCACCAGCTTCCCCAATCCATTACATCTTAATTTTAAAAAAAAATGCGTGGCAGTAAAATCTAGACAGCCATAAGCGAGCATATTCAGATGTGTTTCAATAGCTTTGAAGCGGACAAGAAGAAGAAGAAGAAAGGAAGAGTAGCTTCCCAATAAGCTTCTATTGCGTAAGAAAAAGCCTCTCCCATAACGGACAAGGCGAGATTTAAACAAAAGACGCACATAATAAAAATGTAAATGAGTTTGCTTTACTAAAACTATAACTTTAAAGTCTTTTGTTGTAAGTTATCCTGAAACCTTCTTACAAGGTAATCACTGTTTGCATAGAGATTTAAACCGAAGTCTTCAATAGCATTCAACGCCTGCACAGCCCCAGTGTGACAGGCATGCAAAGCCATGTTAATGTTCAGAATGTGAATTGCCTCTGGGTGGTTCCTCCACGAGGCAGAAAACCAACTGTGTGGATATCCGTGTGCCTGATGGACTCCATGCGGCTCCCGGCCTGAAAACGTCACCACTTTGACATGTGATGTGCTCCTCATGACACTGGCGACGCTGACACCGGGAAATGCCACAAAGGCAACAAGCCCCCCTCCTTCGCCGTGCACTTTGCTACCCCCTGGCGCTGCCCGTCCCGGTCTCCCCAGTCTGCCTAGTTACAGGCGGACAGCACTTCAGACACACACAGAGGGAAGGGTGTGGGTGGGGGGGCCCCAGCTGCCTCCCCGGACACAGCCTCCGTAATGAATTGACCTGAATGATGAGGGCACACAAACAGTATGATATGCATTATTCCTGTCAATAAAATGTCCCCATGGGCTGTGGTCTTTGTACGGAATGTACCACAGCCTTTCTTCCAACGCGCTCTATTTAATCTCCTTCCTTTTTACTATTCATATTATAAGTGTGTAATAGAATTCAGAAAATTATATGATAGCTCTTCTGTATCTGTATTGTGTCGTGTTGCATATTTAAATCCTCGGCTCTGTGCTTAGAAGTACGGGATTCCCCATCTTTTCAGGACACTTTTGCCAGAGAGACGGCTCTAGAAAGAGAGGATTTGGAGTACAAACTGGAAAACGAGAGGCTGCTTCAAATTGTTTCAGAGCTCGAAGAAGCAATCCGACTCAATCTAAGGGAAAATGCAGTATTAGGTAACATTTTACAGTCATCTTAGAGAAAAACCTATGCATCAGGCACTTCCTAAAATCCATAGCTCTATTTGTCCTTACCAAATGTACATTTGCTTGATCTGTACATTGTACATTTACAAGATCTGTTTGATTTTCACGGAAGATGGCATTCCTTGCTTGGGAAAGAGGATTTTTTTTTTTTTTTTTTTTTGCTTAGAAATATTATAAACAGAAACTTTTGCTGATTTCTGTCCCATGATTGATTACCTGAAAGTTATGACATTTAAATACTTAACACGCAGATTGGGGTATGCTTTGCGGAGACACAGAGTTAGCCCTTTCGGAAAAAATATGCTACTACTTACTATGGAATTATCTGCAATTTTGGATTCAGATTTAAAGCACAAATTTCCCTGTGTATGCTTTATACACCCCCCCTTTTTTTCTCCAAACCATAAACGTTGGCAAAAGTTGCATTTAAATCACCAAAGTTGAAGTGTTTTGAAGTATTTTGTCACTTACTGTTATCTTCGTATTTATGTTAATTATATAGTGTTCCCCTAACCTGCAGTTATGAAAAGCAACGAGTAAGCAATAAAAAAAAAAACCTTACAGCAAAACGTTGATAAAACCAGAGATACTACGATATCCCTTGAATATAAATTATGCCTTGCCAGTGCAGTTTCATTTTCCTTCTAATGTGGTGTAATAACGCTTTTTCAGGTTCTGGTGG
Source organism: Panthera leo (assembly GCF_018350215.1). Classification (NCBI taxonomy): domain Eukaryota; kingdom Metazoa; phylum Chordata; class Mammalia; order Carnivora; family Felidae; genus Panthera; species Panthera leo. The sequence goes on along the minus strand of NC_056685.1, from coordinate 21,354,883 downwards.
TTCTTACTGTGTCCCAAAGTACCACCTGCTAAAGCACTTTGTATTGGCTGTGACTAACAGCAAAAACGTCCCTTGCTAGTATTGATGAAAAGCTTTCAGCCCTCGGCCACACTTGGATCTTGAACTTAGTTCTTAATCCCTATCTGACCAGCCGTCTGAACAGCAGGAAGAAGGCTGTGAATGTCAAGGGCAGTTGTGAAGGTCACAGTCCTGCTAGGACTCGAGTCCACCACGCCTGCCAGCCGCGTACAGCCTGTCCCGGAGCAGGGAGTTTGAATACAGGGCCATAAGTTTGTAATTTCATGCTTGGCCTCTCTCTCCTTTTGTTTACAGAAGATGAAATTATAACTCTGAAAGAGATGGCAGCAAAGGATCATAGAACTATTCAAAAGGTACTGTAACTTTTTATATCGACGAATGACTCCTTTATGCTGAAATATCAACACTATCGGTGGCTTAACACTGCATCCCGCTTGTCCCGAGGTACAGAGAAAAATCGATTTCTGTGTTTCATCTCTCCCGTTATTTAGGGAGGGTCTCTGGTAATCAATAAGGATTCCATCTTGAAAATGAATTAATGTGCAGAGGCTTTTTTCTTTGGGATAGCTGAGGGTTTACCTCGTTGACTGTAAGGAAAGAAAAGTTACAGGACAAGGAGATCCCAAGATGCGCCTGGGGAAAACTTGTCGTTATTATTAACAACGAACAATCTTATTTGCAGCCCAGATGTGGCCGCGTGTTCATTTTGCGGTGTGGATGCACTGAGCTTATGTTGTGCAGGAAATCTGTATTTAGAACAGGGAATTCTTTTGGTATCGCCAAGGTCAAGATCTCCTAGAGCATCCAATGCAGCAGGACCTCAGCGGTTCTGCGCCCTCGCACAGGTCAGGCGCCCCTGCTTTGGGGTTTCTTCGCCCTCTGTACCATAGCCATCGACACATTTTCAGTGATGGTGAGTCCTCCCTGCCATGCTGTAAGCCCCACGAGGGCAGAAGCAGTATTTTTTCCGTCTCTGGTACATTGCCAATGCTGAGCACAGAGCCTGGCAGCCTTACAGATGCTCTTTCAGTGATCCGTAGGATGAGAATGTGTTTAGAGGTGAAATTCACAGGCGAAAATGTGTATTTACGTCCCTGAATTGTTCCGAATAAACACAAATGCTTCCTGCTAGCTGAATCGAGGGTCAGTTAAAAATGAAAATTAATTTAAAAAATGAAAATTAATTAAAACTGGATAACATTAAACATTCAGTTCCTCAGTTGCACTACCTTTATTTCTAGAGCCCAGGAAACGGCCACCTTTGCTTAAGTTTAGGTCCAAATTTCAACTTGATTTTACAGTTCAGGGTATTCTTGGGTTTTAGGTAAACGACTTTCAAGAATTATTTTTTTATCTTAATTTAATTTTTTTAAGTTTATCTATTAAACTTGAGAATGAGAAAGCATGAGTGGGGGAGGGGCGGAGAGAGAGAGAGAGAGAGAGAGAGAGAGAGAGAGAGAGAGAGAAGAGAGTCCCAAGCAGGTTCCACACAGTCAGCACAGAGCCCGATGCAGGGCTTGAACTCACAAACTGTGAGATCATGGCCTGAGCTGAAGTTAGGCACTCAATGGACTGAACTACCCAGGAGCCCCTAAGAACTACTTTTGATTTGATTTGATTTGATTTGATTTGATTTAAGTGTTTATTTTTGAGAGAGAGAGAGAGAGAGAGAGAGAGAGAGAGGGGGGCAGAGAGAGAGAGGGAGACAGAGGATCCGAAGCAGGCTCCGTGCCAACAGCAGACAGCCCTATGAGGGGCTCAAACTCACAAACCGTGAGATCATGACCTGAGCTGAAGTTGCACACTTAATCAGCAGAGCCACCCAGACGCCCCCTGAGCACCATGTTTTAAAGAATTGGTTAACCTGAAGGCTCAGAGTCGGGAGATGTTTTCTCTGATAACTGAACCCATCACGAGTTTTCAGGGCGAATTCTTTTTCTGGCACTGCAGCTTACTTGCAGTGGTGACCGTTCAAGTCCCATCCACACAGAGAAAACAACAGAGTTTGCGGACAGACAAGTTTCACCTTCTTGGCATCAATGTCTATGGTTGAAAATGAAGCCCCAGCCTTCTCGTGTCACGTCACCTACAAGGAACCGTCACAGTTTATTTAAATGTTTCTGAAACTGCTCAATCCGTACGGCCACCGGGAGAAATGAATTGTGTAGGCTTACTATCCTCTGGGAGGAGCACGAGAAATTAAGGCCAGAAAAATCTGAGCGTCAGGCCACTGATTAGAAAAAACATGCCCTTCAAATGACAGGTTATACCCTCTGTGAGCTTAAATATTCCCCTTAAATCCTTCCTCAGCTTCCTTAAATCTTCACTGTCCCAAGGTAGCCCTCTGTGGCTATTTGAACACATGAGTCACGTCTAGTGCAACTGAGGGACTCAATTCTTACTTGTATCTCATTTTAATTTAAAAAATTTTAAAACCGATACTTGCTTCGGTATATTGGAAAACCTTTATGTATATTTTAAGTAACTTGGTATGTGAATGTACTTTTTCTTCTGTGGATTTTATGCAGTCTAAATACAGATCAGACATTCCCAATGAGATTTTAGCCCCCAAATGGACACACAGGATTTCAAAGACTTCATGTAAGTGAAATATCTCAGCACTGATTTTTAATATTAATTATTACACGTTGAGATGATAATTTTTCAGACAGATATTTGGATAAATTTATTATTAAAAGTAATTTCACCTGTTTCTCTCACCTTTTCTCACAAGGCTACCATAAAATTTAAAATTATATATGTATTTACACCGTATTTTAATTCACAGCTCTCTTCTACACAAATATAGCAGATCCCTAGTCTGTTTGATTTTTTTTTAACTTTTTAAAACAGTTTTATTTATTTATTTTTGAGAGAGAGCAGAAGCAGGGGAGAGCCAGAGAGAGAGAATCCCAAGTAGGCTCTGCATTGTCAGCACGGAGCTTGAGGTGAGGCTCGATCCCACGAACTGTGAGATCACGACCTGAGCCAAAATCAAGAGTGGGATGCTTAACCGACTGAGCCACCCAGGCACCCCTGTTTGATCATTTTTTAAATCCTGTATCTTTCTTTGACATGTACTCGATCGCCACGAAAACATTGAATATAGGCACAATGTGGTATCGAGCAGAAAGAATCTCGCACTGTAGGTTCCTTTTCCATTTCTGCCACTATGGTCCCTTGGGCCAGTGCCTTATCTTTCCTCCTGTCTCTCATAGCTGACTGTGTGGATAGAATGAGAGAGTGTACATCAACGTGCTTTGTCAACTGGAAAGCGTACCAGGAGTTGTTGAACAAGTGAGAACTGATATTTACTGGTTTGGTTTCCAATATCCTCCACGTAATCAATTAATGTAGTAATGTTTATTAGATGCCTTTTAGTGCCAGGCACTGTGCTACTGCTGAGATACAAAAATCACACACACACACACACACACACACACACACACACACCTCCCTGCTGTGGAGCAGATTAAGTCTAGAGCAGGAGACAAAAACCCCTGGGCTGTGTGATAATGTAATGTAATGTAATATAATATAATATAATATAATATAATATAATATAATATAATATATAATATAAACAATGAAATAATGAGATAATTAAATAATTAATATAATATAATATAATATAATATAATATAATATAAATAATGAAATAATGAATATAACATAACATAACATAACATAACATAACATAACATAAGTATGTACACAGAGAAGAGATGTCTAGCTTTACCCAGAAGGGTCTAGAAAGGCTTCTCAAAGAGTTCCACACCTGTCTCACACTCTTTCACTCGAGCTGATCTTTCCAGGTAGGTAGGAGGGTGTGGGAGCTGGATACAGAGCGTGAATGCATAAAGTGTGAGATATCCCTGTGGACTTGTTTGTGATTTGATATGGCTAACGAACGAGGTAGGAATCTGGTGAGCCATGTGGTGAGAATTTGTGTTGGGGCAGGAAGAGGGGGAAATCTGGGGAATGACAGGCAGAAGGAGAAGCAGTTCAGAAGCCTCTGGATAAGACACGTTTTCTTTTGTAGCCCTGGATGCAATTAGAAACAAGTTGAAAAAGGCCTGTCTTCGCGGAGGCTGACCTCTTGCCATCTCTCAGGGCTTAAAGCACTGTCTGTGATGGTATTCAGTAGTAACTTTTATGTTTCAATTCCAATAATCTAATAACAGCTGCATCAAATCTATCCTCCAGCTGTGGCCATAACATGAATGTCCTTCTGGGAAGGAGTCGGACCAGAAGTCAGACATCACAGCCCAGGGTGTGATCAGCCTCGGGACGCGGGGCAGCACAGACGGCCGTGGGGCACGTGGGGGAGCCCAGCATGGATTGTAAGGGATCCGGGAAGGTTGGAGGAAGGACTCTGAGTCGACTCCCCGAAGAGAGGCTCTAGTAAGCCAGGAAAGGGATATGGGAAGTGGGAAGGGTGAAAAACATGCAGAAGGGGAGTAAATTCAGGTGATCTGCGATAGCGGGAAGGGTATGTGAGAGCAAGCGGCAGCAAGGAGCAGGGCACATGGCAGGGGATTATTATTCACGCCAAGGGGTTTGAATTCCCTTCTGAGTGCACTGGGGAGCCTTGGACATTGGGGAAGGATTGGATTCATTGGATTTCTTTGTTTCAGAAAGGAAATGGGTGGGAAGGGGGAAAATAGAGAGCTAGAGAGACCAGTTAAGAGGTTCCTTGGATAAACCAGGGAAACTACGATCTGAAACAGGAAGAGGACAGTGACCCTGGTAATATTAATGAGAGTCATTTGGCGCAACTGGAGGAGTTGAGAAGCCGGGTGAATGCCGAAATGGCGACGGTGGGCAAGGGGAACTCTCTAGAAGTTCGGCTGTGGGTGGCCAAGAAGCGGTAGGGGAGTAGTTGGACGGGGACAAGGGCTGAGGAAGGAATTTTTTTTTTAAAGAAGAAACTAGAGTATTTTTAAATGATGTCAATGGAAAGAAGAAGGAGAGAGTGGACAAATGGCACAAGTCCTCATTGATAAAGAGTGCTCTCAAGAGGACAGGAAGGGTTGGGGTTAACGGCCTTGACGTTTGTGGTAATTGGCCCCCGTTGGAAACTTGGCGACCCTCCTTTTCAGGCCGAGGTAGGTGATTTAATACAACATCTTTTCCTTTCCTTCCACCTCATTCCTTTACTTTCCCTAAAACCTGCTGTCCAGCCCTCCACCTCATCAACTACACCGCTGAGTCACCTCTGGAGCCTCCTGTCTAGCCAGTCCCCATGTTCTCCAGCCCTGCTCCGGTGGCAGTGGGCCAATCCTTGCCTGTGGTGGCATTGCTAGACTCTGGGGTTTTAACCCAGGATAGCCACGCCCTCCATCTGCCTATCATTTCACTTAAATCTAATTAGCACCCCTTCTTACTACCCCCCACAGGTCTTCCAATCTCCACTACTTTTCTCAATTCCCTTATTCCATCCCCCCATGCTACCTCCTAATTCACAGACAACATGACAGGCTCTTGGATTTTTTTCCCTTCTGCACTCTCTTACTCTGTCACCTTTACTCTTTTTCAACAGAAGAAGGACATTCTTTGCCCTGATTCATCCTTCCATCTATTCCCCGACTCATCTCTACGTCCCTCCTCTTCTGGAACTTCCTGCATCAGCCCCTTTCTCTCTAATGCCTTTAAAACTTTCCCTCTAGCCTACCGAGTGAAACCATCATCTTGGTGGTATCTATTGACCCTAATCGTCTCAAGTCATTGCCATTTACTGTACTTCAAATATTATTTCAAAGAAATCTGTATTTACCACCCCTTTCTCATTACCCCAATGCTACTTTTTCCTGTGGGTAAGGTCACAGTGAGATGCACATTGCTTTCAGTCCTTTTGAGGTGTTCTCCTTCCTGAATTTTCTTCTGTGTATGACAGGATTGCCACCCCCCCCACCCCACCCCACCCCCCCCCCATGTCATAGATGCGTTCTGCAGCAATACTTGCTTCTAATTCTTCACACACTTCTTCACTCCTTCCTAAGCAAGATCTGTCAGTGGCTTCTCCTCCTCCATTTTCCACTTGAACGCTATTCTTGGGATTTGTATTTATCCTTGGTCTTCTTCGTTTTCTCTCTAGCTGACCTCAGACTTTCCCATAACTGTTTACCAGTGACTTTCAAACTGCCTTTCCTACTTCATGATTTCCCTGAATAGCACGTCCATAGTTTTCACTCTATTCTCATCCTTAATTTCAACATTACATGCATTTTGATAGTTTCTGTCCACTCCCTAGGGTAATTAGAAGCTCCCTCTGGGGCCCCAAATACCTGGGACTATTTGCCCCCTTAAGGTCAGGAAGCATCTCGTTTATCTTTATATTCTTAGTCACCAGCACTAAAAATTATTGGCTGAAAAAATGCTCTACACATTTGTCGAACCCAGTGTCAGAACTTGAACTCATTACCCCTTGAGTCTAGACTCTCTGTGTTCCCCAGTTTAAATGAATGACACTGCCATGGATCCAAAAGAACAGATGACAAATCTAGGGCCATTCTCTACGCTCTCCTTTATACTTTATATCCAATTCGTGGCTCAATCTGTACATCTTTCTTCCAAAATTTATCTCAAGTCCCCTTTCTCTGTCACAACATTGCTCCAGACGTGGTTGAGTCTCTCATCATTCCCATAGATTCGAACTTCACTTTCCTGTCTCCACCCTCACTCATCCCTTTTCAAATCCAGCGTTCGCACTCCTCCATAGTTTTCTCATACTCTAGTTGTATATGCTAAAACCTTCAATGGCTTCCCATTGCCTACGGTATAAAATCAGGCCACGCAAAAATACACTGAGGGATTTTTATATGCCGGGAACAGCCTAAAACACCTTCGCATTTGCTGTCTCAAATTCTCTCTGGAAGAACTCTTTGAGGTGGGGTTTATTCTCTTAATTTCCAGACAAGAAAACTAAGACTCGAAGCGTAGATTTAGTTTACCCGTACAGCTTGTAAGGAGAGAGCTTAGATTTGAGCAGTCTCCTGTTCGTCTCACTGCACCACCCTGCCTTCCACCCCTAATGATGGCATCAAGTGCCTCTCATGCCGTCACCTGACTCTCCTCCTTTCTTTTCCTGCCACTTCTTTCTCTCTGCACCCTGGGCCCCACGACGTTAAGCTTTTCCCAACTCCTCCGTGACTCCACGCTCCTCTCCAGTTGCTGTTTCGTCTGCCTTTTTCTCTGCCTTTTTCCTTCTCCAGCTTGTTGCGCTTTTTCGTATCCTTCGCAACTGTTGCCAAATGGTGCTTCTCCTGTTATATCTTATTATAATTATGGTTGCTGGGATGTGTGGATTTTTATGCTTTTTGACCATCTGAAATTTTGATTTGTTAACATATTTTCTTATGTATTCTAGTCAATTTTTTCCCCATTGCTCTCCTGCCATAGTGTAGATGCTCCAGAGGAAGGGATCTGTTCTACTTCCTCTCTGTACCTCTATAGATGAACAAGATGCCTGGCATCTAAAAGGTGTTCCTTTTAGATAATATATACATATACATATACATATACATATACATATACATATACATATACATATACATATTAGATACAATAATACATGTGTATTAAATTAATGAACATATGAATTTTTTTTTAATGAACATATGAATTGATTGAATTGAATGGATGTCAAAACCAAGGTTTGAATTTTATCAGCGTATCTAACATACACAAATGCAAACAATCATTTAAGATACCGAAGCAAGTCATAGGAGTACAGTGGCCCTGCATTGCGTACTTTTTGATGGCTATTTTCTTTTTTTTTTTATGTGTTTATTTATTTTAAGAGAGAGACAGTGAGCAAGCGTGAGCAGGGGAGGGGCAGAGAGAGAGGGAGAGAGAGAATCCCAAGCAGGTCCAGGCTCTGAGCTGTCAGCACGGAGCCCGACGCGGGGCTCGAACCCACAGACTGTGAGATCATGATGTGAACCAGCATCAAGAGTCTGACACCTGCCCGACTGAGCGCCCCTTGATGGCTGTTTTCATTAGGCATGAATGTACTTTGATGTGCATATAAATATAACACAAAAATCTATAAAGAGAAAAGCAACATTGCTCCTTTTGAGAGACTATACTTGCTTTATTATATATTGATGTCACATTTAAAAACATTTTTTTTGATGTTTGTTTATTTTTTGAGAGAGAGAGTGAGACAGAGTGTGAGTGGGGGAGGGCCAGAGAGAGGGAGACACAGAATCAGAAGCAGGCTCCAGTCTCCGAGCTGTCAGCACAGAGCCCGATGCGGGGCTCGAACTCATGGACCACGAGATCATGACCTGAGCTAAAGTCGGATGCCCAACCGACTGAGCCACCCATATTGATGTCATATTTTGTCGGGATAAGGTAAGGAAGATTGTAAATAAATTGGCATTTTCTGTGCATATTTTGCTTGCTTTTATAGTCAAAATATAGTAATTACATAATAATATATTATTATTACAGGTAATCTACAGACATTTAAATTTTCAAAATCCTATTAGGATCCCCTTTTCTCATATTTAAAAGCAAAATACATTTTGCTCAGTTCTACTGAGGAGGAATTTTAGGTGTTCTGTTCTTCTCTTTAATGACAATGTAATACTCTTTTTCAGCTAATTGATGGTAGAGACAGATTGCTATGTGAGCTTGATTATGAAAAATCAGTAGTTCAAGAAATGGTAAGGTGATTTACATTATTTCCTAATAAATTTGAAATCAGGAATTTCGTTTAATCATGAAAGTTTCCTTTGTAACCATTTACTGTAAACGATTATTTCACCTTCGTGCATAATCTGAATGCACGCATAAGTATAAACTTTTTTACTGAAGTTTTATAGTAGTGTTTTTTATAAAACTGAAGTTTTATAGTAGTGAAGTTTTTACACAGTGTTATAGTGTATCAGCTATCGTGACCTGACAAATCTATACATTAAGCTACGCACACTACAATAAATGGACTCACCACACAACGTCATTACGATATTATTGACTATATTCCCCACGCTGTATTTTTCAACCCCGTGACTTCTTTATTTTATAACGGGAAGTTTGTACCTCTTAATCCCCTTCCCCCGTCTCTAGCAACATTTTCGAATGATCGTCTTAAGAAAACAGTTTGATTCGTACGCGAATAAATGCAATACGCTGTCATGTTGAAATAGCGTCACCGTTTAAAGCACTGCACAAAATTTTTGAGGATTTTTTATGGAGATTTGAAAAAAAAAAAACGCAAATGTGAGAGCCCAATATTTTGAAGGATTTGCTACTTTTCGTTACAAATTGCCATAACTGACCACAATAAAGAGCCCAGCTAGATATTTTGGCATTCTGTGTTAGTCTCGTAAGAAAACACTGCCTTTTTATGTTCTTTTAAGAGAACTTTCCAGACGGCTGCTCTTTTATTTTATCTGTTGACTACCCACCCCCTAGGCCCCCGCCACCTCACCCCTCCCCACCCCCGCCAGCTTATGGTGTTGTAATTCGGCTTTCAACTGGTCACCACTGGTATGTCTTTGTTACAGTAAACTGACTGTGTTTATTATAATCAAAAATAAAACACAGCTTGACTTGCGTTCTAAATGTGCTTGAAAAGAATATGATACTGTTTAGAGGAGAAAAGGTTGTTCATAGGAAGTCAACACCACTTCAGATATTGAAACATTCCCCTTTTTACAGCTCGTCACACTTAGTGCCAAGTCATGACTGTTTCCCTAACTCTGTTTTGTTGCTCTCAGCACCATGTGTTTTGGGTTCCTTGTCATAGAAATTAATGCCAAACAATGCTCCGGGGCTACAATAAAGCCTTCTATGAAACCAACTTGGGAATGCAGGCGAGGACAAAATGATGGTTAGCTCTTCACAGAAACCGTGGGCTAACAAATACGTTGTTTTGAACCCTCTGCTTTTCGATACCTGGCCTATAAAAATTGTCTCCGTTATTTGAGGTTACTTGGTTGATTCCCTCTCTCCCCTCCCCCTCTCCTGTCATTCCTCCAAAAGTCTAGGAGTTGCTTCTGAAAACAAACTAAATGTGCACATTGTCACGAAAAGCGACAGTGTTTCTACAGAATGGGGGCCAAATGTTACATCGTCAGTCTGTTTGTGGCGTCAGAAATCAGACTTGATCGTAAAAAAGTGAGTTTGGGCCAATACTATGAACAGAACCCATAGGTTTCCTTTGTCTCTTTATTTAAGGCTTAAGCAGTTAACTGGTGCTCTTACGGTGCCCGCAGAGGAGCCAATCACGTCTTATTTTGTTGTTGAGAAGTTTTTTGAGCACCGGGCTTCTTGCCAAGCAGCAAGATCTTGCATCACAAACCCGGCCGGGCACAAGAGCCTCCGGAAGGCTCAGAACTAGCTTGGGGGTTCGTGTTTTCAGTAGAGGGAGTCTGCTCAAGGTTCTTCTGATGTCCAAGGTTTCCATGGTGTACTGTTGGGCCCAGCAAGGTCACTGGCGCCCCCTCCCTCCCACCAGAGCATTCCGTTACTAACTCCGAGGGAGGTTGGCTTTGTGGCTAGTGGGCTTCCTTTGTTTCTTGCCACGGGACTTTTTTCCAGAAATGAAGATTTCTGGATTGATGATCGCACCTAGATGGGGAAGTGGGAGAAGGTGGAGTTGATGCTGAGTCGTTTTGTAGAAATTAAAAAACTTTCTCACTGAAGGGTTTTTGTTCCATGCTTGTCTATTACTGTCCTCCAACGCAGTTTATTTTCTGGCCTCTTAAGAGACTAGTTTAAAAAGTCAAAGAGTTGGGGCGCCTGGGTGGCTCAGTCGGTTGAGCCTCTGACTTCGGCTCAGGTCACGATCTCGCGGTCCGTGAGTTCGAGCCCCGCGTTGGGCTCTGTGCCGACAGCTCAGAGCCTGGAGCCTGCTTCGGATTCTGTGTCTCCCTCTCTCTGACCCTCCCCCGTTCATGCTCTGTCTCTCTCTGTCTCAAAAATAAATAAACGTTAAAAAAAAAAGTCAAAGAGCTACAAGTAAAAAGGCACCTTCAGTAAGGGTATGTAAGCAGTGAGATATGGGGCAATGGTGTCCTTAGATTGGCTTGAGGGGAAGCATATGAAATGATTTGGTATCTTCCTATGATTCCTACACTTAGTGGCTTTCACTTATCTTTTTTTTTTTTTTTAATTGAGCTATAACTGCCACCTAACATTGTATTCATTTTTCGTGTACAACAAAATGATTTGATATATATGTGTATACTGTAAAATGATCACCACTGTAAGTCTAGTGAATACCCATCACCAAACCTAATTACAAAATTGTTTGCTTGTGATAAAAACTTTTAAGATCGGCTCTCTTAGCAGTTTCCGGATATACAATACAGTATTGCTAAGTATAGTCACCATGTTGTATATTATATTCCCAGGACGTTTGTTAAAACTAGGAGTTTGTATATTTTGATCACCTTCACCCATTTCGCCCACCACCCTTCACCCCCCCACCCCCACCTCTGGCAACCACCAATCTGTTTCTCTAAGTTCAGTTTTTAGCCTCCACCTATAAGGTGTTTCTCTTCCTGTGACTTATTTCACGTGCTGTAATGCCCTCAAGGTCCATCCATGATGTTGCAAATGCAGGATCTCCTTTTTTATGGCTGAATAGTATTCCGTTATACATATATGCCACGTTCTCTTTACCCATTCATCTGTAATGGACTCTTAGGTTGTTTCCACTTGTTGGCTATTGTGAATATGAACGTGGGTTGCAGATAGCTTTTTGAGATAAGTGATGTTGCTTCCTTCAGATAAATACTCAGAAGTAGATTTGCTGGGTCACATGGTAATTCTATTTTTAATTTTTTTGAGGACACTCCATAGGGTTTTCCAGAGCGACTGCACCAATATACATCCCCACCCGCAGGGCACACGTGTTCCCTTTTCCCCACTTTTTTGCCAACACTTGCTATCTCTAGTGATAGCCATTTTATCAGGTATAAGGTGATATCTCATTGTGTTTTGATATGCATTTTCCTGATGATTGAGGATGTTGACCACCTTTAGAGGTACCTCTTGGCTATTTGAATATCTTCTTTGGAAAATGTATACTTAGATCGTCTGCCCATTTTTAATTGGGTTATTTAGGTTTGTTGGGTTCTTTTGTTTGTTTTGTTTTGTTTTGTTGCTATGGAGTTGTATGAGATCTTTAAATATTTTGAATATTAATTCCTTATCAGATATATGATCTCCAAATATTTTCTACCATTCCATAAGTTGTCTTTTTATTTTCTTGATTGTTTTGCTGTGCTGAAGTTTTTAATGTGTTGTAATCTCACTTGTTTGTTTTTTATTCTGATATTTGTGCGTTAAGCGTCATATCCAAAAAAAATCATTGCCAAGACCTATGTCAAGAAGCTTTTCCCTTGTGTTTTCTTTGAGGAGTGTTATGGCTTCAGGCCTTACATTTAAGTCTATAATTTGTTTTGAGTTAATTTTTGTGAGTAGTGTAAGATAGGGGTCTAGTTTCATTCTTTGACATGTGAATGTCTGATTTTCCCAGAACCATTTATTGAAAAGACTGTCTTTTCTTTTTCTCTTTTCTTTTCTTTTTTCTTCTCTCTTTAGAGACAGAGAGCGAGCGAGAGAGAGAGAGCATGTGCAAATAGGGGAGAGGGGCAGAGGGCTGGGGTGGGGGGAAGAATCTTAAGCAGACTCCACCCTCAGCCCAGAATCTGATGTGGGGCTCAATCTCAGGAAATTGGGACCATTACCTGAGCCAAAATCAAGAGTTGGATGCTCAACTGACTGAGCCACCCAGGCACCCCTATATTTTCTTTATTGAGCATTCTTGGCTCCTTTGTCAAATATTAGTTGATTATTTATTCGTGGGTTTGTTTTGGACTCTCGATTCCATTTCATTTGGTCTATCTGTCTGTTTTTATGCTGGTACCATACTGTTTTGATTACTATAGCTTTGTGATATAGTTTAAAATCACCAAGTGTGATGCCTCCAGATTTATTTTTCTTTCTCAGGATTGCTTTGGCTTTGGGGGGGGTCTTTTGTGGTTCCATATAAGTTTTAGGATGATTTTTTTCTACCTCTGGAAAAAGCACAGTCTGTGAAAAGTGGAATCTTAATAGGGGATTGCATTGGCTTTGAGTAGCATAGACCTTTTAGCAATATTAATTCTTCCAGTCCATGAACACGAGATATCTTTTCATTTACTTGTATCTTCTTCAATTTCTTTCATCAGTGTCTTTAGTCTTCAGTGTACAGATCTTTCACCTCCTTGGTTTAATTTATTCTTAAATGTTTTCATTCTTTTAATTCTATAGTACATGGGATCATTTTCTTTAAGATAATTTGCTGTTAGCGTATAGAAAACGCTACTGATTTTTGTATGTAGGTTTTGTATCCTGCACTTTCATATATCTTGAAGCTAACAACAACAAAAAAGGAGAGTTCTCATCAGGAAAGTACTAGAACTGAACTCTTAATTTCAGTTAATTTTCCATCAGCTTCATTCCAGTGTACCTGGCTCCTAGGGACAATCCAGACTTAAGATGGAAAGGAGTTATAAAGGCTGCTCTGGCTCCTCATTCTGGGGGCACAGCCCTGAGTTATTGCTACAGTTGGACTTGATCCTGTGACTGGGTTCCCTGTTGTCTGAGTTCCCTCTGAGTCATGCCTTGGGTGCGCCTGGTCCTATTCCAGGGAATGTGGCAGTGTTTGGCCATTGAATGAGGAAACCAGTATTTTGGTGACTCAGACATTTACTGTAATGAAACATAGGATTGAATTTCTGTGCCTCGGCCTGTATATTTGATAAAGTTTAGGACTTCTCATTGGTACCATCGCTGTTCTGAAGCCGGTGTCCCACAGGTAGAATCCACGGTTTGCCAACAATTGCTGCCCTAGGGCTGAGCACCATTCTGGAATCTGGGCCATGCTTTCAGTGATCTGTGCGAAACTGTATTTACATTGTAGCTCTGGAGAATAGTGGCTCTTCTAACAATTTTTTTTAAAGTTTATTTCTGAGAGAGAAACAGAGCATGAGCTGGGGAGGGGCAGAGAGAGAGAGAGGGAGACACAGAATCTGAGGCGGTTCCAGGCTCTGAGCTGTCAGCACAGAGCTATTAGCACAGAGCCCCATGCGAGTCTCGAACTCACAAACTGTAAGATCAAGACCTGAACCAAAGGTGGACACTTGACCGACTGAGCCACCCAGGTGCCCCAAGAATAGTGGCTCTTAATGCAGATGAGCATGACAGACTAGTGGCTCAGGGTGACTGCCTCCCTCTATACGTGGCAGGGAGAGGAACAAGTTCCCCGATCCTGCCTACCATTAAGAAAATGTGTTCCATACAGTCCCGGACATCTGGTGGCCCTTTATAATCTCCTTATAAGTCACAGAGGCGGAGGGCGGACCTTGTGGAAGGAATGTTCCTTTGAGCAGGTGTTGTTCACAGTCCATTACCACGAAGGCCACACGCCCTGGCAGTAATTCACCCCCTCTGAAATGAGCAGACACATTTGTCTGCCTATGGTCGGGAGGTGTATTGCAATCTATCTCAGAGGGCTGTTTCTTCTCCCTGGTTTCCTCTTCCCGAAGCGCCCTTTCTGGGTTAACTCCTGGTCATGCCTCAGGTCAGAGGTCAGATAACATCTCTGGGAACCCCGCCCCATTACTGCCCCAGACTGGATGAGGTGTTTATGGAGGTTTTTCTAGCACACGGCCCCCCTCTCGTGGCTCCCCTCGCACTGTGTACAGATGGCCCGTTGACTTCTCTGCTGTCTCCATCCGGTGAGCTACTGGAAAGCAGGAGCTGCGTCTTGTCCGAAGCCTACCATGGCGGCTGCCACAGAGTAGAGACTCAAACGTTTGTTAGGAGTACGTGAAGGAATGAATTTCAAAAATGGCTAGCTGTGGGGCACCTGGGTGGCTCAGTCAGTTGAGCGTCCAACTCTTGATGTCGGCTTACGTCGTGATTTCTCAGTCCGTGAGTTGGAGCCCCGTATCGGGCCTTGTGTTGGCAGCGTGGAGCCAGCTTGGGATTCCCTCTCTCCCTCTCTCTCTCTCTGCCCCTCCCCCGCCCTCTCTCTCTCTCCCAAATAAACTTAAAAAAACGATTAGTTGAAAACGACTTAACCCATACTATGACCTGAACTGCACAGAGTTTAATAAGCAGGTAGTACTGGGGCACCTGGGTGGCTCAGTTCTTTGAGCATCAGACTTCAGCTCGGGTCCTGATCTCATGGGTTCGGTTCATGCGTTCGAGGCCCGCATTGCGCTTTGTGCCGTCAGTGCAGAGCCTCCTTCGGATCCTCTGTCTCTCCGTCTCTGTCTCTGTCTCTCTCTCTCTGCATCTCCGCCACTCAAGCTCTCGCTCTCAAAAATAAACATTTAAAAAAGTGTTTTAAAAAACAGGTAATACTGTTAATACATGTATGTGACATAGCTGCACAATATATCAACTAACTACAGTGTACTTTCCAGTATTACTTTATAGGTTTTGTTCCAATGTTTCTCAAACTTTTTGGTCTCAAGATCCCTTTTGCTCTGAAAAATTATTGAGTCCCCTAAGGAGATTTGGTTTAAATTGGTTCTATCGGCTAATATTTGCTGCCTGTGAAGTGAAAACAGAGTCAAATTATTTCTTGATCCATTTAAAAATAACAATAATAGCCTCTTACATGCTGACCTAAGTAGCATTATTTATGAAAATATTTTCCGAAACGAAAAAGGTTGCTAAGGGTGGCGTTGCCTTACATGTTTGCAAATTTCTTTAACGTCTGGCTTACCGGAAGACAGCTGGATCCTTATATCTGGCTCTGCATTCATTCTGTCATGATAAACATCACAGAGCCTCTGGAAAACTCCACCCTACACCGGCGAGACCATGAGAGTGAAAAACAAGGTGACCATTGTCTTAGTATTATTATGAAAATAAGAATGACGTTGCAAAAGCCCTAGAGATCTTGGGAACCCCATGGATTCTTGGACCGTGCATTGAGAATTGCGGCCTTAGTTACTAAGGGAAAACTCATAGCCAGGTGTGATTAAGGGAAGCGTCTTTGTTCTGGTCTAGTCCTGAGCCTCTCTCCTTTGTTTTTATTGAATTCATTTATTTCCTGACTCTCTCCCTTGACACCTCCCTGTCAGGACGTCAGGCTGATACATTTCAATGAACAGAAGCCATTCATGCTGAGGTCAGGCAGAAAGCTCCAGACTTCCATTTGAGGAAATTGTCATGTATCTCTCATATGGTCGTAGTTGCAGTAAGCGTTCACTGTGGGTAACACCCGCTGCTGGGTTGTGCTGTTGTAATCCTAGGTGTTGGGCGAGGGGCAGAGCCATAAGTACCGCTAGTTTGTGTGGTATAAGTATATAACGTTTATTAATAACAATTTACAAGAGTAAAATGAGCAGAGAGGACACTCTCCCTTGAGCTTGTATTATTCCACCACAAGGTGGTCTTGGGCTAGGTCGGCAGGATGAATCATGGAAAGTGCTGCAGGAGAGGAATCCCAGCTCCGTAGCACTTTGTACGTTTATTGGGGAAGTCGGAAAGGGCACTGGGACCATCCAGGCACTTTGTTGTAGCGGGAGCTTCCGGCCAGGGAAATGCCCCGTTACGATCACCGAGACGTGAGCTCAGGGAAGTGGCACCAGTGCCATCAGTGTCACCCAGAGAACTCACTTGGGTCCAGTTGAGCCATCTACTGGTCAGGTGGAGGACAGATAAGTAGCTGCTGGGCTGTGGGTTTCATTTTTCCCACTGGAAAGTGTGGTGGTTCCTTTCCTCCTCCGAGAAAAGAGAGGTGGATTATTCACACCTACACTTACTGAAGAAGGGGTCATCGTTGAGAGGGTGACCCACTTATCCTGCTTTGACCAGAGTTTCCCCAGGCTTAGCGCAGAGAGTCCTATATCCAGAAACCCCTCAGCCTTAGGCAAACCAGGATTGTGGCTTCCCCTGATGGATAAAGACCTGAGAGCTCCTCCTGAGAACAGACGTGATTCTGCGTATCAACTCCAACATATTAAGAGTATTTGGAAGGAAAATTCAAACTCGTTGGGAAAGAGAGCCCAAACTTACACACACTATGTTGATCGGTGGGGGAAACTATCAAATAAGCTAGGCATTCACACCAACTCCCAGAGAAAAGAAAACAAAAAATTTTAGGTAAAGCATTATAAACATCTTTATAAATAAAGCACCAAAGGATTGACAAGAGAGGGAATACCAGGTCAAATCAAATGTCAAGGGAGAACTTAGCACTCCAGACTAAGTGTTCCTTTAGAGCACTCACCAGCCTGCACAAACCTGAAACAGAAGCCACAGCTGGGCGTGCTAGTGTGTGTGTGTGTGTGTGTGTGTGTGTGTGTGTGTGTGTGTGTGAAGAGGTGGTAGTAATCTCCCACGTGAGGCTAAGAACCAATGACCTTTTCTGCAGGGCAAATGTGAACCAAAACTAAGTCGGCAGGAAATAGGGAATGTGTGTGAGGAACAAAAGTGCTACATCAGTCATTGTTATATGCCTTCCATTCTTTCCTTTTTGGGTAGGAGAGGGTCTCTCGTGGTTAGCCTGTCTCCCACTGTGGTAGGTTGGCTATGGGGACTGGATAACTTGTCTTTTTGGTTCCTGGATCTTTGGATCAAGATAGACTATCTGCACCTGGACCAGATTTAGACAATGACATCTGGGCTTCCAGCTGACACAATTACAAGATGGGATTTGGGGAAGGCCTTGGGTGGGAATGAATGTGTTTTGCATATGGGAAACAATGTAAAACGTGGGAGCCAGAGGACAGATAAAGGTAGAAAACGAATTTGAGAAAGTCCAATGTACATCTGTGATAGAAACTCTCAATAAAATGGGAATAGAGCTGCTGATGGGTATCTACAAAACACTTAGACAACTGTTGTTATGTTTCATGGGAAAAGACTGAAACTGAGATCAGAAATGAGACAAGAGGGGCGCCTGGGTGGCTCAGTCGGTTGGGGGTCCGACTTCAGCTCAGGTCGTGATCTCACAGTTCATGAGCTCGAGTCCCGCGTCGGGCTCTGTGCCGACGGCTCAGAGCCTGGAGCCTGCTTTGGATTCTGGGTCTCCTTCTCTCTCTGCCCCTTCCCCACTCACACTCTGTCTCTCTCTGTCTCAAAAATAAACAAACATTAAAAAAAATTTTTAAAAATGAGATAAGAATGTCTGCTCTTATCACTTCTATTCAACATCGTATTTTAGGATTTAACCAGTATAATAATGTAAGAAAAAGAAATAAACAGTATCCAGATTGGAAAGGAAGAAGTTTTATTCCTAGATGGCATGATCATCTATATAAGAAATCCTAAAGAATTTACCAAAAAGCTACTAGAATTAATAAGTGAATTTAGCAAGGTTACGAAGATCAAGATATAAAAATAGTGTAGTGCTGTCTACAAGCAATAAATAATCAAAAATTGAAATGAAAACAACCCACCAACTTATAATAGCATACAAATGGGAAATGCTTATGGATAAATTTGACAAAACACGTACAAAACCATACAAAGCACTACGGAGAGAAATTAAGACTTAAACAGATGGAAAAACATACAATATTCATGATGGGCACAATGCATGTTGTAAGCTTTCAGTTATCACCAGATTGTTTTATAGATTCGACACAATCCCAATCAAAATGTCAGCAGGCTTTTTTTAAATTGTTATTAATCAACCGTCTCCTCTCAAATGTATGTGGAAATGCATGGACACTGAATAGCTGAAACGATTTTGGGAAAGAACAAAGCTAAAGGACTCATACAACCTGCTTTCAAGAGTTACTCTAAAGACACGGTAGTCAAGGTACAATGATATTGGCATAAGGATAAGCATATAGGTGGATGGAATAGAATAAAGAGCCCAGAAATAGAGCCAGCGGGTCGAGTGTGGTGAATCGATTTCTGACATCTGTGCCCAGACAATCCTACTGGGAAAGGATATTTCTTTCAACAAAGGGTATTGGAACACCTGGATAGCTATAAGCAAAAAATGAACCTCAACTCTTACCTCACACCTCACATAAAAATTAACTCAAATCTATCATAAACCTAAATGTAATAGCTAAAACCACAGAATTTCTAGAATAAGGTATAGGAGAGGATTTTGTATATAGGAAAAATATAAAATATTGGAGCCAAAGGGCAGAGAGATGTAGGAAAAAACGTGTGAGAAAGTCCAATATACACTATGATGAAAACTTTCAGCCAACTGGGAATAGAAAGGGTTAAGAGGAAGACCACAATTAAAAAACTTTTTTATTTTTAGTTCATTTATTTTGAGAGAGAGTCAGTGAGCTCACTCTGTCAGTGCAGAGCCTGCCGCAGGGCTCAAACTCACGAACTGTGAGATTATGATCTGAGCTGAAATCGAGAGTTGCATGCTTAACTGGCCGAGCCATCCACGCGCCCGGAAATACAATTTTAAGTACATAAAACAGAAGGAAAAATAAAACGTATCAAATATATGAAACACAGCTAAAGCAGTGCTGAGAAGGAAATATAGCCCTAAATGCTTACAGTAGAGAAGAGGAGGGTCTCAAATCAAGAACTGAAGTGTCTACCGCAAGAAATTAGAAACAGAGGAGCAAAATAAACCCAAATCAACCAGAAAGGAAGTAAATAATAATGATAATAGTGCTCTCTCTCTCTCTCGATCTCTCTCGATCTCCCTCGATCTCTCTCGATCTCTCTGTCTCTGACTCCTTCCCCACCCACCCAACGCTTCACTTCACGTGCACACACTGATGAAAGGCCAAGTGAGCATACTGGGAGAAAACGGCAGTCTGTAATCTCACTAACCACCAAATCTGCTGGCATCTTGACCTTGAACTTCCCAGCCTCCAGAACCGTGACAAATAAACGTTTGCTCTTTAGGCCACCCAATCTGTGGTATTTTGTCATACCAGCCTGAGTATATTCAAATAGGACAGAGTCCAATTTATCAATCTTTCCTTTCATGAATTGTGCTTTGGGTATCATGTCTAAGAACTCTTTGCTTAGCCCTAGATCCCAAAGATTTTTCTCTTATTTTTTTTTTTTTCTAAAAGTTTATGGTTTTATATTTTACATTTCGGTCTATGATCCATTTTGCGTTACTCTTTGTGTAAGATGCAAGGTTTACATGAGGTTCATTTTTGGTGGCTACCGATGTCCGATTGCTCCTGCCCTAAATGTTGAAAAGGCTATTCTTCTTCCAAGGAACTGGTGTTGCACTTCTGTCAAAAATCAGTGAAAATATTTGCGTGGATCTATCTCTGGATTTACTGTTCAGTTCCATTGATTTATGGGTCTAGTCCTCTACGAGTACCACAGATCTTTGATTACTGCAGCTATATAATAAATCTTAATATCAGGCAAAGTGAGTCCTTCTAATTTATTCTTCTTTTTCAAGATCGTTTTAACTATTCTAAGGCCTTACCTCTAGGATAAAATTGTCTATGTCAGCAAAAAACCTAGCTGGGATTTTGATAGAAATGCGTTAAGCTGGAGATCAATTTGGGGGAGAATTGACATTATGTAGTACATTGAGTTGTCTAATCCGTGAACACAGTATGTCTATTTATTTGAGTCTTTGAGTTTTTTCATCAGCATTTTATAATTATCAGCATACAGAATGTATGAATGGTTAGATTTATATCTATTTATGTTTCCTTTGGAGCAGTTGCAAATTGTGTTGCATTTTTAATTTTTGTTTCCATATGCCCATTTATTTAGGCCTTCTCTAATTTTGTCAGCAGTATGTTAATTTCACTGTAGGGGTTTTGCACACCTTTTGTTAAATTTATTCCATAGTATTTTATTGTTTTTAATACACTTGGAAATGGAATTGGTTTTAGGTTTTATTTCCACTTGTTTGGTACTGGTCTATAAAAATACAACTTATTTTATATTAACTTTGTATTCTGCACCTTGTTAGATTCACTTAATTGTTACAATAATAATTTCATAGATTTCTTCAAATGTAAACAGTCTGCAGATTCTTGATATGTAAGCAATCAGGTCTTCTGTAAACGGAGACAGTTTTATCTATTTGTTTCTGATCTTTGTACCTTTTATAACAATGGCTAGGACTTACAATAGAGTGTTGTGTAACAGTGGTGAGAAGAAGCATTCTTGTCTCATTCCGAGGCTTAGGGCATACTTTATTGTGTCATCATTAAGTATGATTTAGCCATAAGGTTTTTATGGCAGCCATTTGTCAGGTTGAGAAAGTTCCCTTTTATTCCTAGGTTTCTGAGAGTTTCTTTCATGAATGGCTGTTGAATTTTGTCAAATGCTTTTTTCCACAGCTATTGAAATGATGATATATTTTTTCCCTTGTACTGTAATGTGGCGAAATACCTGGGTTTTTGAACGTTGAAGCGATTTTGCATTCCTGAGATAAACCCCTCTTTGTCATGACGTTTTAGACCTTGTATATGCTACTGCATTCAATTTGCTGAGGACTCTGAATCTATGCTCATAAGGGACATTGGTCTCTAAATTTTCTTTCTTTCTCTGGGTGTGTGTTTTGAGTTACAGTTATGCAGCCTTCATAAAATGAATTTAGAAATATGTCTTCTCTGTCTTCTGAAAACAATTTTGGCGGTGTTAGTAAAGATTTGTCATTTCTTTCTTAAATGTTTGGTAGAATTCACCAATGAAACTGTCTGAGCCTAGAGTTTTCTTTATGTAAAAGTTTTTGATAATGGTTTTATTTTCTTGAATAGCTTACAGCTATTCACGTTTTTTATTTCATTTTCTGTTTTGTTATGTTGTGTTATTCAATTTGTTCACTTCATTTAATTACGTATTTGTTGGTATGAGGTTTTGCATAACATTCTCTTATTATCCTTCTAATACCTATAGGATCTGAAATAATGAATCCTCTTTCATTCCTGATATTAGTAAATTATGTTTTTGATCAGTCCAATTGGGGGTTTATCAATTTTGCTGATCATTTCAAGAAATTAATTTTGGCTCTAACTTCTCTATTTTTTTCTTTTTATTTCATTGATATCTGCTCTGACCTCTGTCCTTTTTCCAACTCTATTTCCTTTTTGTTTACTTTGCTCTTCTTGTTTCAAATTTTAAAAAAACTGTTTATTTATTATTGAGAGAGAGAGACAGAGCACAAGTGAGGGAGGAGCAGAGAGAGAGGGAGACAGAATCCAAAGCAGGCTCCAGGCTCTGAGCTGTCAGCACAGAGCCTGATGAGGGACTCAAGCTTGTGAACCTCCAGATCATGACGTGAGCCGAAGTTAAACACCCAACACACTGAGCCCACTAGGCACCCCGCTCTTGCTTTTTTTTTAAGTTTATTTATTTCTTTTTGAGAGAGAGAGAGAGCATGCAAGTGGGAGAGGGGCAGAGAGAGAGGAAGAGAGAGAATCCCAAGCAGGCTCCACACTATCAGCCAGAGTCCAGGGAGGAGCTTGATCTCATGAACTGTGAGATCATGACCTGAGCCGAAATCCAGAGTTGGATGCTTAGCTGACTGAGCCACCCTGGCGCCCCCGCTCTTCTCTTTTGACCTTCCCAGGGTGGAACTTTAGGTAATTGATCTCCGGCTTTTTATTATTTTTAATATGAGCATTTAAAGCGATTAATTTACCCCTGAGCAGCTTTCCACACGTTTTGATATCCTGTATTGTTACTCAGTGTAGAAAATTTTCTAATTTCTGGTTTCCTTTGTGATTTAGAACTGTGTTATCTTTTTTGTTATTGATTTCTAGTTTAGTTCCATTGTGATCAGAGAACATTCTCCGTATGATTTGAATTTTTATCAGTCTGTTGGCAGTTCTTTCATGGCCAAAAAGCACAGAGTCTATCATGGGACTGTACCATATATACTTGAAAATGATTTATCTTCTGCCAAGTTGATGGGTGGTATTCCAACCTCTTTGTGTGTTTGTATTTAAAGTGCTTATGTAATAGAAAAAATTGGTTCTTGATTTTTTAAAATTTTTTTTTAACCTTTATTTATTTTTGAGACAGAGAGAGACAGAGCATGAACGGGGGAGGGACAGAGAGAGAGGGAGACACAGAATCGGAAGCAGGCTCCAGGCTTCGAGCCGTCAGCCCAGAGCCCGACGCGGGGCTCGAACCCACCGACCGCGAGATCGTGACCTGAGCTGAAGTCGGGCGCTTAACCGACTGAGCCACCCAGGTGCCCCGGTTCTTGACTTTTTTACACATTCCGGCCATTTCAGCATTTTAACCAGATTGCTTAGTCTATCAACATTCAATGTGATTATTGATAGGGGTGGATTAGGTTCTACCATTTTATTACTTGCTTTCTACATGTGCCCTCTGGGTTTTGCATTGTCATTTTTCCTCTGTTCCTTTGTTGATTGATTGGTTTTTACCTTTCTTTTCATATGTTTTAGAATCCCATTTTACTTTATCTGTTATCATTTTGGCTTTTCGCCTATCTTTCAGTGGTTACTCTGGCAATTATAATTTACATCCTTAACTTGTTGCCGTTTGGCTTAGAGTTAATTTAGGGCCATTTCGTGTAACATATAGTACACCTGAAATACGTAGGTTTGTTTATATAGATTTATTTCTCCATTCTTCAAGTGAAAGTTGTTCTATGTATTCTATTTACATCACAATTACAACTTTTGCCTTACTTTTTTTTAAAAGTTTTATTTGTGTATTTATGTAATCTGTATACCCAACGAGGGGCTTGAATTCACAGTCAGCAGTTGAA
Organism: Panthera leo; assembly: GCF_018350215.1. Taxonomy (NCBI): domain Eukaryota; kingdom Metazoa; phylum Chordata; class Mammalia; order Carnivora; family Felidae; genus Panthera; species Panthera leo. The sequence continues at coordinate 21,331,167 of NC_056685.1, read as the reverse complement.
CATTCTACCTACTGAGCCAGCCAGGTGCCCCTATAATTTTTGCTTTATTATTTTATTTTCTTACAATTTTTGCTTTCAATAGTTGCATGTATTTGAAAGAAATGAAAACAAAATACTCTTACCTATTTACCATTTCTGATGATCTGCTTTCCTTCCTAAAGATTGGAGGCTGTCCCTGGGATCAATTTTCTTCGGTCTGAGGAGATTCCTTTAGCGTTTCTCATAGATCAGGACCGTGGTGGTGCCGTCCCTCTGTTTTTTTGTTTTTTTAATGTTTGTTGTTGAGAGAGAGACAGAGAGAGAGAGAGAGACAGACAGAGGGTGAGCGACAGAGGGGGAGGGGCAAAGAGAGACACACACACGGAATCGGAAGCAGGCTCCAGGCTCTGAGCTGTCAACACAGAGCCCAACGTGGGGCTCGAGCCCACGAACCAGGAGATCATGACCTGCCCTGAAGCCCAACACATAAGTGACTGAGCCGCCCAGGTGTCCCTCCTTTGCCGTCGACCTCGAAAGATACTTTCTCTCAGCCCAGAATCCCGAGTCGACAGTGTTGGCTTCTCTTTCATTCTTTTAGCACTTTAGAGACGTCATCCCACTAGTTTTTCAGCTACCGTCCAAGTGTCAGTCTGTTAACAGGCTTTTCCTTGAGAATAGATCAACCACACACCCTTGTTGTGTGGCGCATTTGGGGATTTTAAGGACATTATGAATGTTCTATGCCATTTTTAAGAATCAAGCAATGAGTATCGCTTCTCGGCCTTTTGGCTAAGATCAAGTGAAGAATCAAGCAATGAGTGGCTCTCTCGGTTGAGCGTCCAGCTTCGGCTCAGGTCATGATCTCACGGTTTGTGAGTTGGGGCCCCGCATCGGGCTCGCTGCTGTCAGCACAGAGCCCTCTTGGGATCCTCTGTCCCCCTCTCTGCCCCTCCTCTGCTTATGCTCTGTATCAGAAAAAAAAAAAAAAAACATAAAGAAATAAATTTTAAAAAGCAGGCAGGGGCGCCTGGATGGCTCAGTCGGTTAAGCGGCCAACTTCGGCTCAGGTCATGATCTCGCGGTCCGTGAGTTCGAGCCCCGCGTCAGGCTCTGTGCTGTCAGCTCGGAGCCTGGAGCCTGTTTCAGATTCTGTGTCTCCCTCTCTCTGACCCTCCCCTGTTCATGCTCTGTCTCTCCCTGTCTCAAAAATAAATTAAAAAAAAAAAAAAAAACGTTAAAAAAAATTAAAAAAAAAATTTTAAAAAGCAGGCAATGAACTTGGTTGCAATCAAACTGCAGCCGCGTGTCGCAGGCGGTGGGTGGCGACATCGCCACCAATCCTAATTCCATCCTCAAGGCTTCCCTTCGCTGCAGGCATCGCCCAGGCATCAGCTAGAGATTAGGCAAAATTTACGCACACGGTTTGGGGCCGTGCAGTCTGACTTTCCTCGGGGTCTCCTTGCCTTGGGCCTTTCGTTGGCTATGGCTGTCCTGAACTGTGTCCTCAGCAATCCTGAAAGGCTGCGGGTTTCCCCTCGGTTTTAGTTACTCCCCCCACCAGCCAGACGGGGCACCGCTCTCAAGTTTAAAGCCATTGTCTTCAAGTAATTGCTTTCGTATACTTTTCTCCAGAGTTTATAGCTGTCATCTGCGGGAGGGTTGGTTTCACAGCAGTTACTCGGCCGTGACCAGAAGCGTAGCCCCCACCTAATTACGCCTTCATAATGTGAATATTATCATGTCACACACATACACCCCCACACACTTAAAGTCATTCAGTGGTGCCCTCCTGCGTTTGAAATAAAATCCAAGCTTTGCGTGTTCTCCTTGATCTCAGCACACCTGCCCAGTTCTCCCCAAATGCAGCGCTCCATGGACACCAGTTACCATCCCCCCAGACCTCAAGAGTTCATGACACAGACCTGTCTTCGGTTGAATTCTGCTCTATCTGTAGGTGACAACTACTTTTGAAACTCCATTGTAGTTGATGAGACGCTAGTGAGATGATCGGCTAGAGGTATTTCTCATTTTTCATAAGATTAGCCAGAATTAGAATCGCTGGCATTGGGGCGCCCGGGTGGCTCAGTCGGTTAAGTGTCTGACTTCAGCTGGGGTCATGATCTCGCGGTTCGTGGGTTCGAGCCCCGCGTCGGGCTGTGTGCTGACAGCTCAGAGCCTGGAACCTGCTTCGGATCCTGTGTCTCCCTCTCTCTCTGTTCCTCCCCTGCTCACGCTCTGTCTCTCAACAATAAATAAATGTTAAAAAAAATTTTTTTTTAAATCACTGGCATTACTCATAAATTAATATGAAGAAAGCTTAATATGATTGACGCATGCATTAATGATATATTATTTGCCCCTTGCAACAACACAGATGGATCTGAAGGAAATTATACAAAGTGATGTGAATCAGAGAAAGACAAATACTGTATCACCTTACTTATAGGTGGAATCTAAAAACAAACTTAGATTTGTTTTTAGAGAAAATGAACTTAGAGAAAATGAACTTAGAAATGCCAGAGGGTAGGGTGGGACGTGGGTGAAATGGGTGAAGGTGGTCAAAAAGGGCAAATTTCCAGTTATGAGATAAAAAGCGGTCATTGGAGCATCACGTGCAACATGGTGACTATGGTTAATAAGACTGTATAGTATATTTGAAAGTTGCTAAGAGAGTAAATCCTAAATGTTCTCGCCACAAGAAAAAAATGTAACTGTGTGGTGATGGATGTTTTAACTACATTTATTGTGGTGATCATGTTGCAATAGAAGCAAATTTTGAATTATTACGTTGCAGACCCAAAACTAATATAGCGTTATATGTCAGTTATATCTCAATGATACGTATGATAAAAAGCCTTTTATGCCTGGAACCTAGAATTGATTCTTTAAATCAAAATTTCATCATTATATGATCGAAGTCTGGCTATTGAATTATCTGAAATTTCTTTGCAAATTTTATAAGACCTGGGATTTATAGCTATCGTAAAAATACATGAAACAAATTATTACCACAAAAGCAAACAATATATATTTCTCTATAGTCTCTATTATGCTTAAAGCAATGAACAAATGCTAATGACTTTAAACATTTACAATTTTATTTCTTTCTGTTCACCTCTTTTAAGTGTTTTTTTTCTGGGTACAAATTTATCCTCTAATTCATATTCAACATTATAACCTTACATCCTCATCATAGTTTTAGCAGTCAAGGGGTCTACAATTCTATTCTTTCATTGCTTGAGGAAGTCTTCTAGAAAATTCTTTTGAATCTTTGCAAATGATAACAAATGATACGGGCCTTCCATTTCACAGATTAATAAACAGAAGGAGGACATGGAAACAAGGAAGAGGATTGAGAGCCTAAGCGTCAAGGTTTGCACTTAACTTTAAGTTCTTTTTTTGTCTTTTATTCTGTGTGTGTCTCATTTTGGCATCTGGGTTGAAGAATGCCTGCATACCGTACCGAGACTTTTCACTTTCCAAGATCTGAGTCTGAAGGAGAAAATGCTTAAAAGTGTATATGCGAGGAGCGTCTGGGTGGCTCAGTCGGTTAAGTGTCTGCCTTTGGCTCAGGTCACGATCTCATGGTTCGGGGGTTCGAGCCCCGCGTCGGGCTCCACGCTGACCGTGTGGAGCCTGCTTGGGAATCTGTGTCTCCCTCTCTCTCTGCCCTCCTTCACTTGTGCTTTCTCTCTCTCAAAATAAATAAATAAACTTAAAAAAAAAAAAAAAGTGTGGGTGGGAAACCAGCAGCCGGAAGGCTGAGATCAGTGAGAGGAGTGTAAGCTGACAAGAAGGCAAACCTGGGGGCGCCTGGGCAGCTCAGTCGGGTGGGCTTCCAACTTTGGCTCGGGTCATGATCTCGCGGTCCGTGAGTTCGGGCCCCGCTCTGTGCTGACAGCTCGGAGCCTGGAGCCTGCTTCTGGTTCTGTGCCTCCCTCTCTGTCTGCCCCTCCCCTGCTCATGCCCTGTCTCTTCAGACTCCTGTCCCTTCCCTCCTACCTTCTCTTCCCCGAGCTCCCTACAAATCCAATACAGACCTCAAGCTGTCACTGCACCCCACTCCTCACCCCGCCCCCGCCTTTCCAGCTGCTTCCAGGAAACACTGAATTTGTTGGTATGTTTTTCTTAGTACAGCAGCATCAGGGGGAGGAGTGGAAAAACAGACCCAGCCTGCAAATTAAATCAGGCCAACGGGGAGTGTGGGACCGGGGAAAAGGAACAGATCCATGCTCTTTGGGAATGAACACTTTAGCCTGAAATGCCCGCTCAAGGGAGGAAAAGAAAGAGACGTGAATCAGAGGCGTGAAGCGAGAATAACAAAGTTGGTTGTTTTTGTGTGCCAGAGCTGGAGAACACTCAAGGAGAAAGAAACCTCTTTGTCTCTGTGGTCCTCACAACCCAGGATTCCATCCAGGCCTGGAACCATTTCAAGGGCACGCTCGCCCTCCAGTTTAGCGCCTGTTAAGACCAAGAAAGTCAAGACTCCGAAGAAATCTGCCAAGGAAGAACAGCCTGTGGTAAGAACTTCTCATACGACCACACGCCATGACACTTTGGTCCACAAAGGGCCGCCGTTCTGCCGGCACTATAGCGACCTCACGGCCAGCATCAGCAAGGCGGCCGGTCTCACCCGCGGGGTCCCCTACTCTCTGTGCGTGCAGCTGGGCAGGGCTCTGTCTGCTCTTCTGTGCACCAAGGTGTCCTTGTTGGGTCCCTTGACTGCCCAAGAGGATGCCACCCTTGTCCCCAGGTTGGTGGTTTATTAGCTTCGTCACTAAGGCTTAGTGGGTCTCTATTAAATTAGCAGGATAGAACGTCCAAAGCACGTTCTAGGGGGTATAATTTCTAACTCATTACTGCCCGATATCTGTCAAAAGCTTACTGAAAATTCCCTGAATTTTCAGGGCATGAAGGCTACACAGTCCATTTGCTCATAGTATTCTAATTAACGTTTGTTTATTTTTGAGAGACAGAGCGCAAGCAGGGGAGGGGCAGAGAGAGAGAGGGAGACACAGAATCCCAAGCAGACCCCAGGCTCCGAGCTGTGGGTGCAGAGCCGGACTCGGGGCTCGAACCCACGGACTGCTAGATCACGAGCTGAGCCGAAGTCGGGCGCTCAACCCTCAACAGACTGAGCCCCCTGGGCGCCCCTATTCGCTCATAGTATTCTAAATTGACAGCTGGATTAACTCACACCGTCAGGGACATGCACGCATGAAATATACGCTCTTCCTGTCCTAATCCGCTAGACCGCCACCAATCAGAGTTGCTTTTACCGGGCCTGCCGCGGTACCGCTGGTCCGTACAAGAGACCATGTTAGGAAGTAGCTTTGTGATGTGCAACCCACCCTGTCGGCTTCTTGTGCGGGCACTGAGGAGACACTCCTCCCCCCATCTCAGGAGCCCCACCTTCCTATGATCCTGAAGGGACCTTTCTGCTGTGAGTCATGGGGATCGTAATTCTCCCAGCAGTGACCCAGCCCGGGGGCACTGTGAATGGTATGACTAGTCAAAACTCTTTTTCCATGTGGAGTTTTTAGAAAGCTTAGAAGCCGGTTGGCGATAGGCACAGGCAACGCGCAGCACTTCCCAAACTCTCCTTTCTGCGCGTTCCCCTGCTCTTCCTCCTTTCCCCACAGGGGGCAGAATCTGCTTCCCCAACGCTGGGGACCCGGAGGAGCAAAGCCGATTCTTGCTCCGGGGGCTCATCCGTATTCTAAATGCAGAGGTGCAGGCCTCTCGTGCCGACTCACCAGCCAGATGGCTCCCTGTTCCTCCCGAGCAGAGGAGTAAGCATGCAGGTGGAGGGAAAGAGTCACTCCCCCCGGAGCTGAGACAGATACTCTCCTCTGAAAGCACCGCCACTGGGCACAGAGTTAGGAAGCGTGCACAACTGGAAAGCAGTGTAATTTCCGACGGAGGAGAATCACTATTTGGGGGAACATTTGGTGCATGGCTGACCAGCGCCTGGGTTCTAGAAGCGAGATGTTTAGAATCCAGTACTTGGGAAGTTTTTGGTTTTTTGTTTGCTTTATTTGTTTGTATGTGTTTTGATTTTGTTTTGTTTTGATTTGGGGGGTTGTGTGTGTGTGTGTGTGTGCAAAAAACAAAATGAAAAACCCACCCCCTGGTGTGAGTGTGCAGTGTGGCTGGCTGACCCGAATGGATAGAGCAGCCAGACTGGATGGAGGGATTCTAGCCCAAGCCTGGGATTCGGGGAGCCTATGGCCGAGGCAGTGTCCTGTTTCAGAAGGCGCCATCAACCGCCGTGATGGTGTCAGTCCCCTTGGCGATCGTGGCTGAGGAGAGTCCGGGTCTGAGGCTCTGAGCAGATGGCAGGACTGCAGAGCAAGGTCGGTGACTGGGACAGAGCAACCGAGTCTCTAATCTCGCGATCACAGCCCCTGGGAGAGCTGCCCCATCCCTGCAGCAAGCCCAAGGCCCTAACTAAGTCCTGCAATTGCAGATTAGAAACTCCAGTGTGCTCAGTTTACAGATAGAAATTGAGAGGTCATAGAAATATGACCTCAAGGTCATAGCCATGAGGGGCAGAAACAACCAGTTGGTCTCACCCATAGAAAATACACTGTAAAGGAGAGACAAAGGCAGACAGGATCTCACAGAGGTATCGTTCAATGAGATGTTCTGTTAGGGTCACAGTCTTTCCTTCTGACTAGAATGATTGTTGTTTTGATGTGGCCAAAGCCTAACTGTGTGCCTTGTCAGCTGGAGAGACTCAGAAGTTAATGTTTAAACAGCAAGTAAAAATGAGACCGGAGCGGGGGATGGGGGGAGATGACGTAAGCTAGTGTTTGTATATTTATATGAATTGGCCGGATTGTAAAGTGAAATATATTTTTCTAGTTCACCAGTACGTCTATTACATGCACTTCTGTTGTTAATATTTTTATCGCAAGTGCTCCTTTATATCACCTTTCCACGTGGTATATTCCCCACTTGAGATTAACTTTACGTATCATGCACACCGGTTATAATTTCCCTCTTTTTCTCTTTTAAATATTTTATGAGACCGGACTCCTTAAAACTTTCAAAAGAGAACGAAAATTGTTTGAAATTAAAAAATGAAAAAGAAGCCCAGCCGGCTGGATTTCTTAAAAATCGCCTCTAAAGGGTTTTGTAACATTTACCGCATGGAAAAGCCCAAAGAGAGAGCTTGCTGAAGGAACTTTTTTACATCAGTCACTTATCTTATCTAATTAATCATACTTATTTTTTTGAAATCTGTGTCATTCGGTGGGAACGGTGCACATGCTTCACACAGAGGAGGACACAGTGATAAACTGAGTGTTTAGCCAGTCTGAAAAGCATGATACGAACATTGCTGTTTGATTTCTATTTATGAAAGATTTCACAATATCAAATTTGTATTTGGACAGTGTTTTGTGTAAAGTTTAGTTTTTGATATCCGTAAAACATTGCAAATACTCAGGTTTCACATAACAAGGTTAGATTGGCTTCCCAGGGTTTTTGCCTGCCCCCCCTCCCCTGCCGCCCCCCTCCCTCCCCCCGGGTAATTAGTTAATTAAGGTTGCACCCAGTCAATGATTCCCTGGAAGACTTCTGAGCTTCCACGGGGTAACCTGGTCTGTGCTCATGGAACATATGGTGTGTGCTCCGATCCGCAGAAAGCATCAGGACCTTCTGTGTGGGAAATGGGACACGGACAAAGTCAATCCTGTTCCCATTCTTAAAGTTCACTCAATACAAAGCAATTTGTACCGCACAAAGGACTTCAACAAAAAGTCGAGAACGTTTTTCTTTTCCCATTTAGACATTGTGGGGTAAAATGGTTTTTGCAACGGTTTTGCAAATTATGACCATATGCACCCTGCACGCTGGTTAATTTACTAAAAAAATATTATTATAGGGTACAGAATGATTGTTATATAGTATTATAGGCTAGGTAGGTGAGGGAAAAATCTTTCTGAAGTTGACCATTGCTCTCTCATGCCACTCTTTTATTTGATTAAATTGCACATGAAGTTTAATTAATTTTTTTAATGTTTATTTATATTTGAGAGAGAGACAGAGAAGGAGAGGGACAGTGTGTGAGCGGGGGAGGGGCAGAGAGAGAGAGAGAGGAAGACAGAATCTGAAGCAGGCTCCGGGCTCTGAGCTCTCTCAGCACAGAACGCGACTGCGGGGCTCGAACTCAGATGCCGCAGCGAGGTCATGACCTAAGCCGAAGTAACCGACTGGGCCACCCAGGCGCCCCACGCATGAAGTTTAAAATAAACATCCTCAGGGACGACGAAAATAATCTAATCTGTTTATTGTTTCATTATTTCATTCTTTTCCCCTTTGGCTTCCTTTGCTAGAGCGGTTCCGCCCAGCAAGGCGGGAAGGCCTGCATTTTGCTCGCTGTGGATCTGGCCGCCTGGGCGGCGGTGTTAACGCAGAGCTGGGGTGATTCTGCGCATGTGCGTGCTCTTCGGAGGCTTGTCAAGCAATAGTCACAGTATTTGGGTAGATTAGGTTGACCCAAGAGAATTTGCCTCATCGTACCAGATCTTTCTCTCCTAATATAACTTTAAAAGGAGAAGATTACAGAAGTCATACCTTACACCTTTTTTATTTCAAAATCAAATTTCTCACGTGCCACTAAAATGAATTCATCCTTGGATTCTCTCTCCGAGACCGAAGTTGGCAAGCTGAGCGATATTATATTCAGAGTTCAACCGAAAGGTGGCTTTTACTTTCTACATCATCTTATTCTGAGTAGTTCGATGGTAAATTAAATACATACTTTCAGGACATTTGGAACAGAAAATAATATTCATTATCCGTGGCAGGAATGAAAAATGCTTTTTGTTAAGAATCGCATAATGGATTTGCCTTGCCTTTTCGTTTATTTTGGGGGGGACCAATGATAGTATTTTCTTTGTAGGGCTTATGATATTTTAGAATAGCTTAGGTAAGGACCCAAGATGTTGCTGTGGGAATCAGGAAAAGATAGATTTGAGATTTGTATCGATATCTATACTCCCCTAGGCACGCTCGGCCAGGGGCAGTTGCTAGGTCCCATAATATCACCTTGGTGGTAACAGAAGAAGTGTCATCTTGACATTCAGGAGCCCATAAGGCAGCCATCTTGCCCCTCGCTGCATGGTGCTGCTTTATTCCATTTGCTTGGATGTCAGCTGTGGGTTTCTCTCCAGTTCCCGCTGGCGGTTGAGGCCAGTCGTGAACACCAGGTCATTTAGCCAGAGTCCTGGTGCTGCCCAGACTTGGGTCTTACCCCCAGAAGACCGAACATTTGATACGCTGTCACTCATCCTAACTGCCATTATTGTACGTACCCATGCTGCTGATTGGTGCCATGAATGCTGTCATAGAACTCAGTGCTATAGGACTGCTTCAGTGTGGCTGCCGGCCAGAGTCAAGCCTGAGGTAGCTGCACCCCCACGGACACTGGCATTGGACTACTGGCCACCCTCTTTGGGTCTAACTCTGCTAACTTGTCAGTTTCTCCAGCCCTGAGCTCTTCAGGCCAGATCTCCCCCAGATCCCAGCTTTGTCCTCACACCCTGGGGATAATTTTCCAACACATCAATTTTTTTTTTTTTCTTAAGGCATATGATTTCATGAAAGCTGGTATTTAAACTTTTCTTTATTATTTAATATCCCTTTGTTTTCTTTTCCTGTAGTCTCTGCTTGTTCGTTAAAAAAGCCCTGAACTGGGGCGCCTGGGTGGCTCAGTTGGTTGAGCGTCCAACTTCGGCTCGGTCACGATCTCACAGTTTGTGGGTTCAAGCCCTGCATCAGGCTCTGTGCTGACAGCCCGGAGCCTGTTTTGGATTCTGTCTCCCTCTCTCTGCTCCTCCCCCACTTGTGCTCTGTCTCTGTCTCTCTCTGTCTCAAAAATAAACGTTAGAAAGCATTTTTAAAATAAAATTAAAAAATTAAAAACCCTTGAACTTATAAAAGTTCTTTGTCTTCCCTTACTTATTCATTTAGCACATGTTACTCTTAGCTTGCATATCTGATCAACCTTAGACAACCGGTGATATTTCACTGAATTGATTTAATGCCAACCAAATCCAAAGAGTTCTTAAGGATTGTTAGCTCATGCAACTTTATTAGGGAATGAAGGCACACTTTTATTTGGGCTTTTAAAAATCTTGAAAATAGCTTGAAGATCTTCTTTACCAATCTCAATGTGGGATCCATCCCTCTGCTGAATATATGAATATACATGAATATACATGAATATACATGAATATAAATGAATATACATGAATATATATGAATATATATGAAAGTATATGAAAATATATGAAAATATAATATAATATAATATAATATAATATAATAAGCAGTTACATACAACATATGCCATGAAGCGTTATGGAGTTCAGTGAATCCATTGGCTACATGTATATATACGGTGAGCCCATATTCCGTTTCAGGCCACTGGAATTGATTGACATGGGCCTAGACAATCTAGAGTATAATTCTGGTTAGGATACATAACATTTCTATTGGTTTACATTAAATAAAGCATAAACATATTTTTAAATTAATTGCCTATGTTAAGATTAGAAAGATTTTAATCTACAGTTTTAGATGTTTCCAACAACCATTGGAAGTGTTAGGAGAATAAGTATTAGGAAAGCGACAAAAAAAGATTTTGGACTGAAGCACCCAAGTAACTGATGAATAGGAGACCAATACAAAGTCACTGCAGTTTTTAGGAGCCTTTGGCCATCTCCTACCAAATCGCTTTGTCTTAGCTGTGAAGATAGTGTTTCTCAAGAGCTCTCCAAAAAGTCATTGTGAAATTCATGGCTGCCCATTTACCTTGCTTCAAATGCCCCTGGAGAACCTTTCCCAATGTGTCCATCAAAAGTACAGTCCTTGGAATTCCTAACATGTTGCATCCCTCAAATATTTTGAAGTTTTTTAATATATTTTCATGTAAAAAGGAAAAAAAAACCTGATATAATTTGTCACAGCAAGATTTGCACCTGACATCTTCACTTACACCATTTCCCCAGAGCTTTCGTTTCTTAACGTAGATCTGGTAAGTTTCTGTCTGGTATCATATTCCCTCTTCCTGAAGGACTTCATTTTGCAGTTCTTACAGTACAGGTCTGCTGGCAATGAATTCTCTGTCTCTTGATTGAGCTTCTCAAATTTGTGGTTTGATGTCTCTCATTAATCTCTGACCATTATCTCTCGTTATCTCTTTTGCCCCATCCTCTCTCCGTTCTCCTCCTGAGACTCCAGTTACACGTATGTTAGACTGATACTCTCCCACATCTCTTGAATATTCTGGTCATCAGTTTTGAGCTATTTTTTCCTCTCTGTGTTTCAATTAGGGGAATTTCCTTTGTCTTACCTTCAAATTCACTAATTGTCTTCCTCAGCTATATTGAATCTACTGATGAGTCATCAGAGAAATTCTTCACTTTGGGTGTTGTCTTTTTCATTTCTAGTATTTCCATTTGACTCTTGTTTAATACTTATTTCTCATCTTTCTGCTGAAATTCCTTATTTATAATCATCCGTGTCGTTCACTTCTCTAGATTCTTTAACATTGTAATTATAGTTATTTTAATGTCCTCATCTGATAGTTCCAAGATCTGGGTCATCTTTAAAAAAAAATTTTTTTTTTACTGTATATTGATTTTTGAGAGAGACAGAGAGACAAAGTGTGAGGCGAGGAGGGGTAGAGAGAGAGGGAGACACAGAATCCAAAGCAGGGTCCGGACCCTGAGCTGTCAGCACGAACCGTGAGATCATGACCTGAGCCGAAGTCATATGCTTAACCAACTGAGCCACCCAGGCGCCCCCGGGCCTTCTTTGAACCTGATTTTGTTGATTGCTTTGTCTCCTGACACGAGGTTTTCTCTTCTCCTTGCCTTTTTGTCTCGTCATTTTTGACTGACCAGCAGACATCACGTGTAGACTAGTAGAAACTGAAGTAAACAGTATTCACAGCTGGAAATGGCATGCCTCTTCTATCAGATCGCTATTGTAAGGGACGCAGCCAGTCTAGCTAGAAGTTGAGTTGACTTGAGTTGGGTCGTGGCTGTGGTTCTTCTTCATGGACCGCACGCAGCCTTGACGTACCTCTTGGGGTGGATGTGCACTTGGGATGGGAGCCGGAGGAACAGAAGGCTTTTTTCTGAGTGATGCGCCACCCTCAACTTCAGCAGAACCTTTCTGCTTGTGCCCCAGGGTAGGTCTTTCTCTGTGCTCCTATCCTTCCCTCAGTAGTTGGCAGCTATTGCTTCCGTAAGTAACGCAGAGGGGGTTCCCTCTTGTTCTAATCCCGACCAGTCTTTGGGGAATGCCGTGTGCCCGGGCCTCAGAGATGAGCTCTGTCAGGATTCCTGCCCCTCCTCTCTGTGGTGGTCTACCTGTGCCTGTACTTGAAGCTGACCTTGGGCGGGAGGTTCCCATCCCTCCTGCAGTAGTAGTAACCTCCCTTTTGTATTATTACAGACTCTAAAGGCCTAAGACAATTGCTTTCCAGGGAAGGAAATGTTTCTTTTTATTTTTTTTTTAATTTTTTAATGCTTATTTATTTTTGAGAGAGAGAGAGAGAGAGACGGAGTGCAAGTGGGGAAGGGGCAGAGGGAGGGAGACACAGAATCTGAAGTAGGCTCCAGGCTCCGAGCTGCCAGCACAGAGCCGGATGCGGGGCTCAAACCCACAAGCTTCGAGATCATGACCTGAACCGAAGTCGGACGCTCGACCAGTTGAGCCACCCAGGCGCCCCAGGAAATGTTTCTTTAATTTTCCCTCTTGCCATACGATGTCTTCACCTATGCCCTGAGAACAGGAAGGTTTGCTGCCCTCCCCAGCAGTTGAAAGTTTTTCCTTCCTAGGAAAGAAAGCCCTGGGAGAAGTGGGTGGGGCCTGGTGTTTCACACTTCTCCACCCATCACCTTCTTTGAGTCTGATTGGCCAGAGAATTTGCTTCCCCTCTCCCAGGGCCTTAAGACTTGTCCTTCTCTCCCAGGCAGGGTACTTTCGCCTTAGCATCAGCCGATCCCCTCCTAAAGTCTACACCATCAGCAAGTTTCCTGCCCTGCCCTCAATTGTCCCCATGAGCATCTGGCGGGAGGTGGGGCAAAAAGCTGAGAGTGAGTGTGAACTCTCCCTGTAACCTGTGCCCCCAGCTACTCGGACTGCTCTGTAACCCGTCCTTGTTCTTCAATGGTTCTTCACATTTTAGCTTATTTTTCTTCCCTGCTTGTGTTGCAGCTGGCATGGTACTGCTTCTGCTGTAGATGAGACCGTTCGTGCATCACATCTCCCATCGCAGGGAGGTCCTCTCTGGAATTCATGTTGCCAGGTTGTGACCTCAGTTCTCTGACAGGTCCAAGAAAGGTTGTGATTTTTAGCGTATCTGGGTTTTCTCGCTAATAGTACTGCAGTGGCTTTTTTTTTCTTCTTCATCCTATGTGGGATGCCGGAAGTCTGAAATTTTTTTATAAAACATTCATACATTTTCTCAGTAAAGAAATGTCAAGAGAAGAAAGTAAAAAAGAATCCTGCACCCAGGGATAATCACTGAAAACTTCTTGCGACCATCCATTCAGACAAATCTTGACGCATATTGGCACACACAAGATACAGGGGACATCTGTCAGTGACACTCAATGTATATAATCAATTACGGACAGTATTTTACTCCACGGAAGTAGCATCATTTACTTAACCAATCTCTGTCAATTTACTATCGCCTTCCAGAGATGTTGTTTCTATTCTTTTGCTATTAAAAACAATGACTTCATCATCTTCGTTAGAGCCATTTCCATCGTGGAAGTTTTGGTTACAAATTTCTTAGAGCAGATAGTTTGATAGAAGGTGTGTACGTAAAGTCTAGGATGATCTGGGCCAGGCGAGGAGGCCAAACCCACAGACACTTTTGTGGCCTCCTGGGCCTTTGAGAAGACGTGCTTGAGATTTGCATATTGCCCGGATCAGCATGGATTCTGTAGGGCTTGGTAGCCCCATCGTCTATCAAGATGTTTCAGAGCCTCCCTGGTAGAGGGCACATCAAATGAAGACTTGTCCCATTTTTGAGAGAATTCCCTAGCGTAACAAGTTTATTAGAAGAAAATTCACTGGCGATATATGTAGACAAATGTTTTGTTTTTACTTTTGGCCTATACAATGGTGAGTGCTTGCTTGCACACAGCCTCATATCTTATTTCAATGTTCTTAATCCCCCCGTCTGTTTTCTCCCAACTGGCAGCACGGAGGCTGGTCCTCCTCTCTTCATATCCTTGTCATTCCCCCTCTTCCCTGCCAACCAGCACCCACGGGCCCATACTGGTGTTTAAAAATAGCTGTGCTGCTTAGAAGGTAAAAAGAAGAAACATGTTAACATAAAAGTCAAGATTAATGACATTTAAGGGACAAAAGATTACCTTTGTTCATGATGAGTTAGAAAGATTGTTTTGATGGTAATCTATTTAGTGGTTTAAAGGAGATGCAAGGAGGCATTCAGCCCAGAAAGAATGGCCAAAGTTTCAGAAAAGGGATATTTGTGGAAAGTAGGAGAAATAAGAGAATGTAATGACTCATTGACAAGAAAAGAAGAAAGTGGATATGATAAGGAATATGGTTAATTAATCCTATGGTGATTAACAAACATAATTGCACTGTAGTTATTACAAACGTTGACTCTTGATTCCTAATTTAGAAGATTATATTGATTAACTGTTGATTTTTAATATGTTTTACGTGCAAAAAATGGAAAACAAACTTAAGAATTACAACCTGTCATAAATGAACCTTGTTTCTTCATTTTATGTTTTTTTTTTAAATTTATCAATATACATACACTCAAAAGAAAATGGGAACTATTTATCATAAATTATTTCTAATCACAATTTTTGGTTATTTTTACCATTATTTACCTTACCTTTTCCTACTTAAGAAGTTATCTACTTTTGTATTAACATTACCATTCATTTTCACCTCCATCTATTGCTCTGCAGTCCAATGTTTGCACCTGACAATGAAGTAGCCACAGAAAGACCAGCATGCATATTCCAGAGAAAGTGGAATGTCAGCAGCTGACAAAACAAAATAACAGTTCAATGTGGACAGAGCCAGGATTCAATGTAACGTGCTGTGGCAAAGTTGAAAGTTCAACTCAAACTGGAGAGCAAACACTCTGGTCTACGTGTAGTGCTTCGTGGTTTGGGGTTTTTTGTGGTTTTTGTTTTGTTTTGTTTTTTTCAGTGAAAAGAGACGCTATCTTGGTCATTGTTGAAGTATTGTCTTTTGGGGAAATGGAATGATTATTTGCTTTATAGAAGATACGCTTTAGCAAGGGTCTTATCTTTAGTTATTACAGAGTCGATCATTATATGAGAGGCAGGAAAAGAGAGCCTTGAAAATTGGAACTAGTGTTTACTACACGTGAATTTAAACACAAAGACTTTCATAAACTTTCAATTACAGGTATCACTTTGGATACAGTGACATGAGTAAATATAAATGTCTTTCTACATGGGAACTTATTTTGTTTTACCAAACTGTTTTCCTAACTTTTTGTGGATTAATTGTTAAAATTTGGGTTAAGTTTTTCTCCGTTAGCATACTGGCAAGTGCCTTCCAAAGCTTGAAATTCTTACCCCAATGGTTTCCTTGGTCCATTGTTAACCAGGTGGCAGTGAACTTGCTCTCTACTCCCTGTGCCTAGGAAGAGAGGCAGTTCAAGTGGATGGTTCCCTTTGAAAAAAAATAGGTGGAAGGATTCTAAAAAGTGTATGCCACGGTCACTTTGGTGATCCTCACTTTTTTGAATCCAAGAAAGGCTAATGATAACAAATACTTCTCATTGTTCTTGTTAAATTGGTGCTGTTGTACCTTAAGATTTCGGTTTTGTCTAGCTTTCTGTCACATGGGCCTTGGGAAGACTGAGTCACAATGTTGGTAGCGGTAGTTGGTGGTTTCATCTAGGGGGTTTGAGATACTGTGTAGACAACAAAGGGAACATTTATTTGGGTAGTTCTCAGACCACTTCAAAGGCTCCAAAGAAAGGAAACTAATTTTCTCATCAGCATCATTGATTGCTACAAGAAAATAAAGCAGGGTTTTCAAAAGGAAAAACATTTCTGAATCCTAATTCTTATGTCCAACTAAAGTCTCAACTGAGTATGTAAGAAATATAAAGATCTTTTTGAACATGTAGAAACTCAAAAAGTTTACCCTACGTGGAACCCGTGTAAAAAAATTACTCAAGAAATACTCCAACCAAACATAGAAAGAATCCAATATGCAAGATGATATGGACACAGGAGAAGGAGAAAGTAAGTGTGACTCAGAGGGAAGGGAAGCTAGAAAAATGAAACGTTGTAGCATTAAACTAGCACTTGGAAGCCCCTCATTCAGGGGCGCCTGGGTGGCTCAGTCAGTTAAGTGTCTGACTCTTGATTTTGGCTCAGGTCATGATCTTACGGTTCATGGATTTAAGCCCCATCTTGGGCAGTGCGTAGTCTGCTTGGGATTCCCTCTCTCTCTCTCTGTGCCCCTCCCTTTCCCTCTCTCCCCTCCCTTTGCCCCTTCCCTGTTCGTGCTCTCTCCCTCTTGCTCTCTCCCAAAAATAAATAAATAGACTTTCAAAAAGGAAGGTCCTCCTTTCAGTGGCAAAGCTTAGTAACAGGTTTACATTTCCTTCCCTATGGAGCCAATGACACTACTTGGTCCTGTAGTAAATAATATTTGCAAAACCACATTATACTTTTTAGAATCAGTGTGTAGATAAAGTGTAGGACACTCCATCATAGCTCGAGAACAATCCCACAGACATTGACAATGTAAAAATAACATTCCTTCCAAAAATTGGGAAGTTGAGAGAGTGAAGGGTATTGGGGGAAAAAAAAGACTAAACAAATTTCCCATCTTTCACACCGGGAGTTGGTAAATCACCATACAGAAGTTTCCATATATCGAAATGATAATAAAGGCCACTATGATAAAAGCTAAACCCTTGCAAAATGTTAAAACCTTGTGAAGGAGAGAAGGTGGAAAGTAATGTGAATGCTTTAAATTCTTAACCTTTATTTGTGGAGAAGCCCAAATCAATAAAGGCTATTCTTTATTTTGTAATAATGTTGAGAAAAACTAAACACAGAATGAATGAACAAAACCCTTAGCTTCTGAGAAGTGAGAGTTTCAGGTTCGTGTATGCTATTCGTAGCTCATTTAAAGAATATGTGCATGCATTATCTATCGATAAAAAATCTAGAGCAACCGGAATGAAAAGATCAATAGGTTAGTATATAGAAATAAATAGTAACATATGTGAAGTGCCTGGCACGTAGTAGGCACTCAGTAAGCGATAGCCTTTATGGCTGTCATTACAAATTTTGTTATTCTCATCTGTGGCAGCTGATGTCAGCTGGGTTCTCTCTGCTCCTTCAGAGAGAGGCAAAATTGGTTCAAACCATATTCTGGGCTTTGTGGCAGCCTAGAGCGTGTTCTGCGTTTCCTGCAGATGCCCGGGCATATTCTGTGGTTGTCGCTCTGCCCGGCTCCCTCTTCCTTTGAACTAAGTCAGTCTCCGAGTTTCATGGTGCTCCGTTTGCCACCCCAGCTTCCATTTTGTTTAATCCGACGCGACATGCAATCCAATTCTGCGACTCCTACTAAAATGGCCCACTCACGTGACACCTTTGTCTATGTAAATTTCAGGAGGCTGAGGAGGCATCCCCAAGGTGCCGTTTCAAATTGAATAGTGGACATCACCCCTGGACACTGGTCACCTGTGGCTTCCCCACACCCCAGAAGACCTCTAGGCTCGTGGTCTTGCCTGGCCATTTTCTTTCTGTCTCTTCCCAGCCCTTACTTCTGATTACCCACAGGGAGCTCTAGGTTCCTTTTACTTTATTCTGCAGAACTCTCTAGCTGCTCTTCCCCGACCCGGCTCCAGACTCTCCTGGGTAGAGCCTGCCTCACCAAGATGGGCAACAGATTTGGGGCCTTTGGGGTCACAGAACCCACCAGAAAGGTAGTGGTAGTAATAAGGAACACCTTTTTCTGTCTTTCGTGTAGGAACATAGAGATAACTAACCAAGCAGATTTTTACCTCCAGTCTGTTTTCTCACTGTCGTCGACTCTTGTCATCATCAGAGAGATACGGCAATGAAAAGTCATCAGAGTTATCATTTAAAATAAAGTTTTCTTAAGCTTGTGACTTCACTGGGTAATAGCTGCCCACTTCGTTAAAAAAAAAAAAAGTATAAAGGTAAAATATGACCCAACACATAAATGCAGAGTAATGCACTTAAGTTGGTTTTAATGGGCTGTGACCGTCCAACTGCAAACTTGTACATTAGAGAAGGCAGAAAAGACCCCTGTGGGACTATGGCTGGCACATTTTAAAGCTCAGTCGCCTTTCTCTAAGCTGCAGAGAAACCACATCTCTATGCACGGATTTGAAATGTTACATTTCATGCAAATATATTTCATACATTTATTTTCATGCCAGGTAAGATCTCCAAAACCAGTCGGAGTGCATGAAGAAAAGAAGGAGAGATTACCAGTGGCTAAGGTAGAATAATAACTAATATGACCATTATTATTAACATACTTATTCTTTATGTTGATGCTGGCCCTTCTTAAAAAGTAGCAACGACTTTGAAGGCTACACTGAGAGTCCATCACCATGAAGAGACAGAGGACATGATTCCCACGATAGTCTGATTCTGGGGTACATCTGGGCTGGACCCAAAGAAATTCATATGCCTACCATTCCACTGTTAGAGATTCATTCCTTTTACCAAACTTTGTCCCCTTGTAAAATATAAACAATACTGAGAAATGGATGACACAAAGCTCTAACATGATTGCTTTGGTCAGATCTTTCCTGAGAACAGTTTTGGTAAAAAAAAAAAAAAAAGGAACTAGAGTAACTAGAGAAGCTCCTGCTTATAATGAACTAGAGAGGTCATAAGAAGGATTTAGGAAAAGGGATACCCAGGATCGGCAGGGGGAGGGTGATGAAAATAAGTTTTGATTCCTTTGTAATATTATCTAGAGCTGGCTGCCTTTAAACGAATCACTTACAGGACATGGAAGCATGGGATCTTAAATTCTTGAAATTGATGGGGATTTGCAAGTAAATGTAACTCAGCTTATTTTTGATAGGGGCGCCTGGGTGGCTCAGGTGGTTAAGCGTCCATCTTCAGCTCAGGTCATGGTCTCACGGTTCATGAGTTCAAGCCCCGCGTCGGGCTCTGTGCTGACAGCTCAGAGCCTGGAGCCCACTTTGGATTCTGTGTCTCCCTCTCCCTCTCTTGCATGTGCTTTGTCTCTCTCTCTCTCTCTCTCTCTCTCTCTCTCAGGACTAAATAAAACACTAAAAGATTTTTAAAAATTAGTTTTGATAGTAGGTAGAATATGCATGCGATTTAACAGATACAGCTTTTCAGACTTATGAAGACACAGTATATTGTGCACATAATTCACTTTGTGATGTGTTTTCTATTGAAAGATGGAAGACAAACATGATTTGGAAGAGCAAATACGAGTGCTAAGGGCAAATTTAGAAAGTGAGAAAAGGAAGATAGAAAGGTACTAGTAATAATGTTCCTTTGTTGCTAATAGTTGTTCATTTGTAATTAATAAAACATTTAACCATCTATAAATTTATTACAGATTTAAGAAAGAATCCGAATGGATAAACAAAAACTGGGAAAAGAAATTCTATATTCTCAGGAACAGGTATGTGGTGATATATACATATTCTATTTATAAAAATGTGACTAATCATCTTTTAAGGGAATTGGGAGCCTTGCATTTCTCTGTACATATTAATATAAAATGCCAGCATACACTTTTAACAGGAAATGCAAACTAATTGGCTTATAATAGAAGAGTTGTTGAAGTCACTTCAAGGAAAAACTAATTCAAGACTGTTTTCAGTCCCTATCTCCATATTTCAACTTTTTTTAAGATTTATTCTTTTTTAAATTTTTTTTTCAACGTTTTTTATTTATTTTTGGGACAGAGAGATACAGAGCATGAACGGGGGAGGGGCAGAGAGAGAGGGAGACACAGAATCGGAAACAGGCTCCAGGCTCCGAGCCATCAGCCCAGAGCCTGACGTGGGGCTCGAACTCACGGACCGCGAGATCGTGACCTGGCTGAAGTCGGATGCTTAACCGACTGCGCCACCCAGGCGCCCCAAGATTTATTCTTTTTTAAAAAAATTTTTTTAATGTTTATTTATTTTTGAGAGAGAGAGAAAGACAGGGTACGAACCAAGAAGGGGCTGAGAGAGAGAGGGAGACATGGAATCTGAAGCAGGCTCCAGCTTCTGAGCTGTCAGCACAGAGCTGGATGCGGGGCTCGAACCCACGAACCGTGAGGTCATGACTTGAGCAGAAGTCTGGCACTTAACCGACTGAGCCACCCAGGTGCCCCAACTCACACGGTCACTTTAATTTATCTTCCCGATGTCATCTCTGACTTTCTGAAAGTGTAGAATTCTGGAGAACACTATACAATTCTGGAAAGGCTAAAAGCAGCACCAAGTAAATGCCTATTTATTTTCTCCCTAGTCCTAGCATGTTAATTTAACACATCTATATTCGATCCTCTTGTTTTCTGCCATAACGTCCCCCAGAGTCTCTTCTTTATTGCATGTTGAAAGTTCCTTTGCAAGATTTTCTCACAGGCAAGCAGCATTCAAGACAGGATCGACTGAGTGTTGGTCTGGTGTCATAGGTCAAGCATGAGACTCACCTGACGTCATAGGATGATAATGCCCTACAATTGTACAGCGTTTCATAAGCGTACACTATTATTGTGTGTGTGTGAGAGAGAGAGGAAAAAAACCATAAAATTCTATACATAGCTGTGTTCATTACACTGAACTAGTCCCAGGCGGTACACTGATAATCCACGTGATAGCAGAAATATCATCAGATGTGACAGAAAGATCTCCTTGTAGTAAAACGTTCTGCTTTGTGCTCCTGCTTGTGCTTCGAGTTTGCGCCGATGACACTTTGTGCCCTGAAAAATGTGCACATTAATACTTGCCCCAACCACCTCATACAGTCATTATAAGGATAGAATATAGACCCTGGTGAAACACAAGACTGAGAACAAAGGCAACTTGAATATGCACTTCATTTCATTTCCCCAAACATGGATTTTGGAGTCTCTCTGAAACTGAGTAGACTCTCTTCCCCTTACTTATTTCTGTGGGGTTCACATTCATCCTTAATATTTACCTTGTATCTGTCCCAATGGGATTCATCCTATGTTTCAAAGACCATTTACAAGAATGTCTCAGGTTTACTTCAAGTTGATTTGCTGTTAGTCAGGATGTTGACAATCATATTCATCATTTTGGTCTGTGCAGACCCTATGTTGATATCTAAATATCGTGAAGAGCAAGAAATCCGGTTGCATAGTTTCTATGTTTTCTCATTTAGTCGACTAACTGGGACGTGATGTTGGGATCTAATGCATTGTGTCTCTGGTGTGGTTGCATCACCAAGTGTTCGTTCAAGGTGATATATAACATAGAGAGTGTATATATCCCGGGCACTGCATCATGGTGTGGGATGGAGATTAACGGTGCAGTCGCAGATTTGCATCGCTAGAATGGTCATTTCACTTCATCTAACAGAGCTCAGATTGGGAGCCATCATTTTGTTCAGTAGAGGAAAAACTTCACCTTGGCCAGCCAAGGTAACGATCAAATCCAACAATTTCTCAGCCGATTCATGATTTATATTCAGCTCCGGTCCAATTCAGAGCTTTCTCTCCGAGCTCCTTTTCTGTCTCTGCCGAGTTGGCTCTATTTCCAGGAAGATGGAAACTAAGCGGTGATGACAAGGACAGGGGCTCGTCCTTCCTCTTAGCGTGGCATGCCTGGTACAGTGTCGCTTCTCTCGACACAGATGGCCTGCAGGTGTGGCACATGGGCACGAGAATAGATCCCCCTCTTCCTGGTGCCACAGCGATGCCGCCTTTCCCGCCTCGACCCCAGACACCCATCCGAACCATCCCCCTGATCTGCCTGCTGAGCTCCTGGGGGTGGCCAGACCCACCGATGCGCATCACACTTCCCAGGTCACAGACAACTTGCACACACGCTGTTCCCCCATCACTGTGGAGTATGCACGTCTAAGAGGTGGATGTACGCACCCCTTCCCTCGCCCCTCCTCTCCGCATGCGCAGAAGCGCCAGCATAGCATTCAGGGAGATTGTCCCCCGCCCCCACCACCCCCCCCCCCACCCCGGCCGGCAGAACTGAAGGTAGGAAGTGTCTGGTCCAGCTCGCTGGGCTCTGTATTCCCTCCTTCTTCCCCTCCCTTTGAACCCGTTATAAACCCCTTCGTTCTTGGACGTGGGGGGCAGGGGAGGTTAGGTAACCAGAAACTCTATACTGCTCCCTTCCTCTTCTCTCTCCACTTCTCTCCCTGCTCAGGTGTCGAGCTTGCCCCTGATGTCACGGGAGGCGTAGCACTGTCCCCGGTACACCTGCCGTCCCCGGTTTCGTTAGTTTCACCCCTGACAGGCCGAGACTCTTGTGTCTTTGTTCTCAGTTCACGTCAGGGTGTGGCCCGGAGGTGGGGGGAGGTGGGAAAGAAGATTCAGCCCTTGATAGCTTGTTGTCTCTCATTGCCACGAGTGCACCCACAAAACATTCATTTTCAATTGTCTGTGAAATTCAAATTTC
Source organism: Panthera leo (assembly GCF_018350215.1). NCBI lineage: Eukaryota > Metazoa > Chordata > Mammalia > Carnivora > Felidae > Panthera > Panthera leo. Next base: position 21,308,498 of record NC_056685.1, on the reverse strand, counting down.
CCAACAACTGCCAAAGCCAAATCGGGATAAATCTGGAGTCTTGGGCATTCCGTGGTTTTTCTGAGTCTTGCCCCTTCTTCTTAATTCAGCTGCCCGAAGCCTTCTCAGAAGCTAGACCCTGGACTGGTGAGGGGATGGTGTGGGGTTGACTCATGAAGTTCCCAGTGTTCGGCTCATGGTGATACAAGACAGTTTCCCAGGGTGGGAAGTGAGGGGCATTGGAATCCAGAGTCGAGCAGACATGGGTGCTGATGGCAGCTTTATTTATAACTGCCAAAACTTGGAAGCAACCAAGATGTCTTTTATGCAGAAAATGGAATATAATTCAGCAGTGAAATGAAATGAGCTATCAGACCATGATAAGATATGGAAGAACCTGAAATTTTCACATATTACTAATTGAAGAAAAGCCCGTCCGAAAAGGCTATGATTCCCATATGCCATTCTGGAAAAGGTAAAAGTATGCAGACAGCAAAAGGATCAGTAGTTGCTAGGGGTTTGGGGCTAAGGGGAGATGAATCAGTGGAGCATAGAGGATTCGGGGGCAGTGACATTACCTTGTACGACACTGCAAAGGTAGATACCTGCCATTATACATTTGTTAAAACCCATAGAGGGGCGCCTGTGTGGCTCAGTTGGTTAAGCATCCGACTCTTGATCTCAGCTCAGGTCTTGGTTTCAGGGTCGTGAGTTTAAGCCCCGAGTTAGCCTCAGTGCTGGGCATGAAGCCTACTTTAAAAAAAAAAAAAATGAATGTACGAGACCAAGACTGAACCTTAATGTAAGCTATGCACTCTGAATAATAATGGTGTATGAGCGTAGGTTCATTGATTGTAACAAATGGACCACTCGGTTGGTTGTTAACCGTGGAGGAAGCTATCCACGTGTGGGGGCAGGAAGTATATGTGAAACCTCTGTACATCCTTCTCGATTTGCTGTGAATCTAAAACTCCTCTAAAAAATAAAATATATTAAAAAAAAAAGAAAGAAAGAAAAGGAAGGGGGGAAAAAAGCTAAGCGGACAACCAAACGTAGATGTCAGTCTGAAGGTACTGTTCAGAGACACAGGATTCAGAATGAATAGTAACTGGGAGCTCTCCGGGACAGAGGTGTGGAGGTACATGGTAGGGCGTGGAGGGCGGTCCAGAATCTCTGAAGGGTGTAGCAATTTTTTTTCCCCCTGATTCTTGTGGTTTCCTAGGCTGAGTGTGGGGAGCAGGCTATTAAGACCATCAAACAAAACTCAGAACTTAGATCCGTCTGAATTTTCCAGCTTCTCTTTTGTAGCAAATGAAAGTTGGCTTCAATCTTGGAGTATATTTATCCATTCCTAAATATCTCAGCCCAAAGTCCTCTCCCCAGTTTAGCCAGCCTACTGTCCAGAACGGATACTTTTAGTTATTTGGAAATAGATCCTTTCTCCAGCAGTCATCTTCATCTAGCAAAGTTACATTGTGTGAAAGATCCAAACTGTCCTCTTTGCAAATGTATGTGCAACAAAATGATTAATCTCAAAGACGCCTGCCATGAAATTGTTAAACTGAATGAAATCTCCAGCTGATAGAGTCACCTGCCTATCTTCAGTTTTTGTATCTAAAACAGTGAAGTCATTCCTATGGTTTTATAAAATTGAAGATTATACTACACTATTCTTTTAGAATTCCATCCATAGTGCCCTGTATATATCAGTTAGCCCATTTTTTCTGACCACTGCATAATATTCCATAGTGTGTCTTTTTGAAAATTTAATTTTTTAAATTTTTTTCTGACCACTGCATGATATTTCATTGTATGTCTTTTTTTAATATTTAATTTTAATTTTGTTTTTTTTTTTTTTAAGACAGAAAGAATGCAAGCAGGGGAGGGGGTAAAGGGAGAAGGGGGTAAGAGAGAGAGAGGGAGAGAGAGAGAGTCTTAAGCAGGCTCCATGCCCAGTGCAGAGACTGATGCGGGGCTGTATCCCATGACCCTGACACCACGACCTGAGCCAAAATCAAGAGTTGGGCGCTTCACCGACAGCTGCCCAGACGCTCCCATAGAATGCCTTTACCTAGTGTTACTAATCTACTCCATTTTTGGTGGTCAGTCAGGTTTTCGCCAGCTCCTCTTAAGGCTTGCCAGGATTTCCTTTGGTACATATGGAGTAAGGTGGTTGAGTTCTGTTACGATGATCACGCCTTTTGATTTGCCTGGGCTGATTCTGGTTTAAGCTGGTTGCCTGGTATAATGATCAATAGCATTTCCTTTCATTCTCAGATGTGTCCTGAATTGGTTGATAAATCACATGGTCACCCTAGTCCGGTTAAAAAGGCTCCTGTTCTTCTCCAGGAAGGCTATAACAGTTTACACTCCCAACAGCAGGCCCATTAAAGTTAGTTTCACTTTTGTAGATTCTGGAGATAGCGCAGTAAACAAAATAACCAAGTCTCTGCCCTCACAGAACTTACCTTCTATTGGGAGGAAACGCAATAGACAAGTAAATATATAAAATGTCCGGTTATGACATTTTATACAACACATCGTTCCCCTGCAGGACAGGGCAGGGGTTGCGAGTTTAGAAGGGGTGGGCAGGGAAGATGTTTCTAGTAAGGTGATATTTGAGTGAAGACCTGAACTGAAATGAGGAAGCAAGCCATGAGGTTGTCTGGAAGAACATTCCAGGCAGATGGAACGGCAGGTGCAAAGGCCCTGGGTTGGGAGCTTTCCTGTGTGTTCAAAGGATGTTAGGAGGCCAGGTGGCTGGAGTGGAATGAAGAGGGGCAAGTCGATGAGGTAGAAGATTCAGAATTTCGCTCTGCATGGGAATAGCTAACATTTTTTTAAATAAAAAAAATGTTCGGGGCGCATGGGTGGCTCAGTCGGTTAAGCAGCCGACTTCAGCTCAGGTCGTGATCTCGCGGTCGGTGAGTTCGAGCCCCGCGTCGGGCTCTGTGCTGACAGCTCAGAGCCTGGAGCCTGTTTCAGATTCTGTGTCTCCCTCTCTCTGACCCTCCCCCGTTCGTGCTCTGTCTCTCTCTGTCTCAAAAATAAATAAACATTAAAAAAATTATAAAAAAATGTTCTCTTTCACGTGTCTGCTGTGACATTATCACACCTAATAAAGTTAGGAATATAAATTCTTCGCTATTATTTCACCATATCCAAAGTTTCTTGATTATCTCAAGAGTATCTTTTAAAGTTGTTTATTTAAAGTGAGATCCAGATAAGATGAACCACTACATTTGAGTGTTATGTCCCTTAAATCTCCCCCTCCCATAACAGTTCCACATTCCTGTCCATTGATTTGCTAAAAAAATATGCCCGTTTGTTGTCTAGAATGTCCCACATTCTGGATTTGGCTAACTCTGTGTGTGTGTGTGTGTGTGTGTGTGTGTGTGTGTGTGTGTGTGTGGTCATTTAGCGATTCTCCTATCCCTATATGTTCTACAGACTTATTTTTAAATCTGGAGGCTCGATCAGATTTACATTCAATATTTCAGGGAAGACTACTTCATTGGAAGTGTTATTTATCCTGCTGCATCACATCATCAGACACTTGATGTGAATGTGGCTGCATTATTTTACTGAATCCATACATTTTAAGGTTCACTATTGACCTTTCTCCAAATAATTTGAGCATCCATCAATGACCATGAACTATGATCCACTATTTTATTAGGGGTTATAAATTAGTGATCGCCTAATTCTATCTTTCCGTCTCCATTTATTAGCTAAAATCTATTTACAAAGTTTTCCCTCAACTATTTGGTTACACTAAACTATAGTTTATACAAAGAAGGCAAGATAAATGCTTGACTCCCTTTACTTGTTAATATTCAGAATGTTGAGTTCGTGCCCTAACACTTCATCAGAGAGTCTTTGCCAATGAAGAGGAAACCCAATCTGATTTTATATCTTAAAAACATTACTCTGACCTCTGTGTTGATTATAGAGAGGCCCAAGGTAAAGTTAGGAGTTCTGGAAATAATAACCCATTCTTAGGCAAAACACGGTGGTGATTTGGCTCGGATGGAAGCAGATAAATGATTGCATTTTGGATACATTTTGAAAGTAGGCTCAATAGGATTGTTGAAAGATTGCATAGAAGGTGAAGGAGAAAGACATTAAGGATGGATGTCAGGGTCTTAGCTAAGCAACAGGAAAGATGGGGTTGCCTGCCACGGAGACAAGCAAGCATGTTTCACACAGGAAAGCTCCCAACCCAGGGCCTTTGCACCTGCCGTTCCATCTGCCTGGAATGTTCTTCCAGTCAACCTCATGGCTTGCTCCCTCATTCAGTTCAGGTCTTCACTCAAAGATCATCTTACTAGAAACATCTTCCCTGCGCACCCCTTCTAAACTCGCACCCCCTGCCCTGTCCTGCAGGGGCATGTGGTCAGTGGGAAATCACTTTAGTTTCTGAAATCAGCTTAAGATGCCTATTATTACCTAAGAGTAGACGTCAGATAGGCAGTCATGACCATATGAGTCTGAAATTCAGAAGAAAGTATAGGCTGCATACATAGATTGAGATATATTAGTATAGGTGTTATGTATGTATGTAGTTTTTTATTAAAGTTTATTTATTTATTTTGAGAGAGAGGGAGGGAGGAGGGGCAGAGAGAATCCCAAGCCAGCTTCCTACTCTCAGTGCAGAACCTAACCCAGGGCTTGAACCCACAAACTGTGAGACCATGACCTGAGCTGAAATCAAGAATTTGACACTTAACTGACTGAGCCACCCAGATGCCCCTGTGTGTGTTTTAAGTATGTATTTTAAGTAGGCTGCATGCCCAACATGGGGCTTGAACTCATGACCCTGAGATCAAGAGTCACAGACTCTACCAACTGAGCCAGCCAAGCACCCAGTGTAGGTGTTATTTAAAGCCATGAGACTAGGGGCGCCTGGGTGGCTCAGTAGATGAAGCATCCGACTTCAGCTCAGGTCATGATCTCCTGGTTTGTGGGTTTGTGCCCCGTATCAGGCTCTGTGCTGACAGCTTGGAGCATGGAGCCTGCTTCAGGTTCTATGTCACCCTCTCTCTATATACCTCCCCCACTCATGTTCTCTCTCTGTCACTCTCTCTTTCTCTCAAAAATAAATAAACATTAAAAAAAAAAATAAGTAAAGCTAAGAGTGAGTGTGGGTAGAGAAAAAGAGCATGCTGGGTGAATCGGGGTGTTTCATCAGGACATACCTGAACAGGGAAATTTTTAATATCAAGAAGTATTAACTAATAGAAGGTGGTTAATTGCTAAAGGAGGTAGAAGAAACTCTAGAGAATAGGGGGAGTCACACAATGTAGGAAGCAGCTTCTGCCTCGAGGGCCGAGGAAAAGTATTTATGGAAGGAACAAATGTGGAAGAGTTCTCCCCTCAAGGCTGAGATTCAGACACTGTGGCAGAATGTGTAAGTCCGGCCCAGCGGATGGTGGAAAAGTTCCCTGAAGGCACCGCAGACTGGCCTGATGAGCAGGAAATCATCGGCCGAGGTACCAGCAAAGCTTGCTGGAGAGTGAGCTCCACGAACATTGCACACTTCTTAAGGTAAGAAGGGAAAAAAACCCACCTAGGACACGGAGACTGCTTCGTGAACCCTCACTGACTATGCCCGTCCTGGGTAGTGCCCCCTGTCTGAAGAATGCAGCCCTCCTCGCTCCAGGGGTATAAGAAGGCAACAGGCCCTCCACGCAGGGCAGCCAAATCTCGCCCCTGTACCACCTTTTCCTGAAAATGAAGGAAAAGTTCTGGGCACCTGGTCCCCGAGGAATTCCTCCAGTTCCTGTATCCCAGGACTGGCATAACAGGACCCTATGTGCTTGGAACTGAGCTTATCTTATATTTCCTACCCAAAGAAATATATGTGATTACTGCAGAGATCTTCTCTGCCGTGTCAACAATAAGGTTGCTTATCTATGTGGTTAACAAATGTGGTGCCTCTACTGGAGAATTTGCTGACAAACACAATGAGCAAAAAAATTGCCCAACTAGAAGAGGTGAAACAGACTTCCAACAAACAGATCCAGAACACAAATGATATGCAGAAGTCACAGCAGACCTTAGTTCAAAAGCGCCGTTGTCTTTTTGACGTCCAGAGGAATAACACTGGAGCCTACTTACCAGGAACGGCTGCATAGAGTATACAAGGAGGTAAAGAATCGTCTGGACTATCACATCTCCGTGCAGAACGTGATGGGTCAAAAGGAACAAGAACACATGATAAACTGGGTGGAGAGGCATGCGGTCTCTACACAGCAGGAAAAGGAGGCAATGGCCAAGTGCATTGCAGATCTAAAGCTGCTCGCAAAGAAGGCTCAAGTACGGCCAGTTCTATAAATGCGTCTATCTCAGTGGAGACAGCTAGAAGCAATTGATCAAGGAGACTAGTCAATGTGGCAAAATCTTTCTGTGTTGCTGTCTACTAAAGTTACGCTTAACCTCTCCTACAAATGAAAAGTTTGAATTTTACGTAGTGAGAAAGTGAAAACAATCTACGGGCCAGGGACATGTTTTTCATCCTCCTTGTGCTGTATTTTGAGTTGTTCCGTGATCACTTTTGAATGAGCAGTTTGCTTTTCATAAAACTTGTTGCCCGAATAAAGATTACCAAGACGTAGTTTAAATTTGTAATTGATTCTACCACCTTGCAATACAGTGACAGTTGAAACTAAAGGGAGGAGGAGGGGGAGGAGGGGAAGGGGAAGAGGAAGAGGGAGGAAAAAGCCCATCAAAACCAGGAAGTGCAGCCCCTTCCTCTTATGCGGACCTAGCAACCAGAGTACAGCAGGAACATGGTCAGCGTGAAAGACTCCTCTGTATTTTCCACTTCTTGGCTCATCGGGGCCCATTTCTAGCAACCCAGGTGGGTCAAAGTGGAATTCTTTTCTTGGCGGGGCGACCATGTGGTATCCGTGGCTGCAGGGACTATAGGGAAGACAGGAACTTCATGACAACACGTTCAAGACAAGCATGTAAGAATCCAGGCCAGCCTTCTATCTCATTTTCAGCATACAGTACAATTAATGTGTCCTTTTGTTTATTCATTCACTTAACAAATACGTGTTGAGCGTGTACTAGTTGAATTTCTGGCAGGAGGAAAAGTAGGAATTGGCTGCCACTTGCTGTAACTCTGATCAACACTTCAAGCTGACAAGGGAGCGACTGTGCAGCATCTAAAGGAACAGGGAGTAAGCTGGGCAATTCGTCTCCTCGGGTAAAAAGGTCACCGATTTCTCTTCAAGAAAGATTCATATCCCCTCTCATAGCAATCTACTCGCGGGGGGAGGGGGAGTCACAGTGGGCCTGCCATTCACCGCATTCAAAATGGCGGTTGCTAGTTGTGTGTTAGCGTGTTATGAGTGTGGTGAACGTATTCGATGAATGTTTTACTTTGCTAGATGTGCCAGAGACAATGCTAATCATTTTACGTGCATCAGATCCTCCTTGAAACTGTAGGAGGTAGTTAAAAAAAATGCTAACTCCACTTTTCTTGGGAGGAAACTGAAGTCGAAAGAAGTTGAAGGAATTTGGCAGAATTCATGTAGCTGAAGAGTGGCAGGTCTCAGGCACGGACACAGCTCTTTCTGACCCTAAAAACATGTTACTCTTATTTTATTTGTTTAAAAACATTTTTTTTTTGTTCATCATTGAATACGTACAGAAGAATACTCAAGATATACTAGTATAGTATAAAGATAACAAGATAGCGAACACGTGTATTCTCACTACAAGATAGAGTATTAGTAGTAGCTTCGTAGCCGCCGTGTGCCCACCCGGTGCCTAGTGCCTTTTCTTCCTCCAATATAACGTCTATCCTGAAGTTAATGTTTATCATTCTCTGGGGGAAGGTTTTTTGGTTTGCTTTTTTTTTTTTTTTTTTTTTTTGAGTTCTTATTTTAATTGCAATTAGTTGACATACAGTGCTATATCAGTTTCAGTTGTACAATAATGATTTATTGGTTCCATACAACACCCAGTGCTGATTACAAGTGCACTCCTTAATCCCCATCACCTATTTCCCCCCCGTCCCTGCTGGGAGCCGTCTGTGTGTTCTCTATAGTGAGGAGTCTCTTTCTTGGTTTGTTTCTCTTTCTTTATTCCCTTTGCTCATTTGTTTTGTTTCTTAAATTCCACATATGAGTGAAATCGTATGGTATTTGGCTATCTCTGACTTACTTCCTTAGCAGAATACTCTCCAGCTCCATTTGTGTTGTTGCAAATGGCAAGATTTAATTTTTTTGGCCAAATAATATTCCGTGGTGTATGTTCTTTATCCATTCATCAATTGATGGATGCTTGGGCTGCTTCCATATCTTGGCTATTGTAAATAATACTTCTACAAGCATAGGGGTGCATGTATCCCTTTGCATTAGTGTTCTTTTATTCTTTGGGTAAATACCCAGTAGTGCAGTACTGGATCATAGAGTAGTTCTATTTCTAACTTTTTGAGGAATCTCCACACTGTTTTCCACAGTGGCTGTACCAGTTTGCATTCTCACCGACAGTGCATGAGCTTTCCTTTTTCTCCGCTTCCTTGCCAACTCCTGTTGTTTCCTGTGTTGTTGATGTTAACCATTTTGACAGGCGTGAGGTGATGTCTCATGGTGTGTTTTTTAAGTTTATTTATTTATATTGAGAAAGAGAGAGTGTGTGGGAGGTGGGGTGAGTCAGAGAGAGAGAATCTGAAGCAGGCTCCACACCAGTAGCAGTGTGGAGTCTGATGCAGGACTTCAACTCACAAACAGCGAGATCATGACCTGAGCCGAAATCGACTGAGCCACCCAGGTGCCCCTCTCATTGTGGTTTTGATTTGCATTTCCCTGATGGTGAATGGTGATTGAACATATTTTTATGAGTTTGTTGGTGATCCATGAAGGAAGGTTTTAAATATTATCCAGTTCATTAAATAGATACTGAGTTATTTTGATTTTCTACTTTTAGTAGATTTCATAATTTATGTTGTCTTTTTAGAAGAATTTCACCTTTTCACTAAAGTGTCAGATTGACTTAAAGTTGTTCATAATATCCTCATATTATATATACACTTAAATTATCTGTAAGATCTAATGATGTCCCCTTTTCATTTCTGATAATGATAATTTGTGTTTTCTTCTTTTTTCTTGATCAATCTTGTTAAGAGTCAGCTTTATTATTTATTTCAAAGAAATCGTTTTTCCTTTGTTAAATTTCTCACATATATTTGGTTTCTTTTCATTAGTTTCTGTTCTTAACTTTATTATTTTGTTCCTTCTACTTTCTTTGTGCATGACTTGCTGTCCTTCCTAAGAAGAAAGCTGATATGATTTTTTTCTTCTACCATGTACATGTCAGGCTATATATTGTCCTCTAAGCACTGCTTGAGCTGCATCCCACAAACTGTGACATGTTATATACTATTGTTCAGTATAAAACATTTTCTAAATTCTATTTTATTTCATCTTTGATGCATAAGTTATTTAGAAGTGATAAATTTTATTTCCAGATAGTTGAAGATTTGCTAGTTGTGTTTCTAGATTAATTCTACTGTGCTCAGAGAACCTACTCTGAATTACTTCAGAGTTAATATTTAATAACTTCAGTCTGTTAATATTTTTGATGTTTGTTTTATGCTCAGTGTATGGTTGATTTTGAAAAAAGATCCATGGGCACTTATAAAGAATAGGAATTCTATCATTGGGTGCAGTGTTTTATATATTTCAATTAGGTCAAGTTGATTCATTGTGTCTTTTATATACTTATATTTTTGTCACAGTTCCAACTATTGAAACCGAAGTATTAAATTTTCCACTATGCTTATAGATTTATTTCTCTTTTAGTTCCTTCAATTTTTGCTTTAAATATTTCATGACTATGTTGCTGAATACTTACAAATTTAGAATCATGATATCTTCTTCTGAAGTTATCATTTGTATGTGTCATTATGAGCCATTCCTCTTTATCAGTAAAAATGTTCTTGGTTTAATGTCTACTTCATCTAATAGTAATAAAATTATATCACTCTTTTATGATTAAGATTGAATGGTGCATTTTCTTCAGCTTTTTTCTTTTGGCCTATCTTGTTTTTATATTGAATGTGTCTCTTCTAAGCAGTGTGGAACTGGATTTTTAATCTGTTTTGCCAATCTTATTTATTTAATTGGCCTACTTCATTTACTTTTCGTGAGATTACTGGTATCGTTGAGTTTGTATCTATCACTTAACACATTGTTTTTTCTGTTTAACCAGCCCGTTTCTTTTTCTCTCATTTTCACCTTCTTTTGGATTAATCAACTTACTTTTATTCCATATTTTCTTTTATTGACTTGTTAGTTATTCTTTCTTTACTCTTTCTGAAATTTTAACCCACACCCTTTGTTTGTCACAGTCTTCTACAAATTTCTATTTTATACTTCCGCAAGAATTCTAGAACCTTAAAATCACTGTAATGTACATCTGAAATTAATAGGACTGTGTATGTCAATTAAACTTCAAGAAAAAAAAGGAGAGAATTCTAGAAACTTAGAACATTTTACCTCCATTTAACCCCTTCTACGTTTTCATTTTCATTCCATATGAATGTTCAACACCATCAGACATTACAATTATTGTTTGGTGCAGTCAGCATTCACTTACATTAACCCACATTTTTACTCTGTGAGCTCTTCGTTTCTTCCTGTGTGCAGTGTGTTTCCACCTGGGGTCGTTTTCCTCCTGCTGGATCAGCACTCTTTAGTTTTTCTCTTAATACAGTTTGCTGGCAAATAATTCTGTCAGCTTTCTTTATAGGGAGATGTCTTTATTTTACCTTCATTATTGAGGAATATTTTCTCTGAGTATAGAAATCTGTGCTGGGAGTTATTTTCCTCAGTGTGAGGATGTGTTTCCTCAGTGTTAATGATGCCAGTGCATTGAGTACTGACCTCCATTATAGATATTGAGACCTATCAACTATCAGCCTCTCCTTTTCTAGGATTCTAATTATATGTAAGTGGTTCTTTTTAGCTATGACCTACATCTTTCTTATACTCTTGTCTGGTGTTTCTTATTTTTCTTTCCCTCTGGGCTTCACTTTGAATATATATATATATATATATATATATATATACACACACACACACACACATATATATATACACACATACACATACACTTTTACATACATATACATATGTATACATACACATACATATACATACACATATATATGTATATATATATACACACATATATATGTGTATATATATGTGTGTATATATATATATTCAAAGTGTATATGTGTATATATATATATGTGTGTGTATATATATGTGTATATATGTGTATACACATATGTATATATGTGTATACACATATGTATATATGTGTATATACATATGTATATATATGTGTATATATATATATGTGTGTGGATAGATAGATAGATAGATCGATCTTCCTTTCAGTTTAAGAATCGTGTGTTCTGCTGTATCCATTCTACTATTCAACCCATCTATTGAGCTCTTACTTGGAGCCTGGAGCCTGCTTCAGATTCTGTCTCTGTCTCTCTGCCCCTCCCCTACTCGCTCTCTGTCTCTCTCTCAAATATAAAACATAAGAAAAAATTCTTGAAAAAAGTAGGGGCGCCTGGCTGGCTCAGTCAGTAGAGCATGCAACTCTTGATCTGAAGGTTGTGAGTTCAAGCGCCATGTTGGGTGTGGAGATAACTTAAAAATAAAATCTTTTAAAAAATAAAATAAAAATAGGGGCGCCTGGGTGGCTCAGTTGGTTAAGCGACCAATTTCGGCTCAGGTCATGATCTCGCGGTCCGTGAGTTCGAGCCCCGCGTCAGGCTCTGTGCTGACAGCTTGGAGCCTGGATCCTGTTTCAGATTCTGTGTCTCCCTCTCTCTCTGACCCTCCCCTGTTCATGCTCTGTCTCTCCCTGTCTCAAAAATAAATAAAACGTTAAAAAATAATAATAATAAAAATAAAAAATAAAATAAAAATAAATAAAAACAAAAATAAAATACTGCTATTTTAAATGTTTTCCTTGTATCTCTTTCACAGTGAAAATTGTCGTGCCTAACCACAGACATGAACATAATATTAATTTGCATTGTCCTATGATTTCTATACGTTTCAATCTCACTGTTTCTTTTATTTCAGCTTTCATGTCCTTAAAAATGAGATGTTTACTAGGCACACGTTGTTTCGCCAGTTTGCAGTACTTGCTGATTCATCCTTCAATTATATTGTGAGTACATGTAATGTTTAGATACTGTTGGTCTCTTTGGTGATATTTGTATGTACATGTCTTTCTGTTCTTATTTAACATTTATTGAACCCCTATGCTTATAGACTCTGGAGATAGTACATGACGGTCACTCTGCTAGACACTAAGGACATAGGACAGAGGGCCTGACCCCAAAGAGCTCAATCTGATGTGAGGTATAGACGTGAGAACAAATTGTTTCAACGCAACATAGTTGCGCTGTAACAGAGGCAACGAAGATTTCCGCGGAGGGGTGACACTCCCTGGGCGGTATCTGTCAGTCTGACCATGTGTGGTCATGAATGGAATGGAAGGAAATATCAGAGCTCAAGATCCAAGTATCCAGTGACTTGCAAAGGGCAAAGGGAGGTAAAAGAATCTTTCTCTAGTTTCAAACCATTCATCTTCATACTAGAAGTCACCTGGAGATAAAGCCCAATTTTAAAAGAGACTATTTTTTTAACCTGTTTGCTTAACGGTTTATTTGGGAGCTTCATTTATAAAGGTAAATGAAGTCCAGTATAGAAATATATCCAGTACATTTCTGGGGCGCCTGGGTGGCCCAGTCGGTTAAGCATCTGACTTTGGCTCAGGTCATGATCTCAGGGTTCGTGGGTTCGAGCCCCGCGTCGGGCTCTGTGCTAACGGCTCAGAGCCTGGAACCTGCTTCGGATTCTGTGTCTCCCTCTCCCTCTGCCCCTCCCCCACTCATGCTCTGTTTCGCTCTGTCTCAAAAATAAATACACATTAAAAAGTTTTTACAAAAGAAATAAATATATCCAGTAAATTTCAAATAATGAGAAAATTAGCATGCTGTGAGTGCTATTGTATACCCATCAGGATGCTAAGTGTCCTGGGACAAGTCAGGTTTGTGGGAAAGAGCACAAGAAATACAAAATACAGTCTCTTGCTTTAGGAGGCTTCCAATTTAAAATTACTCTTTTAAAATGTTTTTCAACATTTTTTACTCTAAAACTGTCTTCTAAATTTAAGTTGCTGCAGGAGATGAAAGAACTTAAGAATGTTGACAAGGAACATTAAATTATGTCCGATTTTATTTAAATATAGCTAGTAATCTGAGGCTTGCTGAAGTTTTAATAATTGACTCCCCTGAAATGTCCCTAGACTGGTGTACATAGATAAAAATACATAGTCTTGGGGTGCCTGGGGGGCTCAGTCAGTTAAGTGTTGACTTCGGCTCAGGTCATGATCTCACTGTTTGTGAGTTCGAGCCCTGTGTCGGGCTCTGTGCTGACAGCTCAGAGCCTGCAGCCTGCATTGGATTCTGTGTCCCGCTCTCTCTCTCTGCCCCTCCCTTGCTCATTCTCTCTCTCTCTCTCTCTCTCTCAAAAATAAATAAAACATTACAAAAATTTTTTTAAATACATAATCTCTATTTTCCCCTTTTGTTTTTTCCTCTTCTCAACTGAAGGTTACAGTTTCTTTCTTTTTTTTTTTTTAACTTTTTTAAATGTTAATTTAGTTTTGAGAGAGAGACAGAGTGTGAGCAGGGTAGGGGCAGAGACAGAGGGAGACACAGAATCCAAAGCAGGCTCCAGGCTCTGAGCTATCAGCACAGACCCCGGTGCGGGGCTCCCGGCTGGAACTCACAAACCACAAGATCATGACCTGAATCGAAGTCGGTCGCTTCACCATCTGAGCCACCCAAGCGCCCCTGAAGGTTACAGGTTCAATTGGAAGAATCCTCATTTCAGATATTGAATCACCTAGACAAATAAAATACTAGAGGACCTGTGAGATTGTCGTGCTACTCAACCATCAGGCTTTTTTAGGATTTCCCTGGTAAAACTGTCTGCTCCAAATGTGAATTGGCCAGCTTTTATGAAACAGAATTCTAAAATCTCAAAGTTACACTAATCTAAGCGTATTAATAGATCCAGTCTTTTTTTTTTTTTTTTTTTTTTTTAGAAGAATCTCTTCCCTGCCCCCAAGCGATCGGGTCTATCTTCCTGTGGAGGAGGGCTGGTGCCCCGTCGGGTCTAGAATCCATCCATATGCCATTACCTCTCTGGGATTCCAGCCTCCTGATTCTTGTCCATACATCCACACAGTATACGGGCCCTCGAGACACTCATCAGAGTGGAGAGCAAATATTGAAGTAAAACAGAGGGGGGTGGAGAGGAAGAGAGGGAGTGATGAGTGAGTGAGTATTGGGTAACTAACATTTTTCCTCGGTTCCCTACACAGTAGCTGCCCATCCGCTCCACAAATATTTATTGAGTGTAAACATGTACCAAGCACCATGCTCCGTGCTGGGAATGAGATAGTGCACATGACAGATAGGGCGCTTTTCTTTATAGACTGTACCTTTCATGAGATCACAGACTGATCTGTCCTGTAAACTGTTCGGCTCACAGAGATTAGAGTAGTGCCTGACTTACAGAGCAGAGAAGAGAGGCATGAATAAGGAAATATCGAACTTTAAGTTGCAGTTCTGAATCAATGCTATAAAAAAGGTTTAATATTTTCTTGCTACGGAGGTATACATCTGGGAAAGGGCACAAATACCAAGTGTAACATTCGAAGTGCTTTGATCTGCGTAGCCATCACCTAAGTGAGAGAAAGGATAGAACATTCCCATCTTCCCTGGAAGTTTTCTGTGTCCCTTTCCAGACAATACCTTAGTCACATCCCCCACGCCGGATAAATATTGCTGTGATTTCTATCACCGCAGGTTAGTTTTGCTCGCTCTTAAGATTTATGCAGGTGGAATCATGCAGTGTGTGTTCTTTTCTGTCTGGCTTATTTTACTCAGCATGGTGCTCTTGTGATTCATCCATGTTACTGTGTGCATCTACAGCAATTTCTTTGGATTGCTGAATAGCATCCTATGGTATGAATAAAAACTAATTTGTTGATCCGTTCTCCTCTGATGGACACCTGGGCTGTTTCCAGGTAGGGGCTGTTTGGGGGGGAAAAAGGTGCTACAACCATTCTTGTACTAGTTATTTCTGGGAATATGTTTTTGTAACCCTCAGGTAGGACTGGAATAGCTGGGGCATGGGCATATATTTTTATATATTTTTTAATATTTGTATTTAGGGGTGCCTGGGTGGCTCAGTCGGTTAAGCGTCCGACTTCGGCTCAGGTCACGATCTCTCGGTATGTGAGTTCGAGCCCCGCGTCGGGCTCTGTGATGACTGCTCAGAGCCTGGAGCCTGTTTCAGATTCTGTGTCTTCCTCTCTCTCTGACCCTCCCCCGTTCATGCTCTGTCTCTCTCTGTCTCAAAAATAAATAAACGTTAAAAAAAAATTTTTTTTAATATATTTGTATTTATATTTTTGAGAGTTATATTTATATTCTGAACGTTTGAGAGTTCCTGTGGCCCACATCTTCACCAACACGATCTTGTCAGTTTGTAAAGCTCAGCCATCCTAAAATAATGTCTCACTGAAGTTTTAACTTGCATTTCCTGATAATTAATGATGTTAAGGGATGTCCGGGTGGCTCAGTCGGTTAAGCGTCCAACTTCGGTTCAGGTCATGATCTCACGGTTCACGGGTTCGAGCCCCGCATCGGGCTCTGTGCTGACAGCTTGGAGCCTGGAGCCTGCTTCCTATTCTGTCTCCCTCTCTGTTCCTCCCCTGCTCGCACCCTGTCTCTCTCTCAAAAGTAAATAAACAGTTAAAAAAATGATGTTAATGTATTTTGCTGTGCTTATTGGTTAGTTTTAGATCTACTTTTGTAAAGGGACCATTCAAGACTTTTTAAAAATATTGTGGCACAATACTCATAAGTTTACCGTCTTAACCATTTCTAAGTGTGGAGTTTAATAAAGTATATTCACATTGTTGTGAAACCAACCTCCAGAACCCATTCATCTTGCAAAAATGAAACTTTGTATTCTTTTTTTTTTTTTTAGCGTTTATTTATTTTTGAGACAGAGAGAGACAGAGCATGGACGGGGGAGGGTCACAGAGAGAGGGAGACACAGAATCTGAAACAGGCTCCAGGCTCCGAGCTGTCAGCTCAGAGCCCGACGCGGGGCTCGAACCCACGGACCTTGAGATCATGACCCGAGCTGAAGTCGGACGCTTAACCGACCGAGCCACCCAGGCGCCCCAAAACTTTGTATTCTTTAAATAATAATTCCCCATTCCCCCTTCATCCCATTTTGTCTGTTTTTAATTATTACTGAGTTATAGCCTTTTGTTATATATTCTAGATGTGTCTTTTGTCATATATGCATTGCAAATATTTATTCCCATCTGCAGTTCCTCCTTCTATGTTCAGAACAGCATCTTTTGAAGGTCAGAAATTTTTAATTTTTGTAAGAAATTCTTAATCTTAATGAAGATCAACTTAGCTTTTCTTCTGTGCGGCAGATTGTGTTTTCTGTGGCCTTGGCTGTATCCCACATTCCGCATATACTTATGATGGGATTTTGAGCTTCCTTTCCCACTGAGTTTCGCTGGTTCCTTTGTTCTAATTCAGTTGACAATGTATTCATGAACCTGTTTCTAAAATGTGTTTTGTTCCATTGGTCTATTTGTCCTTTCGCCAATACTATATCGTCTTAATTAATATAGCTTTGTAATAAGTCTTGAAATCAGATAGTGCAAGTCCTTCCATTGTATTCTTCTTCTCCAAGATTGTCTTGACAATTCTATACCCCTAGTACTTCCATATGTTTTAGAATCTGCAAGTCAATGTCTTTAAAAAAAATATCCACTAGGATTTTGATTGGGATTTTGTTAAATTATATTTTTTGAGTCTCTCTAGCTGGAGGTTTATTTCAGAATGCAAAGACCCAAGTGGCTACCAGATATCTAGTCTAACTAAATATAAATGACAAAGATTTCTTTTTAAGTTTTGAGGCTATGCCCTACAGCAAGCTAGTAGATATAGTTAGCAAGGAAAATGCCACGATGATAGCTTTTGCTTCACATTATATATCATGATGTTTTATGATATAAAACAGCTCAGGGAGACTCTTCACTGTCCTATCTTTGCTGTGGATTATGCCTTTCGTTCATGGCCAGTGAGGTTCATGCTAGCCTTGATGCCTAACTTGTCTATTATTAATTTTGTTACCTGTATTATCTTCTTGTCTGTATTTTACTATCTTTGCTCAATCTTCGTGTTGCTGTGTCATTTTCTTTTAGTTGTGAACTTTTTTTAATTAAAAAATTTTAATATTTATTAAACATTTTTTAATGTTTATTCATTTTTGAGAGATAGAGAGATGGGGAGAGAGAGAGAGAGAGAGGGAGACACAGAATCCGAAGCAGGCTCCAGGCTCTGAGCTGTCAGCACAGAGCCCGATGCGGGGCTCGAACCCATGAACTGTGAGATCATGACCTGAGCTGAAGACACTCAACCGACTGAGCCACCCAGGCGCCCCAGTTGTGAACTGTTAAGTAACAGCATGATTGGATTTTAGTTTTTTAAATCTAACCTGTCGCTCATTTACATTTAATATGCAAACTGAAAAAAAATAATACACAAACTGAAACAGCATAGGTGATATTTTTGGGGGGTTTCGTCACCTTATTTTATGACTGCTGGTTCTTCTCTTTATCTCCTGGCTTATGTAATATGAACCACATTTTAGTTGTGGTTTTTGTTATCTGTATTGTAATAGTAAACTTCAATGGAAAATCAAATGACATTTCTGCAGTTACGATAACAAGAACCAAACAAGTTCAAGTCTTAACTCACTCTGAGTAAAACAAGGGGTTATATGTGGTTTTGTCCCTCCAAGTGTCATTTCAGCCTTAATTTCATCAGTGTATCCCTCCTTTCCTTCCAGTCTGTGTTAATTTTATTCTGTTTAGAGAACTACATTATTATTATGTGATTCTTTTTATCACATAAAAGTATTTTTGATCACTTAGCTTTTCTTTTAATTTTGTAACCGCTTGAATAGCAATGACTTGTACTTACTTAGCCATGTTTATCTTTAACCTCACAACCTTTTTATTTTTATTGTTTTAAATGTTTTTGTGTGTGTTTTACTTTATATTTGAGAGAGAGAGAGAGAGAGACAGAACATGAACGGGGAAGGGACAGAGAGAGAAAGAGACACAGAATCCAAAGCAGGCTCCAGGCTCTGAGCCGTCAACACAGAGCCTGGCACAGGGCTCGAACTCATGAACCATAAGATCATGACCTGAGCTGAAGTCGGAAGCTCAACTGACTGAGCCACCCAGGCGCCCCTACCTTACAACCTTTTTTAAAATCGTGACTTCTGCCCTTCTTTAGTTCTTAATCTTGATTTATTTCTTGCAAACTAGACCATGTCTTTGAGTTTTTTCTTCTTTTCTGGAAACAACATTATCTTCACTTTGCTATGTCTTGCCCTGACTGGAGTCAGCTTAATATTTGTTTGTTGCTAATTAACCTGGCTTATTTTCTCCCAGTGAATATTTATAAGCTATTTTCTTTAAACTTGAAATTTAAAGGTGTCACCAGGATATGAGTTAAAAAGCAACATTTTATTAATTTCCCTTGAGTGAAATGAGCCTCTCTCATCTAGAGATTTAAATCTTTTTTTTTTTTCCAACTCAGACATATTTCTTATGTATTCTTCTAATGATTGCATCTACAGAATCAGTTTCTGTTTCTTTTTCAGAAACACCATCATAGGTTGAAAATCTATTTTCTGTCCTCCATAGTCATCGTGTTCTCTTTAATGTCATGTTATTCTCTTTGTTCTTTTCCTTGGCGTTTTTAGGAAACCTTTCCAGTTTGAAACTCATCAGAATTTCCTGAACTTGTTTTAAAAGTGCAGACATAGTGATTGTCCTTGGCCCTCCGGGTGGCAAGGGTGGGGGCATGACTGGGGCAGCCTGAACCTCTCCTCCCACAGTCTAAGGCCATGAGTAACCTTGTCCACTCCCCCCCCACCCCAGTACTCCCTACAAGTAATGCCATATTTATGTGTCCTGTGACAGGCTAAAGGTTAGAAACATTACTCGACATAAGTATTCTATTTTGTACTATGTTCATTCTAATCATTACTACCTCCAATACTGAGTTTAGTTCTGTTATTGTGTTGTTAGCAATCTGTGCATATCATATGCGCATCTGTTTGTGTAAGTTTCCTTACCTCTCAGCTCTTACTTTGGTGTTGAGTCTCGGTAAGAAAGAACCCATTTTGTTTCTACTTGGAATTTTGCTTGTTTCTATCTTATTTTTTTTTTACCGTGAAATAATCATGTGTACAAAAAGGATGAGTGAAAATACATATGTGCAATTTAAAGAATGACGATCACATGAATACTTGTGTTCCTAGGACCCAGGTATCTGTAGACTAAAACTGGAGAAGCCCACTGAGCACATTCCTCTCCATTCCCTCCCAGAAGCCATTGTCCCGATGTCCTTCTTGACAGTTTTTGTCACTCGTGCCTGTATCCCTAAGCAGCTTGTTGTTGACTTTTGCCCGTTTTTAAACTTTCTATCAATGAAAGAATATAAAATGCTGTTTTTTAGCATTTATTTATTTTTTGAGAGGCAGAGAGAGACAGTATGAGTGGGGAAAGGACAGAGAGAGAGAGAGACAGACAGACAGAATCTGAAGCAGGTTCTAGGCTCCGAGCTGTCAGCACGGAGCCCAATGTGGGGCTCGAACTCACAGTGAACAGGTTGATCTTGAACTGAGCTGAAGTCAGACCCTTAACCAACTGAGCCACCCAGGTGCCCCTATAAATGAAAGAATATAGTTGAAAAAATGTGAGTATTCTTCAGTGATGTGCTCCATTTTCTCAACATTATGCTTTTCAGACTCACCCGTGCTGACGCTTGGTGTTGTGGTTCACCCATTGAGAGTATTCTGTTGCTTGAATATACCACAACTTATGTATCCATTCTGCTATTGATCAACATGGGAGTTCATCCTCACTTTTTTGCTATTATGAGCATTGTCGCCCAAAGCATTCTTTTCGTTTCACCTGATACCCACATGTAGCAGTTTTTCCAAGTTTTGTAGTCATAATAGGATTGTCGGTCATAACGTATTGGTGCGTTCAAGTCTATGGATGAGCTGGTATGATTGCTATGACAAAACTATATTGGCTTAAATAAGATCAAAGATTACTTTTCCTTCACGTCATAGTGACACAAAGAGCCGTTCCTGGCAGAGGAGTGGCCCGTGAGGAACAGTACTCCAGTCATGATGATACACAGGTTTCTTCAGTCATTTTCAATCAATGGGGCTGGCCAACTGAAAGGCCACATGCGAAAGAATAAAACTACACCACTCTCCTACACCACACACAAAAACTAAGTTAAAATGCGTTGAAGACTTGAAAATAAGACCGGAAACCATAAAACTCCTAGAAGAAAATACTGGTGGTAAGCTCTTTGACATAGTTCTTGGCCATGATTTTTTGGATCTGACACCAAAAGCGAAAGCAAGAGTAGCAAAAATAAGTAAGTGGGACTACCCCGAACTAAAAAGCTTCTGCACATCAAAGGAAGCCATCAACAAAATGAAAAGGCAACATACTGAATGGGAGAAAGTAATTGCAAATCATGTATCTGATAAGGGGCTAAGAGCCAAAATGTACAAAGAACTCATCCAACTCAATAGCAAAAAACAAACAACAAACAATACAATTTTTTAAAAACTTTTTTTTAAAGTTTATGTTTTGTTTTGAGAGGGAGAGAGAGAGTGAATGTGCAGGGGAGGGGCAGAGAGAGGGGGAGAGAGAAGAGAGAGTATGGCAAGCAGGCCCTGCGCTGTCAGCACAGGGGGCCACACGGGGCTCAAACTCATGAACCGTGAGGTCCTGACCTGAGCCGAAATCAAGAGTCGGATGCTTAACTGACTGAGCCACCCAGGCGCCCCCTAAGCAATATAATTTTAAAAAATGGCAGAAGATCTAAATAGATATTTTTCCAAAGATGCTATTCACATGGCGAACAGATACACTTAAAAATGCTCAACATCATTAATCATCAGGGGAATGCACATCAAAACCACAATGAGATATCTACTCACACCTGTTATAATGACTGTTACCAAAAAGACAAGGGACAACAAATGTTGGTGACGATGTGGAGAAAAGGGAATCCTTGTGCACTGCTGCTGGGAATGTAAATTGGCGCAACCAGGATGGAGAACAATACGGAGGTTTGTTAAGAAATTAAAAATATGAGGCCCCTGGGTGGCTCAGTCAGTGAAGCATCCGACTCTTGACCTCAGCACAGGTCTTGATCTCAGGGGCATGGGTTCAGGACCCACAATGGATTCCACCCTGGGTGTGGAGCCTTCTTAGAAGTCAATTAAAAATAGAACCACCATATGATCCAGCAATTGCACCTCTCAGTATTTGCCTGAAGAAAACAAAAACAATAATTTGAAAACTTTGTACACCTCCCTGTTCATTGAAGCATTATTTATAATAGTCTATATATGGAAACAACTTAAGTTCCCATCAACAGATGAATGGCTAGAGAAATTTTGGTGTATATACACAAAGGAATATTGTTCGGCCAAAAAAGGGAATGGAATCTTGTCACTTGCATTAACATGGATGGGCCTTGAGAGCATTATGCTAAGTGACATAAGTCAGCCAGAGAAAGGCAAATACCACATGATCTCTCTAATACGTAGAATTTAAACAAACAAACAAGAACCAAGCTTATAGATACAGAGAACAGACTAGTGGTTGCAAGAGGCAGGGGTGGAGGGTGGGAGAAATGAGTGAAGTGTTTTTTGTTTTTTTTAAGTTGAAGAAAATTCAATTTAAAAAGTTCTAAATATTGTACTGTGTGTTAAGTAACTAGAATTTTTTTTAAATTTTGTTTTAACCTTTATTTATTTTTGAGACAGAGAGAGACAGAACATGAATGGGGGAGGGTCAGAGAGTGGGAGATACAGAATCTGAAACAGGCTCCAGGCTCCGAGCTGTCAGCACAGAGCCCGACGCGGGGCTCGAACTCATGGACCGCGAAATCATGACCTGAGCCGAAGTCGGACGCTTAACCGACTGAGCCACCCAGGCGCCCCGGAGTAACTAGAATTTAAAGTAAGAACTTTAAAAAAGAGTTTATTAGGAATAAAAAAATTTCCTAAGGACCTTTTTATACAATTTGGAAACGAATCCTTTGTCAGTTATACGTGTTGCAAATGTCTTCTTTCAGTTTTGGATAGTATTTTGGTATCTTTTCACAAATCAATGTTCTTAATCTTGGTGTTAATTTAATTAGTAATATTTTCCTTTTTGCCTTCACATTTTTTCTGCTTTAAGACGACCTTACCTAACCTTTAGTCACAAATATATTCTTTATGATAGTTACATTTTTCCCTCTTTGCCTTCCATGTTTAGAGGCTTAATACACCTGGAATTGATAATGTGTGGAGAGGCAGATGTCTGATTTCATTTTCTTTTAATACAGATAATCAACTGACCCAGCACCATTTATTAAAAAACCCATCTTCTCCCTGGATACATAATTCCACCTGCTATATATATATGTGTGTGTATATATATATATATATATATATATATATATATATATATAGGCTCATATATGTTAGAGTTTGTTTCTGTCTCTCTATTCTGTTCTGTTCTATTTGTCTATTCTTGCACTAATATGAAACTAATTTAGTATTTCTACCTTTATTATTAAGTCTTTTTCTAGTAAGGGAAATACCCCTACCTTGGTGTTGATCTTTGCATCTCCATATAAAGTTTAGAATCAGATTGTTAATATTCACAGAAAAAAAAAGCAGAAGAAACAAAACAAAAATTCAATTGGGATTTTGATTAGAAGTGCATTAAATCTAGATCGATTTGGATACAATTGACATCTTTATGGTACTGAATCTTCTAATTTATAAATGTTATTTCTTTTGTCTAAGCTTCAGTTTGGTAGTTTTATGATTTTCTCCACAGAAGTTTTTTTTTTTTTTCCTTGAAAGAGAGCATGACTCGATAGAAAGACACAGTGGGGGGGGGGGGAGAGAAAGAGAGAGAGAGAGAGAGAGAGAGAGAGAGAGAGAGAGAGAGAATCTTAAGCAGGCTCCACGCTTAATGCAGAGCCCAATGCAGGGCTTGATTCCATGACTCTGGGATCATGACCTGAGCCAAAAAGGGAGTCGGACACTCAACTGACTGAGCCACCCAAGCACCCCTACAAAATTGTTTTTTAATTTAGTGTTACGTGTCTTGTATTTTTATGCTACTCTCTTCTAATCAATGAGTTGCAAATTTATTCATGTAATTTGTATCAAGTTTTGCTTTATATAATTTGAAACTGTGTCATTAGATGCTTACTACTTTAGAAATATTATATCCTCCTGGTAAATTGAGCATTTTACCATTATTTTGTGACCTCTTTATCTCTACAAATGGTTTTTGCCTTGACGTCTGTTTTGGCTTTATATTACTACAGCTGCCTTTCTGTAGGTCATTATTTTCATGGTGTCTTTTTCTATCCTATCACTTTCAGCCTTTTATATGCTTATGCTTTGGTTGTAACTCTTTTAAGCAGCATATAACTAATGTTAGAATTTGTCCTTAATCTGGATTGATAATCTTTGTCTTTTAACTGGAGCATTTAGTCCATTTAAATTTATTGTAATCATTGATACATTTGGATTTATTTCTATCTTATTTTGTGTTTTTCATCTGACCTTCTTGTCTATGTTTTTCTCCTTGCATTTTTTTTTAAGGAATACACATTTTATTTTTTATTAATTAATATTAAGACATTTAAAAATATAATTTATTGTCAAATTGGTTAACATACATTGTGTTCAGTGTACTCTTGGTTTTGGGGGGTAGATTCCCATGATTCATCGCTTATATTCAACACCCAGTGCTCATCCCAACAAGTGCCCTCTTAAATGCCCATCACCCATTTTTCCCCTCTCCTCCACCCCCTATCAACTTTTAGTTTGGTCTCTGTGTTTAAGAGTCTCTTATGGTTTGCCTCCCTCCCTCTCTGTAACTATTTTTTCCCCTTTCTTTCCCCCATGATCTTCTATTAAGTTTCTCAAATTCCACATATGAGTGAAAACATATGATATCTGTCTTTCTCTGACTGATTTATTTCACTTAGCATAATACCCGCCAGTTCCATCCACGTTGTTGCAAATGGCATGATTTCATGCTTTCTCATCGTCACATAGTTTTCCATTGTATATATAAACCACATCTTCTTTATCCACTCATCAGTTGATGAACATTTGGGCTCTTTCCCTGATTTGGCTATTGTTGAAAGCACTGCTATAAACATTGGGGTACATGTGCCCCTGTGAACCAGAATTCCTGTATCCTTTGGATAAATTCCTAGTAGTGCTATTGCTGGGTGGTAGAGTAGTTCTATTTTTAAGCATTTTTTTTTCTTTTTAAAGTTTATTTATTTGTTTTGAGAGAGACAGAGACAGCATGAATGGGGCAGAGAGAGAAGTAGAGAGAGAGAATCACAAGCAGGCTCTATGCTGCCAGCCTTATGTGGGGCTCGAGCCCACAAAACCATGAATTCATGACCTGGCCTGAAATCAAGAGTCAGATGCTTAACCAAATGAGCCACCCAGGAGCCCTTCCTTCTCACATTCTTATGAATTGGTTAATTTTTTTCTCATGTGTCATGTGGGAAGTTCTAAACTCTATCAGAAAAATCCAAATCTCTGTATCTTTACCATCATCCTGAATAGTAAGACTTCTTTTTTTTTTAATTTTTTTTAATGTTTATTTATTTTTGGAAGAGAGACAGACAGAATGCAAGCAGGGGAGGGGCAGAGAGAGAGAGGGAGACACAGAATCGGAAGGAGGCTCCAGGCTCCGAGCTGTCAGCACAGAGCCTGATGTGGGGCTCGAACCCATGAACCTGAGTTCATGACCTGAGCTGAAGTTGGACGCTTAACCGACTGAGCCACCCAGGCGCCCCAGGACTTCTTTAAGCAATTAAATTGAAATCACCACCACTGTCAGTTTATTATGCTATTATGTCATATATTTTAGTTCTATCTGGTTTCCTGTATCCCCATAACATATTATTATAGCCTTAATTGGTCAGTATTTATTTGAGTTTACTTATATATTTACCACTTTCTTTATTCACAATTCCTTCTTGCATCTCAGACCTTTCATCTGGGACCTCTTTCCTTAAGTATGAAGTACACTCATTAGGATTTTCTTTAAAAAAATTTTTTAATGTTTGTTTATTTTTGAAAGAGAGAGAAAGACAGCATGTGAGTGGGGTAGGGGCAGAGCGTGTGGGAGACACAGAATCCAAAGCAGACTCTAGGTTCTGAGCTGTCAGCACAGAGCCCGATGTGGGGCTTGAACTCATGAACCACGAGATCATGACCTGACCCAAAGTCAGATGCTTAACCGACTGAGCCACCCACCCAGGCGTCCCTCATTTAGAATTTTCTTTAGTGGATATCTGCTCCTGGCTAACACTCTCAGTTTTCACTTCATGGAAAATGTCTATTTTTGCCCCTGTTATTGGAAGATATTTTTGCTAGGTATAAAATTTTAGGTTGATGATACTTTCTCTTTGCACATGGAGTATTTCATTCTACTCTCTCCTAGATTTCATTGTTAGTAGGGAATTTTGCTCTTTTTTTTTTTTTTTTTAAGAGAGAGAGAGAACGAGCAGGGGAGGGGCAGAGAGAGAAGGGGACAGAGGATATGAAGCAGGATATGCTGACAGTAGAGACCCCAATGTGGGGCTTGAACTCACGAACCACGAGATCGTGACCTGAGCTGAAGTTAGATGCTTAACCAAATGAGCTACCCAGGTGCCCCGGGAATTTTGCTCTTTTTAACTGTGGTTTCCTTAATGTTAATCTGTTTTTTGTCTTTTTCTGCTTTTAAGCTCTCTTTTTCTTTAATGTTCTACAGTTTTACCATGAGGGGTCTAGTTGTAGATTTCTTTTGTTGATTCGGTTTGAGATTCATTGTGCTTCTTGAAAGTGGAGATTTGTTTCTTTCATTAGTTCTGAAAAGTTTTCAGTTACTATTTATATTTTGCCTTAACTCTACTCACTTTTTTGAAACTCTGATTAAATATATGCTATACCCTGTCCTTCTAACCTCTATATTCCATATTTTTTCTTTAATATTTGACCCAACTTTGTCTTTGAGCTGCATTCTAAATAGTATATTCCATTCTGTCTTTCAATGTATTAAGTATTTTTTCACATATGTATATATTTTTTTAATTTTCTTCTGAATTTTAATTTCACTTATTATATTTATCATTTTTAAGAAATGCACAAATAAATTTTGTTTGGTTTGTCTTTCAAATATGTTTACTATTCATCATCAAGCTTCTTGTTTTTATTTCTTGAAATATATCATATGCATTGATTTTATATTTTATGACTGAAAATTCCTAGGTCTGAAGATTTAGAGGGTCTAGTTCTACTCTTTCATTTCTTCTGGCAGCCACTTATGATATATGTAAAGATTTTTGATGATGAGCTGTTCAGTTTCTTTGGAGACTTATTTACAAAAAAAAAAAAAAAAATGAAGCCTGGGCTGAAGAGGAATTCTTACATTAAAGATTTTAATGTGACGGGCGCCTGGGTGGCTCAGTCGGTTGAGCGTCCGACTTGGGCTCAGGTCATGATCTCACAGTCTGTGAGTTCGAGCCCCGCGTCGGGCTCTGGGCTGACAGCTCAGAGCCTGGAGCCCGTTTCAGATTCTGTGTCTCCCTCTCTCTCTGACCCTCCCCCGTTCAT
The DNA here is from genome assembly GCF_018350215.1 of Panthera leo. Classification (NCBI taxonomy): domain Eukaryota; kingdom Metazoa; phylum Chordata; class Mammalia; order Carnivora; family Felidae; genus Panthera; species Panthera leo. The sequence continues at coordinate 21,281,622 of NC_056685.1, read as the reverse complement.
GCTCTGTCTCTCTCTGTCTCAAAAATAAATAATAAACGTTAAAAAAAAAGATTTTAATGTGATTCTCTCAATCACCATGAACACCATCACCATATTATTACATTAAATCAAATGCTTTCAGCTTATGGTGTTTCAGACCACAGGCGTGAATTCAGCTTACAAACAACATGGGCTAGGTTAGGAGTTTTCAGGAGAGATTTTTTATTTCCTTCAAGTTTTCCTTGCAAACTGCTTGGGAGAACCTTACTTGAAGTTGTATTTAACCCTAACTGTGGTTCTAGCCTTGTGGTCCCAGATTTATCGTGGAGTGGACACTTGTCACTACTCATCTTAGGTGGACCTTGGGCTCCAGAGTCGTAGGAACCTTTGACAACTCTTGCATTCATTCAGTAAGTCTGACAAATGCCTTCAAGGTGAATGGTAGCTCCGGGATGGAAACCTTGGGTGTCCAAATGCTGCTCTTATATTTTAATCACCAGTAATCTTTCCATGTCACGTCCATAATCCTTTTGAATTTTATCTTACCTGATTCTTTTCCAGAGACTCCTGCCTATGTTTCCTAGAGACCTTTTACTCTTGTACTCTACTGGTGGGCCCAAAAAGCTTAATGAAGTTTTCATCTAGATCTCTTCTCTTCATAGATCTTTTTAAAATTATACATTTCTTCTGGTTTCAGTATACTGTTGAACTGATTCTACAGTGTTTTCATGGTCCCTGTTTTATTTACCCTTTTCTCATCCTTGACAGGGTGAGATGTGGTGAAACCCGATATTATCAACTGTGTTCTTTTGTGTACTGCTTAAATCTGTCCTTCACATTTACGGCTGGAAGGCAGGTTGGTGTGCACAGCACCTATTTCTGACCCCAATTTTAGCAGGATTTTTACCATTTTCAGCCCTACCATAGAGGTCACATTTTCTCCTACACTTGCACTTAAAGATACGAGACTATGGAGTACCTTAAAACTTAAATTCCCAGCAGTCATACGGTTGATACTGGCTTCTTTTACCATTTTCATGAAAGACTTGAAGGTACTGAGGGAAGGAACTAGGAGAAGAATTTTCTAGACATGGAAAGGACCATTTGGAAGGCTCTAATAATGGAAGTGTGCCCGGCATGCTCGAAAAACAACAAAGTATCTGGTGTGACTGGAGCAGAGTGAGCAAGAGAGAAAATATAGTAAATGCCGTCAAAGGAATAATAGGTTTTTGACTTTTTTTTTAACTCAGAATAAAATTGGGAGCCTTTCAGAGTTTTGAGCAGAGGAATAAGACAATCTCACTTAACATTTTACGAAGGTCACTGTTGTCATTGACAAGAGTCGTTTTTTTTTAATGTTTATTTATTTGTTTTGAGAGAGAGAGCTAGAGAGAGAGAGAGAGAGAGAGAGAAGGGGGGGTGCAGAGAGAGAGAGAGAGAGGAAGAGAGAGAATCCCAAGCAGGCTCTGTGCTGTCCTGCCTTGTAGAGCCTGACACAGGGCTCAGTCTCACAAACTGCAAGATCATGACCTGAGTTGAAATCAAGAGTTGGATGCTTCACTGACTGAACCCCACCCAGGCGCCCTTCACTTAACATTTTAAAGGAGCAACTCGGGCAGTTCTGGAGAGCTCGGGGGGGGGGGGGGGGGGGGGTGGGGGGGGGGAGAAGCAGGTCAGGGAGCCATGAAGTGTGCTGGTGACAGACAATGGTGTGGCCTGAACTGCCATAGTGAGTAGAGGGGCAAAATGAGGTAGATACATGTCTGCAGTACTAGGTAATACTAGGTACTGTGCAGTACTAGATTTTAGGCATATGTAGCAGACTAAACGGATCTTAAAAGCATAGTACTTATTCAAACTACTTAGTACTTAGCAGGAGAAGAAACACACAAGGTATACTGTGCGTTATTTTTTAAATTATTTTTTAATGTTTATTTATTTTGAGAGACAGAAACAGAGCACAAGCAGGGGAGGAGCAGAGAGAGAGAGAGAGAGAGAGAGAGAGACAGAATCCAAAGCAGGCTCCAGGCTCTGAGCTGTCAGCTTAGAGACTGACACAGCACTTGAACTCACGAACCACAAAAGCATGACCTGAGCCAAAGTCAGACTCTCAACCGACTAAGCCACCTACCCAGGCACCCCTTCGCTTTGAATGTAAGATGTGCTTAACATCGTTTCAAAACTTTCTAAGTCTCCAAAAGAGAAAAGTGCCACCAATTATACTGTGACACTCCATCCATTGCAAGATACATCCAATTTTAGGGATGTTAAAATACCAGAAAACTATGCCTTAGAATCAACAAAATAGGATATCACGTAGCACCACTTGCAAATTAAAAGGCACGCGCGAAATTACATGCTTTTGCAAGAACGTATCCAAATAAAACACACACATAAAATATTTAAAGTGTTTCCTTGGGGTAGTAGCAAAGAGTGGGAGTGGGTTCTGGGGAATAGAAAAATACATACAAACACACCTGTGTGCGGACACGTATACATGCACACAAATCACCAAGATAGGAGCTTGGAATAGGGAAGATTTCACATAAATCCGCAGTATACATCCATGGATCTCAGACCTCTTTTTTTTCGATAAACACGTGTAATGTTCCTTTGGTCCTTTTTTCACCTGTACGTGTTTAATGTCGTAATGTACTTTGCGACATATGATGCTGGTGACAATTCTGCTTGTTTGCTGCTGCTCCTGAACTCCTGGAAGAGCTACTTTTGGTTTTTCACCATTCAGCTCCAGGGAATCAGGATTACCACTGCCATAGCTTGCCAGAACTAGGAGGTGCCGAGGACAAGCCTGTGACACCTGGCCAGTTACAAATTCTAAACCCCAAACGGGGTGGAGATCATCAAAAGGAGGCGGAATCAGGAGACAGAGGGTAGCGAGACCTGTGAGCGCAGCATAACATAACGTGTAAACTTGTTAAATCACGAAATTATACACCTGAAACTAATGTAACATCGTGTGTCAACTGTACTCAAAAAAGGAAAATGAAAGAAAAGGAAGAAGAGTCAGAAAAGACATTGAAGAAAGCATTTTTCTTGAATCTTCTCTCAAGGTAGTCCAAATAAGGGAGGGGGTCTGTCTATTCCGTGGGTATCAAGGAGAGGATTTCCCCAGCCATATTTAAGCAAATAAATCAGGACCTTAGTTTTCAGATCTTAGTTAATTAAGGGTCGAAGAACGTTGTACATCGTTTGACTTGATGATCCTTTCCTCTTGAAAACACAAAACATACCTTCTGTGCCTTTCAGAAATTAAAACCTTTATTTGTGGAGTCTAAAATGAACCTGATAACAGACCGTACTTCCTCTTCAAGCGATCATACACCTGTGGTAGGTAGATTATTTTTTCTCTGTTAAACATTTAATCAGTTGCTATTATCCACCCTCAGTAATGAAACCTTTTCGTTTACCTGCAGCTAGACAACAAGGACACGGATGTAGTCAGTGATCAGACATATTTTCCCCCGTCACCAAAAGGTAAGTATCATTATTGTTGGAAACAACAGTTCACACGCAGAACGGGCACTTAGTCTAGATTGAGATTTCCTTCTCGTTGTTATCGCGAGGCGTTTGGAATTCTGGGTGGATGCTTTCTTCCGCCAGTTTATGAAACGAATACTTGGATATGCTGAATAAAAGAATGCTAATGTGCATTTCTGAATATCAATCCCTGCTAACTGAAAATGAATTTAATCACACTTCAAAACGGGAAGTGGTCTCAGTTGAGATCCTTTTCTATTTTATTAAACTATCACAAGCCTGAAGCTCGTGTTGAATTCCCATTTGTCCATTTTAAGAACCAGAAGAAAAGTATGACGATTTCTAGCATACTTTATGTCCCATGGGTCCTGACGGGGCTTCAAACTGAATTCTTTTGGAACCAGAAGTATGTTTTGTCCATAGGCTTCTGGAGGTCTTTAGGAAATAACCATGCTTCCTATTCTCTAACAAACAAGTTAGGCGAACAAAATCTGACATTATTCGCTTGAATTCTGTTAGTTTGCTGATGATAACCAAAGGGTGTCAGTAATTTCTGTTTTTCTGTCTGGGAATGGTTAAAAGTAGACTTCTATAATGAATATTTATGCAAGGGAGAAGTGTGGGATAAGAGGTTTTAAATCCTGGGCCCTAATTTTAAAATCTGCTTTTTGAAACCTACATTGTGCTTTAGCAGAGGGGAACCTTTCTTCTGGGTTTCCATGCAACAGAGAGGCTTTTTCTTTAGTGCTTATATTGTAGGTAGTGTCTGTTCTAGACGTGCCTGCCCTGGGTACAGAGAAATCTTCCAACAATCATAGAGCTGTTTGCTTCCCGGGCTGCCGTTTACATTATAGGAACACCAGACTCTATGCCATGCAGCTGCTAGCTTGCAGAATGGCAATCTTTTCTTTCTTTCTTTCTTTCTTTCTTTCTTTCTTTCTTTCTTTGAGAGACAGCGTGCGTGCACATGCCTATGCACGCACACAGATGGAGGAGGGGCAGAGAGAGAGGGAGACACAGAATCCGAAGCGGGCTCCAGGCTCTGAGCTGTCAGCACAGAGCCCGACGCGGGGCTCGAACTCACAAACCGTGACCTCGTGACCTGAGCCAAAGTTGGACGCTTAACCGACTGAGCCACCCAGGCGCCCCAGAGTGGCAACCTTTATAAAGGCATCTGAAGTTAAATAAGTTTAGATTAAATAAGATCGGACCTGTTGAGTTGTTGGAAATTCTAACCCACACAGCAAGTTACTTCTGAAACATCATAATGTATTAGGGTAAGAGAGGCTCTCAGGATTTATTCTAAAAATCTAGATTGTCGAATTCGGAACCTATGGGTTGCCTGACATTTTAATTAGAGAGTTTAATTAACAGCAACATTCCATTCCCCAGAAATCCAGTTGACGTTTTCGCCTCCAAAATTGATTTTCCATTTTTCAAAGGTCCATTCAAAGTAGCACAAATTAACCTTGATGGCCACCTCGAATACACGGTAGCTCCGGCCAGAACAAATGCTGTCACTCCCTTTCCTCAGCCCTGAAAATGCAGGGTTATTTCCACCCTTCATTACTCTTTTGTTTTACTAAATAAAATCGAATGTAAATGCTTTTTTATGACCCACAATCTTGCGGTACTCCACAAAGCTCTCCCATCATTCTGAACGTTTATCTGCATTGCACTGGCGATGTATGTGACCGTGTTCACACCAAACATCTCTGGACAAAACCCCCGAAATTGCGTTCTACTCAATCTCTGATACAACTTTGACATGCCGCGTTGTTCCCTTTGAAGATAGCGTGGGGAGATAATCCAGTTAATAAAAGTCTCTTGTTAAGTGGATTCCAGTTAATCCAAAATTTACTAGAAATACATATTCTTTTTTTTTTTTCTAAATTTTTTGTTAATGTTTGTTTTTGAGAGAGATTCAAAGACAGAGACAGAGTGCGAGCAAGGGGAGGGGCGGAGAGGGAGACACAGAATCCGAAGCAGGCTCCGGGCTCTGAGCTGTCAGCACAGAGCCCTATGCGGGGCTGAAACTCGTGAACCTCAAGATCATGACTCGAGCCGAAATCGGACGCTTAACCGAGTGAGCCACCCAGGTGCACATAGAAATACGTTTTCTATTTGTAATGAATGGAAATGAATAAATGAATGCCAGGAGGAAAACTGAATTCTAAATTTGCTAATTCGGAGAGTCAATGAATCTCACTAGCACACAGGTTACTCCCTTCAGGCCCCCAGGAAATAGTTTAGTACATTTCTAGTATTTTCGAGCACAAATTCACAAATACATTATTAAAGAGCTGTTTAGTTACATTATGATTTTCTATAGCATGGGGGATTACTGTAACCTGTCTGGTGACAGACCCCCAAATCAAACTCTTTAAAGTCAGTGTTGTATTGAGTTCCATTTTTTAGAACATGCAAATCAAATATTAATATTTTAAATGCTTACTGAATACTTAGCCTCCATGTTAACAGCATCCTCAGTGTTCCATCAGAGAACCCGAGAGGTTTTTAGATCGTACTTTCGCACCACAAGGTACTTTTAATACTTGTGTATGGCTAACGTTTAGTGGAAGTAGGCGCCGTTGTAAATGTCTTTCACGTTTTAGCTCTAGTCCTCACAAAGCCCTAGGAGGTTGGCATTCTTGCTTTCCCCCGGTCTACAGAGGAGACAGTGGGATACAGAGAGTTTTAGTAGGCTACCAGAGTTGTACCACAACAGGTGGCATAGCTGGATTCAAACCCAGACAGTGTGGCCCCAGAGCCCTGGCTTGTCACCATCCAATTATATTGACTGACCCCAAAATGTATGCGTGATATGAGCCCCATTCTCAACCACACACAACGGGGAAATGAGGGACGTTAGAGAGAAGCCATGGAGGCCAACAGACTTCAGTTCACATCCCAGCTCCAACCGCTCGCTTACTGACATCATCTCAATTCCCTCTGCTCTGTACCATGGGATGGTGACCCCACCTCATGGCTTTGCAATGAGGATTACATGAGATACACACCATGTGCCTAGCGAACCCCTCTCCTTACCTTTCCTCCTGAGCTATTGACCAAATTATCCCCAAGTTCCCCAAGTAAAGTCCGCGAACCTACCTTTCAGCCCATCACACGAGTCATAATGTCCTCAGCACGAGGCTACTCTGGTGATTTAAAAGAACTAGTCTCTCCTCTAATTCTTCAGTAATTACCTTTCTACCAGCCGGGAGCATAAGAATAAAATTGACCATTCGTATCAAAGTACACAGTAGGCATTTTGAAAACGGTGACATTAAACATAAAGTATAGTTTAAAACGATGTTATATCAGGGGACACATCTCTTCTAAGCAGCTTGAAAATAACTTTTTGTGTTGTGGCAAGTTTTAATCCAAAAAATTCTAAAGAGAACGAAAGAGAATCATTCATGCGACATAGAAAAAGAGATCGCTAAAAAAACAGAGAGAGAGAAATACATTTTTGTCAATATAAGAGAATAAAAAATGAGGTATGATACTATCTGCAAAATTTCAAAGCAGTTTTTACGCAGTAGTAATTATCCCAAGAGAGCCCAGGTAACATTATTAATTTGTTTGCTACTTAGCGGTGATAAAATTTGGGATCTGAACTGCCCATTGTATACTGTGGACTGCCACAGATTTTATGTACTCAAGAAGACCTTTCTCACAGCCCAGTAATTAGGTGCTATTGACATTGTAATCTTTGGAAATGTTCTTAATGAGCCCCAAAGACACGAATCTCATAGATAAAACCTCAAAGTAACACTGACCCTTTAAGTGGCTTGTCGGCAAGAGAAAGCTCAAACATAAATATCTGAAACACAGGAGACACCCAAATTTAAACCTAGATTACATTGTTTTGTTCATTCTCTGAGACTTTCAAGGAAGACATATTGAAGAGGTGATTTTAAAGGCTTTTAAAGAATAGTGGAACAATTGTAATATATTTGAAATAATTCAAAAATCTTTCTTTTCATCCTTTGAAGCTCTGGACTCGAAAAGTATTTTTTTTCTAAATGTGTTTCCACCAACTTGTAAAGATACAAGATGTTCATTGAGAGTGGAGTTCAGTGACTCCTGTTTTTGTTGTAAACACAAAAATAACTTTACAAATCACGTAAGAAGTTGGAACTTACATAAAAAAATGAAAAGCAAAAGAAATTTCAGACATAATGTTAGCATTATTTTATATATTGCTTCTAGAGTGTAACTATAATTAATATAATTTAGTAAGGTTTTCAAATTCATGTTCAAATGCATATTTTGTAATATTACTACATACACTACATATATGCATAAACAATATATAACATCATTTACCGTGTAATTGATAGCCATTGTGGCTATTAAAAAATGTTAGAAGAAGGAATTAGTCCATCAATATGAGTTAATGCCAGGACTAAGCTGATTTACTAAACATAATATGTTAAGGGGTCTGTAAATGTTAATGATGTCACTGCCACGAAACTTCTCTACTATTTTCCTATTGTCACCAATTACCTATTATTCAAATTGTCTATTTCCAAGTTATATATGTGATCCTTACCTTTAAGATTTGGGCTGATTCTCAACAACCTTTCCTTAGGAATCTTGCTTGCTCTTCATACCTATATTCTAGAGATATGTTCTACTCAAGGTCTGGGATTTAGGAGATTAGATGATAGTTAAAGCCTGGACGATCAGCGGTTTGTCTCGTAAAACATCTTCCCAAATACCATGAATTCTCAGTAGCATAGAAAAGAGTCAAGATGACCAGTTGGGTTAGAGAACTAATCACAAAAATCAGAGGTTGTCTGTGTTCCTGAGGCTCTGTCCATGGGTTAGAGGGGGATTGAAAAATGTGAAAAAGGAAAATGAAAGGTAATCCATCCTTTGAAAACACAGTGTTAATCTTTGAAATGAGTAAGCCGGCAAGTTACTTTGAATTTGTAAGATCATAAAACTTTGAGTTGGAATGGAGTAGAAAAGAGGGTGAAGACTAATACATATTCTGAAAGTACTTTATTAATTTGGCATCAGAACTGTCTTGTATTAAATTGGTCTGGTGATGCTTTTAAGTATATGTGGGCAATGTTTCATCTAACAAATGCCACTACACACGTTCGTAATTGTGCCCCAAACTGATAGGTAGAGCTCTCCAAAGTGTAAAGCGTGAGACAAAAACGATTTCTGGTGCGCACTTAGTCACTCGTTGGACCACGAGTTGGAATTCAGCAGCCTCCCTGGATCTCGTGAACATTATTTTATCCCACACCTTAGCTGCCTGCCTGTTAGTTATGAGGCCTTATAAACCGTATAAGCCTCTGTGGTGGTAACGAAGTATTGAGAAAGGGTTTAATTAGTGCAGAGACAGTGGGGATTAATTTTTAAATTTAGGAGTGGTTCTGTTACAGAAATGACAAAATGTTACAAGATATTGTGTATAGATTCATGTAAATTTGTGGGCATATCAAGTACACCCTTAAGTGGGCTTGAAATGATATCTTGGGGTGCAATAGATATCATATGAGTATTACTTTCAACTGGAGGGACCCCAAGTTTGGAAACTGAGGAAACTGAACTCTGTTGATTCCAATAGCTTGTCTGAAAGTCTCTTAGCGTGTCTGTTTAGACAATCACATCTATAATTTTAAAAACTTGTGTCTTCCGATCTTCATATAGCGATTATTTTTTCTTTCCTTTTTTATTTTTATATTTTTAACTTTTTAAAATGTTTATTTATTTTGAGAGAGAGAGAGAGAGAGTGAGCGCGAGTGGGGGAGGGAGAGGGGCAGAGAGCACGAATCCCAAGCAGGTTCCAAACTGTCAGCACAGAGCCCTACATGGAGCTTGAACTCATGAACCCTGAGATCATGACCTGAGCAGAAACCAAGACTCAGACGCTTCACCGACTGAGCCACCCAGGCGCCCCTATTTTTTCTTTTTCTTATTGCACTGGCTAGGATTGTCACTATGATGCTGAACAGAGAAGTCAGGGACACCCTTCTCTTGTTTCTCTCTTAATAGGACAAATTTTGAAGTGTCACTATTGCAATATATTGCAATATATTACAAGAATTAATTATATTCTCTATGCTGTACTTTCTATCTCTGTGACTTATTTTTTCCATAACTGGAAACCTGGACCTCCCCACTCCCCTTCACCCATTCTGCCCATTTCCCCACCTCCTTTGCCTCTGGCAGCCATCAGTCTGTTCTCTGTATTTATAGGTCTGATTCTGCTTTTATTTCATTTTTTTCCTTTATTTTGGTTTTCAGACTCCACATGTAAGTGAAATCATTTTGTCTTTCTCTGTCTGCCTTATTTCACTCAGCATAATGCCCTCTAGGTCCATCCATGTCGGCACAAATGTCAAGATCTCATCTTTTTTGATGGCCGAGTGATATTTCATTATATATACCATATATATACATATATATACATAAACATATACATATATATATTCATTATATATACCATATGTGTATATCTATATGTAAATATATGGCATATATATTCATTATATATATGCCATATATGTATATGTATTTGTAAATATATGGTATATATATATATGTGTATATATGGTATGGGTCCCTGGGTGGCTCAGTCAATTGAGCGTCTGACTTCAGCACAGGTCACGATCTCACAGTTTGTGAGCTCGAGCCCCGCCTCGGGCTCGCTGTTGTCGGCCTGTCAGTGCAGAGCCCGCTTCAGGTCCTCGGTCCCCCTCTCTCTGCCCCTCCCCCACTTGTTCTCTCTCTCTTAAAAAATAAATAAAAACATTAAAAATATGTATGTGTATATTTATATAAATAACATCTTCCTTACCCACTTACCATACCTATCAATGGACACGTGGGTTGCTTCCATATCTTGGCTATTATAAATAATGTTGCAGTAAACATAGGGGTGCATATATCTTTTTGAATTAGTGTTTTTATTTTCTTTGGTAAATACCCAGGAGTGGGATTACTGGATCATATGGTATTTCTATTTTTAATATTTTGAGGAACCTCCATACTGTTTTCCACAGCGGCTTTCCCAACAATTTCCACTAACCGTGCACAAGGTTTCTTTTTCTCCACATCTTCACCCACACTTGTTATTTCTAGTCATTTTGATTTTAGCCACTCACATGTGTCTCACTGCTGTTTTGACTTGCATTTCCCTGATGATTAGTGATGTTGAACATATTTTCATGTGCCAGTTGGCCATATATATGCCTTCTATGGAAAAATGTGTATTCAGGTCCTCTGCCCATTTTTGATCAGAGTATTTAGGGTTTTGTGGCATTAAATTGTGTAAGTTCTTTATGTATTTTGGATATGAACCCCTTGTCAGATGTATCATTTGCAAATATCTTCTCCCATTCAGTAGGTTGCCTTTGTTTTCGTTGGTTTCCTTCACTGTTGCGTTTTATTTTGGAGTAGTCCCAATAGTTTATTGTTGCTTTTGTTTCCCTTGCCTCAGGAGACATATCTAGAAAAATGTTGCCATGGTCAATGTCAAAAAAATTACAAGCTCTATTTCTTTTCTTTTCATGTATATATTTATGTATATTTATATGTTTTTGTGTATTTTGTTCTGGCCTATTTTGTATCATAATTTTTTTAATGGACACTATCAATTATTTCTGTGATACACATATTTCAAAGTTTTTGTTGGACTATGTTATCAACTAAAATTTATCTGGAGTGAATTCATGTTCTCACAGCTTATCTTTCTATTGTCTTTACAAGCATTCTATTCTTTTGTTTATTTTGGAACTTTGGTTTTCAGGCTCATTTCCTTCCTCCTTCCTCCCTCCCTCTGTCTTTCTCTCTTTTCTTTTGTTTTTCTCTTCTCTTCCCTTTTCTTCTCTTCTCTTTTCTTTTCTTTAATTTTCTTTTCCTTTCTTTCTCTCCCCACCTGAATACAGCTCTGTGCCTGCTTCCACTATGCTAGTCTTACTCCTAGTCCAAAACCAGTTCTTCTAAGTTTGGGGGTTGCCTGTGCCACTGTGACATTAGGGTCTTGAAGCCTCCAAGCCATCGGGTGGCTTGGTTCAGTTCCTCTGTGTGAAGTAGTTTTTGCCTTTGAGCCTCCCTAGGCCCAGAGCTTTCTATAAAGCCATAGCCCCAGATTAGAAACTATTTTTCTGGGGTTTTTTTTTCCTCCCACAGTATCCTTTCATTCAAGCTACTGCCTTTGAGGAGTGAATTTCTTCTTTTACCCAACATGGAGCACATTTAGTCTTTTTGACCATACAGGAGCTCTGGGGCGTCTGAGTGGCTCAGTCGGTTAAGCATCTAACTCTTGATTTCCGCTCAGGCCGTGATCTCACAGTTCGTGCTTTTGAGCCCACATTGGGCTCCATACTGACAGTGTGGAACCTGCTTGGGATTCTCTCTCTCTCTACCCTCCCCTGCTCATGTTTTCTCTCTCTCTCTCTCTCTCTCAAAATAAATGAATAAGCTTAAAAAAAAAAAAAAAAAAAAGGAGCTCTATTCCCGGCTGTCATGAAATCCTGCAGCCAGAGCCCAAAGGCCTGTGGTTTCAGCCCCTGTGTCAATTTCCTAGGGCTGCTGTAACAAAGTACAGCAAACTGGGTGATTTAAACTACACAAATGTTATTGTCTCACAGTTCTGGATGATAGAAGTTTGAAATCAAGGTGTTAGCAGGGGCGTGTCCTCTGACAGCTGTGAGGGAGGCGAGGGAGAACCTGTTCCATGCCTCTCTCTGAGCTTCCGGTAACCTCGAGTGTTCCTCGGCTTGGCAATGGCATTTCCCCTATGTCTTCACATTGCCTCCCCTCTGGGTGTGTCCGTATCTGTGTCCAAATTTCTCCTTTTCATAAAGACACAGACATATTGCATTAGGGCCCACCCTGAAGACCTCATTTTGACTTGATCGTCTACGTGACCTTATTTCCAATTACGTTCACACTCACAGGTACTAGGACTTCACCATCTTTCAGGGAGACACAATTCGATCCATAACAACCCGGTTCATTGCTTTACATGTCTTTACCAGAGAAATGTTTATCTTATCTTGCGCATTATGTCTTTCTGGTCTCTCGTTTGAAATTTTATTTATCATGGAGCATAGGGTATACTAGATCATAGACTCACTACAAACCATTGTACTTCCTTCTCCCCTCACCAAAAAAGTCCTAAGTGTTCAAACCAGTTTTCTTTGTGTTTCTGAACCAAAGACCTTTCAGCTTCACCTTATGCTGTTCTAAGAACATTTTGTCTTGTAAATTTATGGCCACAATTATCATTGTCTCATACACCAAAAGTGTGCATTAAGATATTTATGAATATAAAAGAAATATATAAATATATATTATATATATTATATTTGTAAATATATTTAAAAAGAATACCTTTTTAAAATTTTTTAATGTTTATTTATTCTTAAAAGGCGGGGGGCCTTTTAGAGCCAGAAACTGAAGCAGGCTCCAGCCTCTGAGCTGTCAGCACAAAGCCCAAAGTGGGGCTTGAACTCACCAACCATGAGCTCATGACCTGAGTGGAAATCAAGACTCAGATGCTTAACCAACTGAACCACTCATGTGCCCCTGGTTTATTTCTTAAATTCCATATATGAGGGGCGCCTGACTGGTTCAGGAGGTATATAGCATGCGACTCTAACTCAGGGTCATGAGTTCAGGCCCCACATTGGGCGTGGAGCTTACATTTTAAAAAAAGACAAGAAAAAATTCCACATATGAGTGAAATCATATGATATTTGTTTTTCTCTGACTGACTTATTTCACTTAGCTTTATACTCTCTAGCTCCATCCATGTTATTGCAAATGGCAAGGTTTCAATTTCATTCTTTTTATGGCTGAGTAGTATTCCACTGTGTGTGTGTGTATACACACACACACACACGTATATATATATATACATACATACATGTATGTATGTATATATATGTATATAATACATATAATATAAAATAATATAATACATATAACACATAATACATACATGTATATATACATGTATGAAAATATATGCATGCATGTATGTATACACATATATACATGTGTGTGTATATACATACATGTATGTATATATATATAAAGAGAGAGATGAATAGATAAAGAAGATGTGATATCACATCTTCTTTATTCATCAGCCAGTAGACTGTTTGACTATTGCAAATAATGCTGCAATAAACATAAGGGTGCATGTATCCCTTTGAATTAGTGTTTTTGTATTTTGCAGGTAAATACCCAGTAGTGCAATTACTGTAGTTCCATTTTTAAATTTTTGAGGAACCTCCACACTGTTTTCCACAGTGGCTGCACCAGTTTGCATTCCCACCAACAGTGCAAGAGCGTTCCCCTTTCTTCACATCTTTGCCTGACCTGTTGTTTCCTGTGTTGTTGATTTCAGCCATTCTGACAGGTGTAAGGTGGTATCTCATTGTAGTTTTGATTTGTATTTCCCTGATGATCAGTGATGTTGAGCATCTTTTCATGCGTCTGTTGGCCATCCGTAGGTCTTCTTTGAAGAAATGTCTGTTCATGTCTTCTGCCCATTTTTTAATTGGGTTATTTTTTAGATGTTGAGTTGTATCAGTTCTTTATATATTTTGGATATTAACCCTTTATCAGATATGTCATTTGCAAATATCTTCTCCCATTCTGTAGTCTGCCTTTAAGTTTTGTTGATTATTTCTTTTGCTGGGCGGAGACTTATTTTGATGTTGTCCTAATAGTTTATTTTTGCTTTTGTTTCCCTTGCCTCTGGAAACATATCTAGAAAAGTGTCACTATGGCCAATGTCAGAGAAATTGCTGCCTGTGCTCTCTTCTGGGATTTTTATGGCTTCAGGTCTCACATTTAGGTCTTTAATCCATTTTGAGTTTCTTTTTGTGAATGATGAAAGAAAGCATGGTCCGGTTTCATTCTTTCGCATGTGGTTGTCCAGTTTTCCCGATACTATTTGCTGAAGAGACTGCTTTTTTCCCATTGAATATTCTTTCTTGCTTTGTCAAAGATTAATTGACTATATAGTTGTGGGTTTCCTGAGTTTTCTGTTCTATTCCATTGATCTGTGTCTATTTTTATGCCAGTACCATACTGTTTTGGTTACTGTCACTTTGTAATATAACTTGAAATCTGGAATCGTAATACTTCCAGTTTTTTTTTCTCAAGATTGCTTTGAGGTCTTTCGTGGTCCCATATTGGTGGAATGTGTTTCCATTTCTTTGTGTTGCCTTGAATGTCTTTTATCAGTGTTTTACAGTTTTCGGAGTACTGGTCTTTCACTTCTCTGGTTCAGTTTGTTCTTAGGTGTATTACTATTGTTGGTGCAATTGTAAATGGGATAGTTTTCTTAAATTCGCTTTCTGCTGCTTCATTATTAGTTATAGGAATGCAGCAGGTGTCTGTACATTGATTTTGTCTCCTGAAACTTTACTGAATTCATTTATCAGTTCTAGTAGCGTCTTCGGTGGAGTCTTTAGAGTTTTCTATGTATAGTATCAAATCATCTGTAATTAGTGAGAATTTTAGTTCTTGCTTATCAGTTTGGATGCCTTCTATTTCTTTATGTTTTCTAATGAAACCCTTAAAAACTCTCTGTTGCATCTTAGTAAAAGTCATTTTTGCTGGTATTCTGCCTATGAAATAGGCAATGAGTTTACCTTTTCCAGACAAGAATGCATTATGGGTTGAACTAGGTCCTCTGCTCCCAAAAGATGTTGAAACCCTCACCCACAATTCCTGTGCACGTGACCTTACTTGTAAAATGGGGTCTTTGCGGATGTAATCAAGTTAAGATGAGGTCATTAGGTCATTAATTCATTATGACTTGTGTCCTAAGAAGAGGGAAATTTTGACACAGACACACAGGGAGAATGCCTTGTGGTGACAGAAACAGAGAATGGAGTGATGTAGCTGGAATCCAAAGAACATCAGAGGAGGATGGCTGCCACCAGAATTTAGGGAGAAGAAGGGAAGATTCTCCTGACTCAGAGAGGGAGCATGGTCTCACCAACACCACGGTTTTGGACTTTCAGCCTGCAGAACTCATGTGAGGGAATTAATATCTTTAAGCCATCCACTTTATGTTACTTGGTTCCAGCAGCCTTAGGAAGCTAATACTTAAGGCAATTGAATAACTTCCATGACGTCCACATTAACTAGATGGACAGCCACTGTCCCAAATGAGTTCAGTGACTTTATGTTTCCACTTTGCATTACATGTTCTGCCATTAATTTTCACCATAAAGGAGACATTTCCCCTTGATTGATTAGAAACTTACTTCTTCCAAGCTGCAAAACACATTCTAGCATTAAGGAATCAAATGTGATAAGCCTTGCGTATAAATTGTGTATAAATTTGCCTGTCACTTTCCTGGCAGTCAGTAAGTGATCAACAAATGTGTAATAAAACTGAATCTGAAGTTCATTCCACTGAGGCTTCTACTGTTATCAACTTAGGTTGCTAACGCACAAAGTCCCTACTTGTCCTCAGACTAAAGGGTATCACCGAGGTCCCTGTGCCCTCTTGCTATAAACATGTCCATGCCTCCTTTTCTTACTCATTCCTTCCCTTCCTCTTCATGCAAGTGCCTCTGGTCCTCCTACCTTAAATGTTAGCCCTCCGGAGAGCAATCAGAGCCTGCTTTCTCTCCTTCCTTCCCCTTCTCCAGGTTACTCTACTTGCCTTCCGGCTTTACATCTCACAGACACAGCTCTTACCTAGGTCATCGGAAGCCTTCAGATGCGAAACTGGTTTCCAGTTCTCTCACTTGACTGCACGCCAGCGTGTTACTAATGAGCCTCCCTTAATTCTTAAGATGCTCTCCTTTTGACTTCCAAGTCACCAACCTGTTCTAATTCTCCTCCTACTTCCCGGAGCTCCCTTCTCTGTCTCTCCTGGTTACTCAACTCTGCCGGTGCTCTGAGTATTAAGTGTTGGAGTCACTAGAGATTTTAATTTTGGGGTCGCTGTTACACACTTTGTTTGCCCCTGCTTAATCCGTCAATAAAAATCGATGGCTCTCAGGATAAAATCAAGTTTTTCAGTTTAGCATGTAAGACCTTTCATAAGAGCTCCCTTTCCCCTACATGGGCTCTCTAATCTAGGCGTAACAAATGACTTACTGTTCCCTGCTATTCCATGCTATTCCACGCTTCTGTGCCTTTATACGTGCCTTCACCTAGGTGGCAGGTCTTGTGCCTGGTCTTGCTGCACTCACTCGTCTTCTGTGGTTAGCTGGCCATCTGCTGGGGTGACAGGGTGACTGGATCTTGAATTTCTTATCACTGAGCAGGCAAACTGAGTCCTGTGATCAGATGCGCTCAGGGTTCTTAAAAGCAGCAAAAGAAAACAAGCTCCAATGCACAGGGACCGTTCAAGTCTCTGGTGGCACCGCCTTTTGCTCCTGGCCCATTGGGCAAAGCCAGTCTGATGACCAAGGCCAGATTCTGTTTACCTTTACTGGGCTTCACCTTCTCTTTGTTACTCCATTCGTTCATCCATTGGACAGGTGTTATGATCACCTACTATAAGTTAGGCTCTGAGGATGCGGGGTCTTCTTAGTGCTTGGAATTTGTATTCTTTTTCTTAAAGTTTACTTATTTATTTTGAGAGAGAGAGAGAGCACGCACGTGTGTACAAGTGGGGAGGGGCAGAGAGAAGGAGAGACAGAATCCCAAGCAGGCTCCACACCCTCAGCACAGAGCCCTATGTGGGGCTCAAGCCCACGAACTGTGAGATCATGACCTGAGCCGGGATCAAGAGTCAGACGTTTAACCATCTGACTAGTCCACTCAATGACAGTAATACCGGGATTTAAGGTGGTGCAGTGAGGTGGGGTGGGCCTGAGAAGGCCTCTCCACTTCCCCATTTCTGCAGAAATTGCCACCTCGTTACTCAGAATGACCTACTTATGGCCTCCTCCCCCCAAATAGGGAGGGGGAATTGGAGGAAAGTGGTCAAAAGACACAAACTCCAGTTTTGAGATAACCACTGGGGAATGTATGTAGATCTTAAAAGTTCTCATCACGAGGAGAAAAACGTTTTGTTTCTCTTCTTTTTCAAAATATCTGTATGCGATGACAGCCGTTAGCTAAATTTACTGTGGGACTCATTTCACAATATACGTAAGTCAGGTCCTCATGCTGTACATGTGAAACTTACACAGGGCTGTATGTCAATTATAGCCCAATAATGCTGGGGTGGGGGGAGGATAATCAAAAGCCAAAATAGAGAAACAAAATAGAAAATGTTTATAGTGTGTCTGTTTCAAAAATAATCACTGAAAAATTACTGAATTTCCTTGGTAACCGATAAATTTAAGCATGAAATTGTGTGAAAACAGCATTTCCACTAAATACCCAAACTTCAGAGGTGAGCGAGAGAAAAAGGCACAGTTTAATCCTGAGGCCCCAAGCTGTTCGCCTGTTGATAGGAATACATAGCTGTTTGTAACCTCAAATTCATACTTGTGCAAATTACATAGACCAGAAGTCCCAATGAAAATCGCTTTAAAAATAACGATCTAAAACTTCCATATGAAGTATATTTATTTTTCTCTAGGATTAGGACAGATTGCATTGGCAGCCTAGTCTTTCATAAAGAGGGGGGTGGGGAACAGAGTTGGGCCTTCATTTTCTCACAAAAGGCACAATGGGAAGCGCATCTGTGAACATTGCATAATTTGTTATGTTCTACAAAGAGGTGGGTTTTTGTTATACACATACCAAAGCTATTTGGTACTGTTTCACCAATGATCTCTATTCAGGTCCAGAAAAGAAATTGGCCTCCGCAGAGTGAAAGGAGAGTAAATTTTTCTTTAAAAATTAGATACAGATTATCACTTCCAAATGCAGGAGGGAATTTTACAAGTGACGGTGCACTGATTAGCTTTCCAATGGACATCCAGTCCTTTATGAAACACATACTAGCAGTGGTCAACTGTGACCAATGTGGTTTATTACTCTCCAGAAGAGCTGAACTGAGATTACCCATCTAATCTAATTGAGAAATGTTGGGTGAACTTGAACTCTTTCATGGACATGAATGACCAGAGAATTTATTTGATAAGACATTAAAAGCTGAATATGGTAACTATCTCTTTGATGGTTTGATGCAGTCATTCCCTTAGTTCATTTGCATGCCTTTCATATTTTTTCGTTAGTACTCTGCTGGTGACTACATGAGCAGCCTAAACGAAAAAGGAAAAAAAAAAAAAAAAAAGTTTCCGTACAACATCCTTATGGAAACATTAGAAACCTTACCTTGATCAGTAAACACTCCCGGCAGTCTTGAGTGGGTTAACACTTTAAAAAGTGACTCCAGCTTTCAAGAACAGTAATTAAATTTGGGGAAAATTTAATAAATGCACTGTTTTCTCGGGTGACGGTCCCTAAATTATTTTTCAATTTCATCCTCTGATTTTACTAATTAACATTTTAAAAAGACATCAGGAAGTTGACATATTATTTACCAGCCTCCTTTGCATTTTGTCGTAAACTGGGCAGTGCAAGCTATTATTGGTGGCATCTCGGTGCAACATTTATGGTAACTTTTCCAACAGTATGGTATACAGGTAGCATCAGATAATAAAGTAATAAACTGCTTGCTCTTCATACGCCGGCTAAATTCAGGATAAATGCTGTTGTATTCCCAATGGCTGTCACCATATAATTCGGATATATGCATCTCCTTCTTCTTCTATTTAAATATTATACTTTAAAAACAACTCCTACAAACGCAAAGATAGAAGCTCGAGGTACAAATGACAAAATCGCGCTTCACGTTACTGGTGACTCTTTAAGTAAAATTTTTCATTGCCACTTTGTCCTTAAAATAAAAAGGCCTTTTGGTCGTGCCCATACAAGCATAATAAATTGTATATGTTTGTGATACTGAATGACTCTTGCCCATATGCTGCACCGCAAAGCTACATGAATGAGGCATTTACCAAATCAGGCCCACCACATTAAACAGAAAAACAATCTTTATTCATGGTAACTTATCAGTTTCAATTAATCAACCTTAACAATGGAAATTCTGATGTGTTCAAGCAACTTGAAAGCAATGGGTCATCTCCAGGGCAGCCATGTTGTGTCTTTGTGCCTAACGTTTCAAACAAAGCAACATCTCCAATAAATAGACATACGTATACATACATACATGTGCACGTATATACATCCCGATGCGTGACCACAGCTATGCCGCGTTCTGCCAGTAACCATGCATGTTTATTGCCTGTGATTTTTATCACGGTAAGTGTAATTGTTTTCCTTCAAAGTATTACTTTTTTGAGCTCTGCAAGTTTAAACAAAAGGAAAGAAATTTCCATTGGATGACCATCCTTTCAGTTTCTGTGCTGCTATGTGAATAGCATTGTGCAAACCATTCCAATGGTTTTGAAAAGGGGTAACCATTGGTTTGATTTGGTTACACGGTTTAGCAAAGAGCTCCCTCCCACTGCCTTAGGGTCTGTGAAAGGTCTGTGACCTGTTTAGAACTGCCAAGTGAAATGTCATGTCGCCCCTCCCAAATGGGAGTATCTGCATTCATTTGATCAGTATAAAAAATGATTGGGGATGGCGAGATCAGTGCTTTTGAATTGCAATTTATAGCAGTTTACAAAAATGCACATTGTTGGAAAAGAAAACATGGAAGTGTTTCTTTCTAAATTGCATTACCTGTGAAATGTCATTAGTCTTTTAAGGATATTTACATCCTTTTTTTATTATTATTTAGGAGACTTATTTCAGCTACAGAAAATCAGAATTTTATCACATTATGATTTTTAAACTTGTGTTTTGGTTTTGATAGCAGAATTTAGAGAAGACGTTTCTGAGTTCTTAGGATAAACATAATTTGTTGTCGTTTCCATTTATTAACTCTCCAAGATAGTCTGCTAATCGGTTGCATTAGCGGAAGACTCCCAATGATCTTTCCCAGATTACAGAGGAGATCCATTTGTTGGCAAATGCCTTGTCTGCTGATTTGTAATAGTGAGTCCGAAATCATGGGCATACTAACTCTGCCAGGTTTCCGTTACTCCTTCAACAGCATGCTATGTAAATTTCTTTGTGAGAGGAATACTTTCTAAATTACGGTACCCCCCAGATTCATCTACATGTATGCACCGCTTCATAAAAGGAAATGTTCTTTATTTTCATTAAATACGCGAATGTCAACCGAAACGTGAAGGTAGGCTGTTCAAGTTCACAAAGGCTTAATGCAGCCACCTGGGTCTCTGGGTTGCAGAAAACAGCACCTTTTATACGATGTCTAGGAATCAGCACCTTTTCTACGATGCCCATCTCTTTGCCCAGGCAAGTGGGTGGAACTGGGTGCTATTTTGAAGAATTCTTCCTTTAGGAAGAAAAGTGATCTTGGGAAAAGGGCCTCAGAACTTCCCTGGCTGATACTTGAGTAGAAAAAGAAAGGGCCTGCTTCAGAAAAGACTTGACCCAGATAGACTCCCTAGCAATCCACTTTGAACCTCCCCACCATTGAAAGGCGAGGTTGTCACGTTTTTATCTTTGTTCATGTTAAGCCTTGGAATGACAGCCTGTCTCTGTGTTCCCCTCTCCCACTGCCCCGGCTGTAAGTGTCCACATTGACACCTACCGGTGACCGCAGGCTGCAATTCTTTGTTGCCTTGTCCACGCTCCTGGCTTTCACTGGGATTAGCTCAGGGCCTTTGTTCCCCTTCAAAGCTGGAACATCACATCCCATGTTGTGGCTTTCCTGTCTCAGACCCCCAACGCTTTCCTCACAATTTACACACCAGGTAAATGTCCCTCCCTACAGAGCAGAGAGCCTAGCCTGAGTGGGGGGGGGGGGGGGGGGGAGGAACCTCCCCAGTCCCCAACTTCAGAACCCCTGCCAACTGGTTTTGTTTCCTTCTCATTCATAATTTTCTATTTCATATGGAGGAAAGACTGAAAATGCAAATGGAAGTTTAAATCTTCGTTGGATCCTTGGACCCAAACACGAGACAACCTCTGCCTTTTTAAATTCTCTTACAACTGCTCCTAATTCTAGGAAGGTGACCCTCAGCAGAAGGTCATTTACTGGCCTTGGTCACAGGCTCCTAAGACCATTTCTATAGTATGGAGCAGCAGGAAAACTGTCTCAAAAAACAGAAAAAAAAAAAAAAAAACTTGTCTGACAAGCTATTCTGAAGGCCAAGGAGGATCTGACTGCCCGACCTCCCCCACTGCCCACCCGTCCTACTTCCCTTCCAGGTTATTTGAAGGGGCTCCCAACTGGGGCCAGACAGGGAGGACCCACTGAAACTGAGGCAAAGAGCTCTGCGTGAGGAGCGGGAAGTGGTTTATATATAGCAAGTAAAACAAAATGCACGTATGTCTCTTTTCCCGTGTTTTTAGGGAGGGTGTCTGGAACCCTGGAAGAAGAGTCTTTGGAGAAGCCATCGATACTCCAGAAGAGCCCAGTGAATGATGTGGACGCTACTGAGTGAGGGGCAGGGCCCTGGGCTGCGCAGAGGGGGACCACAGAGAGGACCCTCTCCATCCTGGCGTAAGGCCTGCCTCCCTGGCCAAGGGATACTCCCTCCAAGGCATTTCTAACAAAGCTGTTCCGTCTCCCCGATGATGTAGACTAACTCGAGGCCTGCCCTTGAAACGAAGAGAACGCGTCCGCCCGGCTGTGCGCACCTTTCCAAACCCTCAAAGGCAGGTGCTCGCTCATGCTGGGTGAGAGGGACGCAGGGACTTCGAGGGGCTGCCAAAGCCACTGGGGGCGCTTCCTGGGCTCAGCAAGATGCCCCAAAACCTTAGGGTGGGGAGGAACGGACTTCAATTAAAAAAAGTTTGAGGCACTAAGCTTTCACTCCCTCGCTTATCCATCCGGTCTCTCTGTAACACCACGTCAAACTGATTTGCTGCCTCCTCGCTTGCCGATGAATCCCCGTGAAGGCGAACCTTAACGCCTGGTCCAAGGGGATTTTAAATTTCCTCTAGGGAGACCCATTCTTCTCTTACATGGGCACTGGGCTGCCTGCCCTATCTTAAAAGTCAAAAACAAATCTTTCGTAAGTGGGAAACTCATTGGAATTTTGCCTCCTGGTAAGTATCAAGGCCAAGATTCACATGTCTCTCTGCAGCATGTCAGGTATCATTTACGGAAAGTCCAGTTTGCTTTCTTCTGTGCGTAATGTTCAGCTTGGTCCTTTCCATTCCCCTAACTGCAAGTGGGGCCCTGTCTGTAGCCCAGTTTCAGAAATGCAGACTCTGAATTACACGTTTCTAAAGCTATGTATTAAGTCTCAAGAACTATATTTGTAGTAGCTGTCACATAAAGCTGATCTACTCTGCTGTAAAGGAAGCTGGAGAGGCGATTTATTTGTGCGTAAAAGGCACAAGATTTAATTGGAGAGAGACGTGTTATTTTCAACGCAAGTACATGGGGTGGCATAGCGCCGGGGAGCATTATTCGAGCTTCATCTACTATGCACTATATGCCACCGTCTCCAAAGGAGTGTTGCCCTAGAAACTTGTTTTAAATCTGCTGCTATATATCAACACCTTGTTTTAGCAGTCCTTGGCTGAATTACAGTTACACAGTTTGGCGCTTCTTTCAAATTTCCTCCCATCAGTTTGGCTAAAGAAAGGAATTTTTCTCCTTTAGAAATGAATTGGCTTAATTAGTAAGTAGATTAATGGCAATTGCTGGTGAGTTGGTTTCCAGCAGAGTTTCACCAGAGAGGGTTAATCGGAGTCAGGTCTGGAATCTTTCCCAGAACTGGCTGCCAGCCATTTCCACCAACCAATCAACCCTACAAGAAACGGAGGAAATGAAATAGAATTTATATTCCCTGTACTACTATCCTGGGCAGAAATTCCTTGGAAGCAGCCTCCTAGGCTGGGCTGGGTTCAGTACAGACGGTTTCATTTCAGAATTTTAACAGAAACCTTGAAAGGGTTTCACCTTCAAGATTTATCTGAGGACCAAAGCAGAATTTCAAATGGCACAGGGAGGCTCTCCACAGAACACTGAGGGCGCGTTGGAAACGCAGGAGGCTCTTAGTCAATTTCAGGTTTACCTAAATTGCAAAAACCTCCCAAGTTCTGTCCTAATCTGTTATCTACCAGAAGCCTTTAAAAAGTTGTGTGTTTTGCAGTCTTTTCCCTTATTTTTTCCATAGTGATAAAAATGCATTCATAGTTTAACTCGCAGCTGCGTTAGTCTTGCAAAAAAAAAAAAAAAAAATCCCTGCTGAGAAATGCATATAATAGGAAAAACAGATCGGCTGGACAGCAGTGTAATTAATGCCAGAAAGGGCTGAGGCCGGTTTCATAGTTTGTCTTTTGAGGATATCAAGACGAGACCTGGTGAAAAATGACGCATGCTTTAGCATTTCAGAAAGCTGGCAACTGGCAACGCTGTTCCTTTTTTCTTTGACTTTCTGCCTCAGAACAAAGAGGTCGGCAGAACTCGCTAGGTTGTAATGAGTTCTATGTCCCTAGCACATTAAGTGCATCATGGAAACATATTGTATCGAAATAGTTTGGAGGAGAATACCGGGGATGAAAGAGAATGGGTGCTTTGATCAGCTCCCTGGGGTCCTGAGTGCGCACAGACTGACTTGCAAGGAGTTATTCAGCCCCAGCTAGACACACTTACAACACCATTCAAAGAAATTTGCATATCTGTAATTTATCACATTGGTCCAGAACATTTTTGCAAGGTAAATAAAAGTTGGCTGAATAAAAAAAAATCAATCATCGCAGATATAGAAGAAACTGTGAAGCCTGTGTTTCCATTAAAAACATAAATAAATATGTCCATAAAACACGACGATTTAGAGGCTGACTTTATTTTAAAGCGTCCTTAGAGCAACAGGTTGTGTGTTCACAAAGGCAAGAGTGGCCACAGGTTTTTTTTGGTTTTTTTTTTTTTTTGTTTTTTTTTTTGCACGTCTACTTTAGGGGAGTGTATTCGCAGCTTCCCGCTAGAATAACAGCAGAATGTGAATGAGATGTGTGTGGCTCTAACCAGCCCGCGACACGCAGAGAAAAATTAGTACACACTTTGAGGAGATGTGAGAGATGGCTTCGTCTCTTTGGCGGCTGCATGTGCTAAGGTTAAATCTCATTTCTCTTCCTGTGGATGGCATTGCCAAGCCCTGGTTGCTGAATTCAGAAGCCCGAGAGGATGAAATGTCCTCGCACGGGTCAATAGGAAAACTTGCTCTCGAACGCCCCATGAGAACAAGTGGAAATTTTAACAGGCAGGCATTGTTCTGAGTTTTTAAACAACCCGGTTAAACAGCAAACAAGAATCTTCAACTTGACCTTGGAAAAGGCTGGTGTGCCTAGAGATCATCTATCAAACAACTCTGGATGACAATGATATATTTCTAAGTATTGTCAGATGAAAAGATTGATAAATTTGCTGCTGCAAAGAGAGAACTTTGGAAACAGGCAACAGGCAATTTAGTGCGCTGCCTCGACCGCCGCCTCTGTCCTTGCCACCCCATCCCCACCCCTCCACCCCCCGGCCTTGGGGCCAACTTGGTAGAAAAGGGCCAGTAAATCAGCACTGTAATATTTCTTAAGGGGCACGGAAAAGCTGTGAACAGTACCTCTCATATTAAACGCAATATTTCTTTGCTTTCGTGGGGAACAAAAGTCATAGCACGACGTCTTTATGGCTAATTCAGTCAAAGGCACATCTTGGTTCCCCCCGCAGAAAGGTCAGTGTCGTTGTGTTTGGTCCACCGAGGGGGTGTTTTCACACTGAAAACTGAGCCAGCTGTCCCTGTCATACCCTCGCCATTGGGGAGCGCGCACTAGCCATGGTTATTAGGCACATTCTACACCTGCAAAATATACCGATTTCCAAGACTTTTCAAGACACCCCCCCTCCCCCGTTCTCATGCCCCCTCCTCCCTCGTCTACTAAACTTTGACAACACAATTCAAGCCCTGGATGAAAGCGCTGCCAGCAAGAGGAGAGCTGGGGAGGGGGCAGCTCAGCCAGCGGCTCCTGGTGTCTATTGAGCAGTCATCAAAGAAATGAGGCGTCAAGTATGTTTTCAAAAGTATGGAAAAACTTCCAAATAAGGGCTTAGAGCCATCACACATTTGCTATTGCCAACATGCTGATTTCCGAACCCTAATATTTAATTTTATGTACCAGTGTTAGGTGAGGGGTTATAGCCAGGCAGCCCTCATTTAGAACTGGCCCTTTTACAATTTTCATTTGTATTCAGCGTGTCAGGACATACATGTTTTTTTCTAAGTTGCCCCCGTGTGAGCCCACATGCCTTTTTGAAACTCCAAATGCCAACTCACTGTTGTCATCCATTTCACAGCGCCTGCCCAACTGGATCTCATAATAAAACTCCTTCCAGAAGCATCTCTTAGCTAGCCTTTATCGCCGGAACCCAACTTCAAAGGCTTGCACTCTAAAGCTGGATCCCTAGCTGTCTGAGGGACGCTCAGTGGTCCAAACAAGAAAGGGGCTGAAGGGGATCCTGTGCAACCGCTGAAAAGAAATCGTAAAAATTAGAAAGAATTCAGAAAAATTCGCCTCTAGAGTGAGAACCCCAGTTCCTCTGAGGCAGTAGTGCAAAAGTAACTAGTTTTCTCCAGGAGCACTTGAAGGCGGGGGTGGGGGACTCAAGATTCCTATCTGGCTGCAAGGTTTGAGGGGGTGGGGGTGAGGAGAAAGGAGAGGATTTAATGAGCCCGTGGTGAGCCTCTAATCCCGATCTTTGTCTAGTCCTTCCTCCCAAATTACAAAGAGCTACGTAAGACGTCCCCAGGGTGGGCAAAGTGCAGGAGTGCCCAGGACACCTTGGGGACTCGGGACACAGTCGGAGGTGAAACACACTGCGTGCCACAGGAGGTGGGGGAGCGTTTGCCTCTCACTAGCAGGGAACCCTAAACTCTTTTCCTGGCGCCCCGGGGCCTCGGGGGAGCCCGCCACCGCCAAGCGGAAAGCCGGCGCCTTTCCAAAGCCAAGTCCGCGCAACAGGTTGTTTGGAACAGGTGCCGAAGCCCCAGGGAGGGGGTTGGCGTGAAGCCGCGGAGATAAGCCAAGGGCCGGGACCCTCCCGAGAGGCAGGTTTAGGTCCCCGGGGGGGTGGCCAAAGTAGGGGTGGGCTAGAAACCTGCATCCCCGCCACGCAGCTACAAGCGCTGGCGCCTCCGCCCAGATGCAAAACCGGCTCGCCACGGCCTGCGCCCCGGGCCAAGGGGCCCTCTGCAGGCGGCCGCCCGAGGGCTTTCCGCCCAGCCAGGGGGCGTAGTTACCCCGGGCCTCCCCAAAAGAAGCCCTGTCTCCTGTCTCCTGCCCTCCTTCAGGCCGTTCGCCCCCCTCTCTGCTCGCCGCTTCCCGGAGCCCCTCTTGGAGACTTCCATGCGCAAAGACAGCAGAACTGCGGAGAGCCCGGCGCCGGGCAGCCACTTCCAGCCTCGAAGGAAGACGCACGGCACCCGAGCCCCGACTGCCCCGGGAGCAGGGGCTAGGCGGGCCTCCGGGGATACTCGTCCGACTCCACCCCGGCTCTCCGGAACCCTGGGAACTCGGAGCAGCGGGCGGGGCGCATGCGCGCCTCGGGCCGGGGACCCTCCCCAGCCCGCGGCGTTTGGGGAAAGTTTGGCGAGGTTTGCCCTGGCAGCGGCGGACGTCCCAAAGGCCGGGCCGCCCTGGGGAGGCGGCCGGGAGCCCCCCGGAGTTCCGGGAGCCGGCTCGGCGGGGGCCCGACGGCTGAAAGGCGGCAGAAGGTGGGGAGAAGGAGGCCTTTTGTGTGTGGCACAGGAGAGTCACTTGCGCACAAACGCAGCAGCGCGCTCCGCCGCCGCCTCCGCCTCCGCCGCTGCACCTCCGCCTCCGAGGCGCTTCATTACAGCCCAGCCCTTCCCCCGCCTCCCCCCGGCCCCTGCCTTTGTTCGGCTTGAAAGTAATGCTGTGAATTAAAAGAAATGACAATATTTTCTATCTGCTTGAAAGTCCAAGAGAAGAGCCCTTGAGCTTGGCAAAAATCAGGCAAATCATTCATCATGCCACCCCGCACCTGTGGTCTTGGCATTGAAAACCCTCCAGACCTATTCCTATTAAACTTAATTATTCCCCCAAAGCACACAATGGTTGAAATGGAGCAGGTTGGAGTCTGTTTATTGGTGGTAAATGTTTTTCTGAAGATCTTCTGAATCTCATTGTTAGCTCGTTGTTTGAGGCTGCCCTCTTTCTTTCAGACTAGAGTAGCCTTGGACTTTTCAATTTTCAATCGTAACATCTGCTTAATCGTACGGATCAAAATATGGAGACACAAAACATATGTAATGGTTGATTTGTTAAATCCTGGTAATGAGTTATTAACAAGGGAAAACAATAGGCCAGGATGGTGAGAGCCTTATGGTAACAGAGTCACTTTATGCAACGCCTGACGTTTCCCTTCTTGATAAATGGAACTAAGGTCTGAGCGCCAGGTGATAGCAAGAAAATCAATGTCTTTAGGGGCCAGCACGGAGACTTTTTTCTATGTGAAAAATTAGGAGACATAAAATTTAATTGGCTGATCAGGAGGGGGGGAAACAGTGGTCTTAAGTTTAATTGCCAGTAGGCTTAGCAAGGGAGACAAAACAAGATTTGGGCCTGTTTGTTTGCAGCACCCCAGCCTCAAGTCCAAGTGTATCATTGAAAATGTGTTTTATTATAACACATGTCATGCTTTACAGTTCCCATATTGTGTGAAGACAATAGTTAATGGTACATTAAAGACAGGCAAACCATGCCAACACGTCTTGGAGACATTGTAAGGGCCTCTCTCTTTGCTTCTTTTAGGCAGCTGCAGCCCAGGACCCAGAAGCACAAAAAAGAACAAGTTTGAACTACCAGGTGCATCCTAGAGAACCACGACAGGGATTGATATGTTATAGCCCAGGACATGAACCTAGCAATAAAGATATCATTTCGATTGTCTGCGGCTTCCACGGCCTGTAAAGCCCGGGAGGCCCTCAGCAGCCTGCTTTCTGGCAGCTCAGTCTCCCTCCCTGGGTTTCCCCATCTCCCTGGGCCAAATCCGAACACCTGTTGGCCAGACCCCACATCCCGTCGTGGGAATCGCTTCCTCCCAGTGGTTCCAGATCTCAAAAACGCAATTGGTTGTGGAATTATTTAGGACCATTCCCACAGGCTTGCAGAAGGCTTTGGAATGGCAGTGGAAGGGAGGGCGAGGGAAAGAGGGAGGGCGAGGGCTCTTCCCAGAGAGGTTCGCCAGGGAGTGCTCAACTGGTGTTTGTTCACCCTCGCAGCTGGTACTCGGTGCCACCGCAAAGGCCCATTAATGGAAATGGGATGAGTTTATGGATTTAAGAGGCTTCACGCCCTCTCCACCGGAGGGGCGTTAATCCCACTGCTGGCTGAGGAGCAGTCCTGGGAATCCGCCACAGCCGATTTCACAGGAGTTCCAACAAGGCTCTTTGTGCGCTCCGTTCCCACCCCGGGGTGGGAGTCTTGCTGTCTCTCCCCCTACCTTTTCTGTCCTACGGGACCTACAGGTTCCCGAATTCAACTTTTCATGAGGGCTTTCAATTAATCCCTGGTGTCTCCGCCACCGGAAGGAAGACGCTCCACAAGGGGGCTCCATCCCAGAGGCCACCCAGCTGGGGTTGGGGAAGTGGCTCCCCTCTCCTCCTCTTGCCTCCCCCCTCCTCCCCTCAGGAACCACCCCACCCCGCCTCCCTTCAGAACCTGGAATTTTCTGATGAAAAACAAAGGGAAGAAGCAGGGAGCCTCAGGTTTCCAGCCTTGGGAACCAGAAAGGCCTCTTTTCATGAGGTGTAATATCTTTGAAGGCTATGATGAGAGGTCTCCAACCCTCATGCCCACCGGAAATGTAGGGGTGAGGGAGGGATGAGAAGGGGCTTTTACTGAGTAGAGCCATTGGCACTCTGACACAAAGGCCAACCTGGGATGGAGACCGGCTGAATGGGTGGGATTGAGGATTTGTATTTGGCGGTAGGGGGCAAAGTGTTGGGGGGAAGGGAGGGTACCTCACCCCAACTCTCTTCTCAGAAGTCTTCTCGAAACCCTCTCCAGTCCTCTCTCCTCCCACAGTCCCTAGCAGGGCAGTCTCGACCACTGGAGAAAGATTTAGCCAGCCCGCCAGTAGAGATCAGGAAACGTACTGGGTTCTGGGTTTGCAGCCTCTTTATTATGCTAAATGGACTAAGGCCGCCAGTGAGGACTGGAAACCCTTTCCCCTGGGGGTCCCAGGCTGGGATTCAACCTGGGGCCTAGGGGTGTTCAGAAGAGCAAGGCTGAGCAAAGAGTGTCCTTGGCCACCCAAGGGTTTGGCTTACTCCATTATTTTCATACGGAACTTTTTTTTTTTTTTTTTTTTTTTAAGTTGGAAGAAACGTGTGGACTTAGAAGGACCGCTGAATACCCATCGCTCAGACTGCCCACTGGTCCTTCCAGTGCCAGGCTGTATGTACTGGCCAGAGCTGCCCCAGGCCAGAGGCCCTCCAGCCTGCCCTACCAAGTGCAGCACGGGCCTCTCTGACGCCAAAGGAGCCTCTGAAATGATACCTTTGTTCTGCTTTTACTGCCGCCGTTGTGTGTTTTTTTTTTTTAAGAATTGCTACACTAGCATGAATGGATTATGAGTAAATAAAAAGAAGCTGTCAGTCTCTTTGAAGGTTGTGTTTAAAGGGACTTGCCAAGTCAGGACAGAAGAGTGACAAGATAGAGACCCTGGTGTTTTACATGCTCAGCCCGGCTTTTCCGCTTCATCTGCACCGCACTAAAGGATGTGTTGAAGCATTGAATCCCACAAAAAAAAGTGGCACGCAAAATAAAAGGTGCCACATCACAATGATTGTAGTGTTTTAACTGCGAGTGCCACACTACCCAACCCAATTGAAACGCAGGTCTGTCTACACTGACGAAGAATGCGGTACAGTACTTAGATAACTTATAATTGAGTTGAAGTCTGCCTAACATTTGACTTTCTAATGAGTGTAATGAGATTACATGCCTGATAGAAGCATTTGTGCCAAAGCAACTTTCGTGTTTAATGGGGCTCGATTACAGGACAAAATCGAATTATTTTCTCTCGTTCCCAAATTCTGTCTCCAGTGTGAAATCTCCATCTTTTAGGGGGAGGGCCGGGAGAAGCTGCGTAGCCTGAAAGGGGTGTGAAGGTCCATGACCAAGGGCCTCCTGGGAGCTCCGCGACCCAGAATCTCCGCGTGTCTGGCCGGGCCGCGCTTCGGGGTCGGGCTCGCGGCCTCGCTTTAATTGCACTTGGACGAGGTCCATGGCACCCGCGGCGCGCGAGGAACCCCTCGGTGGGTCTGAAACTAGGTTAAAGCAATTAGCATGCTGCCGACATATTGTCCTGCGGCAGGGCCGTGGGTACCGGGGGAGATTCGACGCTGTACCTTGGCTGACCAAGCCGCTGCCGGGAGGCGGAGGGGCCCCTCGCCTAGGCCAGGCCTGCGCGGCGCGGGGACGGCTCAGCTGGAAGGCGCGCGCCCGCCGCGAGCGCGGGGCCTCGGGCCCAGAGCGGAGGGCGCCCCGAGAGCCTAGAAGGTGCGGGGCTGCCTCTCAGGAGACCAGCCACAGCCCGGGTTTCCAGGGCTTTCCGGGGGAGCGACCCGGGCCGCGCGCCCTCGCGCCTCTCCCCTTCGCTAGGGGGCGGCCCTGCTCCCTCCTCGCGAGGCTCGCCTTCTCCCCAGGCTGCTTGCCAAGGAAGACGAGATCATTCTCTTGGAGACGAGACGAAGTCAGTTTCAAAAGTAACTTTTGCGGAAGTGGCGGAGGAGCGGCCCGTCTCCTCGCCTTACCTAAAAGACCCTGGATTGTGTTGGGAGGCATCCCAGGGGGTCTCCCGGCGTCAGCGTCCTGGTCTACCCCGTCTCCCTTGAGAGGAGTACTCGGGTCCACATACCTGATCCTGTAACTACAGGAGGGATGGGTCACCGGGGAGCTCACGAGCACCTCTTCCTCCCCAGCCCGCGGAAGCACCATGACCCCCTCCCTCAGCCAGCCCAGAAACTAGCTTTTTGTTCCCACCGGACCCAACTCGCTCGCTTCAAGCACTACGGTGAGACAGGGCAAGGTGACCTTGGGTGAGTCAAACATCGTCTCTGAGCCCTCGCTTTCCCCTCTGAGAAATGGGAATAATAAATACGCCATGACCATTTGCCTCATAGGGTGTTTGGAGGGTAGGATAAATATTATAGCCAAAGTTACTATTTAGGGCAAGGGATGCAGATAAGGGGCCCTCTCAGAGAGGTGGGGCCTAACCCTCTTACCCACTGTCAGCTAAATCTAACTGAAAGGTGGTTTCTTGCTAGAAAGCTACATTTTGCATGGCTGGTTCAGTTATCTTTTACAAAGTTCATTCTTCTTTTTAAAAAGCTACCCCCCTCATGTCTAATGTCTAATGACAAGTAAGTTTTAGAAAAAAGTGTAAACAGCATTTATTAACATCGCTTAGAAATAAACCATATCTGGCAATAAATTAGCATGAAGTTGTCCGGCCAGAGTTCTTCCAACAACGCAGAGTTCTGCCAAAGGTGCTGGGGGGGAAATCACAGGCTATTGCATATTTTTAGAAAATCAGGATAAATTATATAAATTATATACTTAAAAAGAGATCGTCTATTTCATTAACTCGACAGGATAATAAATAGATAAATAACAGTTGATTGCCTTTAGAAAAATGTGATTCTTAAATTACATTATTGATATTTACATGTACAATATGCACAGAGACAGAATCAGATCCTCAGGCGGGTCTGGGGCTTCTCAGGACACAAACTCAAAAGGCGGTTCGTTTTCTATGTTGTTGAAGGGAGATTTGTTGGTGAGTTTTCTGGGGTCCTCTGGGGTCCACACTTTGGCTGTTCGGATAATATTTTGTTCTTTGAGTTGCTTTTCATCAGTCCATGAGAGGGAGTGTCCTGCCAGGGGAGGGAGGCCATAATCCGGGTCGCTGGGGGAGGGGGACCCTGAGGAGGTGAGAAGAGAAAACAGACCATGAACGTCCAACTGTATTCCCAGCGATGCCCTCTCTGGTCCTTTAGGATCCCGTCCTGGGCGCCTCGGCCGAACGGGCGGGTCTTAGGTTTTATTACAACGACCCCGCTTCCTCCACCCCTCGAGCCCCCCAGCGCCCACTCCCCGGAATCCCTGGAGCTGCAAATCTGCCGGAGACGCACGCCCTCCCAGCCGCGGTCAAGTGGCAGAAGGACCCTGCCGAACGCCGACTCGTGCTCAAGGTCGCCGGTGCCGACGGACCCTCTAACTGTCCGTCGCTCGGCCGGTGGGTCCGTTCACCCAGCCCCTCCGGGACCTTCCCGTGCCCGTCCCCGTCTCCCCGAGCTGGGCTGCGGACGCACTTACGGGTGCCCCGATGGCAGATGATGACTTTCTGGGTCTGGCTGCCCGGGCTGTCCCCGCCCAGGCGCCCGCCGCCGCCCGGCCCCCCGCCGCCGCCCGCGCCGCCGCCGCGCAGCGGCAGGTCGGCCTGCACCAGCTCGCTGAGGAAGTTGATGTAGCCGATGGCCAGGCGCAGCGTGTCCACCTTGGAGAGGCGCTTCTCGTAGGGCAGCGTGGGGATGTGCGAGCGCAGCCCCTCGAAGGCGTCGTTGATGGACTGCATGCGCCGCCGCTCCCGCACGTTGGCCGCCTGCCGCAGCTGCTGCAGCTCGGCCTCGGAGCGCACCCGCCGCCGCCGCCGCGCCGCCGCCGCCGCCGCCGCCGCCCCGCTCAGGCCGCGCAGCCGGGCCTCGGGGGACAGCACGGCCGCCCCCGCGCACGGGTAGGCCAGGCACGCGGGCGGCGAGCCGGGCGAGTAGGGGAAGCCGCCGGGGGGCGCCCCTGCGTCGCAGCAGTAGCCGCCGCCGCCGTCCTCCGGCTCGCCGGGGCCCCCCGAGGGCGGCGGGGCGAGCGCGTGCGGGGCCGCCGAGGGCGCGGGCTGCAGCAGCAGGCACGCCCCGTCGCGGTAGCAGTACTCGTGCAGCTGGTGGCTGAGGAACTCCACCTCCGCCTGCTCGTCCGCCAGCAGCTCATCGCCGTCCTCCAGCGGGTCCCGAGAGGACTGGTCGGTGAAGAAGTCCTCCTCGTCAAAGTAAGGAGACGGGAAGGCGTCCAGGCCCCCGGGGAAGTGCTCTAGCAGCACCGCGTCCATGCTCCGTGCCGCCGCGGGCCCGGGGCGGGGGACGGCTGAGGTGGCTCCCGGGATGTTTGACGTTGCAGTTCTGGCTCGAGAGGCAAGCCCCCTCCCTCCGGGCTGGTGCGCCAGAGGCGGTGAGCGCTGCCCGCCCGCCGCCCGCCCCCCGGCCTCCCTGGAGTGTCCGCGGCCGCTCGGCTCTGGCGGGCGCCCGCGCTGCGCCGGGGAGGGCTGTGGCCGACTTGCTGAAGCCCAGGGCCGGCACGCGAGGATTCTTATAACTACATCCACAGGCGCGTGCCAGGGACCCGCGGCGCCAGCCAATCACCGAGTGCGGGGTGCCGGCGGGAGGGGGGGCAGGGAGGCCCCGTCCGCGGCGCCGGGGCCCGGGCGGCTTCGCTCCCAGTGGGAGCTCCCGGGGCGAAGAGGGGGCGGGGATCGCGCGGCCCGGGGCCCCTCGCGTCCCTCCCCGCCCGCTCCTCGGACGAGCGCCTGCGGGGCGCGGGCCTCCGGGGGTCCCTGCGGCCCGCGGCGCCCGCCGCTCGTCTCCCGCGCGCTGCGCGAGGCTGGGCCCTCCCGCGCGGGGACTGGGACGCGCGGCGCGAGGCGTCCGCTCGCAGCCACCAAAGGTCCCATGGGTGCGCGTCGGCGGCGCAGGGTGCGGAGCGGATCGCGGGCGGAGCTCGGGGGTCCGGGGACAAACGCCGGGCTGTCCGGCGGGGTGCATTCGCCGGCCCCTTGCGCGCGCCGGCCTCCCGCCTGAGTTTCGCTGGGTCTCCTCTCATCAGCGCACTTTTCAAGGACTCCTGTAAAGTTTGCACGGTGTGTGCGGGTGGGGTGGGGAGGCGACGCCGTGCAGCTCCCACGCGTTCCAGACTCAGGCCGGAGAAGAGGGGCGCGAGCCTTCGGCCGGTCTCCCCTCCCCTCCTTTACCCCGCCCGGGAGAAATAGATGGGGACACTGGAGGGGCCGCCTTGGAGAGCGGCTCAGTGGGGCACGTTTCTGCGGAGAGCAAATCGAGACCCTAGGGGTTCGGAGCAGTAAAACCTGATACAAAAGGAGTCCAATGAATCGTCTGCTCTGGAGCAGTCCGGAGGGAGGGCATGGAAGTTAAAGGGCGAGTGTGAACCCTTTCAAAGCCTGGGTCCCTCACCTTTCTGACTGGCCACCGGGACTGTCCCTGAATGATTTTTTTTTTTTTTTCTTTCTCGACCTTTAAAAAAAAAAAAACAAAACCCCCCAAACACAAAACCTGTGTGCTTTGGCCCATGACACGCTTTATCACAGCCGGCGATGCAACTCGAATTCTTCAGTATAAGAGTAACAAAGAAACACTTTCAAGGTCGGGGCAATTCCTGGAAAAAGCCAACCTCCAACTCGCACCCCGGGAGAGCAAAGTGGCGCACGTTCTCTGAACAGAAGACTGAGAGGCGAGGGCTTCGTGGGTCAGCCGCTTCCTTTTTCAGACACTTGTCTCACCAGAGGCTTCTAGGGCGTTTTCAGACTCCTCTCAAAATCCAAGGCCGTGCCTTTTAAGAACAGCGATTTCAACACGCTTCTTGGTTTTAGACCTTACACTGTTTCCAACTCAACTGCTGTGACCCAAAAGGTAAGGGCAAAAATTACGTACGGTTAGAAGACCAGAGGTTAATGTCAAAAACCCCAAACAATTTTAACCCAAAGACTTAACTGTTTTACAGCAAGTTCTTTCCTGTGTCAGCCTGTGCCCCTTCCCGGTGAGGTGGCTATCCATGACGCTGATGCAAACGTGGCCGCGTACCCTGTGTCAGACCTGAGTTGCAGTTTCGTGCATCTAGATTTATCTGTCTCACCTCAAAGAGAGGGAAGCTTTTGGGGAGTGGGGGGTCAAGACCACAGATCTAGCCAGCTGGTGGTGTGCACCCAGTTCCCTTTACATTTAAAAGGCCCTCATCCCTTTCCCTCACTTGGTTGGACTGAAATTAAGTGGCAACATGCTCTTGGACCAGTCAGAGGACTTGGGAGAATAATAAATGATCAGACTTCAAAGCCTCATCCAAAATATTGCTAACCGTTCAGTGAAGGCTGGAATCCAGCCTACAAAGGCGGTCTCTTGGAGAGGCTGAGGGGCCTTCTCTGATTCATCCAGGTGGCTTTGGAGAAAGTGGTTATGTTGGGGAGGGAGCTGGGGGTCCTGGGAGTCAGTAGGCGTGTATATGGGGTGTCTTTTTACCCCGTGTGATTTTAACAGCACA
Organism: Panthera leo; assembly: GCF_018350215.1. Classification (NCBI taxonomy): domain Eukaryota; kingdom Metazoa; phylum Chordata; class Mammalia; order Carnivora; family Felidae; genus Panthera; species Panthera leo. Next base: position 21,245,784 of record NC_056685.1, on the reverse strand, counting down.
CAAAATCATCCCACATAGGCTCAGTGAGTTTGTGGTAGAGTACAGAAAATTACCTTGGGCACCTAGGTGAGCTAATGGGATACGAGCTGGAAACCTTACTGCCCCATGAGGCTGAGCAGAGCTAGTGTGAACATTCTGGGCAGTTCTCGGGCTTCGTGGACGAGCATGGGATAGGAGGAAAAGACAGGATAGTCACGTGTTCCAGACATAGCCCTCTTCACCCTCTTGTTCCTCACCCCCACCGTGTCCCCCTTAAAGAATCACCGACTGTCTGGAGACCACTCCTGTTGGGACCAAGGGCTAGGCCTGCAGAGACTGGGATACTGGTGTGGGCATGCATGTAAGTAAGACATGATGGTTCTTTTCTCTAATAAAAAGAAGAAAGACTACACCACTAATAAAGGACATTTTCTCTGGGTCACTGGAGGTCCCAACAGTGTGGACGGCTGCCCTCCGCCTCAGGAAGCAACAGGTTGGTTGAGGAAATGGCTGGAGGCCCAGCTCTCATTCCAGCCCCTCCCTCTACTCTTCGTGGATCCTCTGGGCACACGGAGAGGGACAGGGTCAAAAGTTTGCAGGTGTACTTCGTGAAGAGAGGGGCAGAGATGGTCCCAGAGCTGTGAGCCTCCTCACCCCTGCTAAGGCCCAGCATCCTTCTCCTCCCACAACATCTCTGTCCTCAGAAGAGATGTTCCCTGACATCCTGAGAAATACCTGCCTCATTATAAACTAACACCCATCCGCTAATGTCAGCAGTGGCAGGGGCAATTGCTTCTTTTTAGTTACAATACCGGTGAGGCCTTGTGATTTTTTTTTTTTTTCAAGTCTTTGCTCAGTGCCACCTGCTGCCCCTGGGCCCAGTTGACTCCTCACACACTCTGTCGGGGCTGCCTAGGAGCCTCATACGTCTTCAAGGTTCTCGGTTCCAGAACTTCTGGCAAGGCCCACTGGGCACCGAGGAAGCCTTGCTGCCCCCACCCCACCGTGCCTCTCAGCTCTCTCCCTCCCAGGAGTCTCAAGGACCCGAATACTTGTTCATCTGCATATTTGTTCATCCGTTTCCCATCAAACCCTTCTAGCATCTTGCCCTAGCTTTTGGGAGCAACGACTGGAGAGTTGGAACCCAGGCCCCCCTGGCTCTTTCCCAGGATGAGTTTCGGGCAGACATCACTAATGAAGAGTGGGGCCTCTGGGCTCTCCATCCTTCAACTTGCCCTTCGTCTGTGCCCATGGGGTCTGATGCCTGCTGGGTCTATGTAGACAGCGCGCGAGAGAGTGGGGGAGAGAGTGGAGGAGGGGCAGAAAGAGAGAGAGAGAGAGAGACCGAGGATCCAAAGCAGGTGCCGTGCTGTCAGTGCAGAGCCCGATGTGGGGCTCGAACCCATGAACAGTGAGATCCTGATCTGAGCCAAAGTCAGACGCTTAACCGACTGAGCCACCCAGGTGCCCCAGCAACCCATTCTTTACCCCTCTTCTGCTAGGAAAGGATTTGAAAAATAGAATCACGGGATTAATGGTGAAAGGTTTCTGAGGCCCAGCAGGGTTCAGTGACTTCCCTAAGGTCACACAGCGGGTTACTTCAGCCCAGTGCTGGTTCCACTGGCTGCTGAGAGCGAGTTCCAGCCTTGCTTATACCCATTCATAAAGGGTAGGTTTATATTGGTGTGCAAAGGAGTCAGTCCCGGCCATGTTCTAAATCTGCCCAGATTACCAGGTACCACCTTCCTGGCCTCCCCAACTCTCCGGAGTCCTGGCTGCACTTTGGATACCACAGCGCCTCCTGAGTGCTGAGGGAGGAATCACTGAATGGTGCTATTCCGGGCATAAAACAAAGTATGCAAAATTAAATATGGGATCATGGGGCTTTCTCTGGCCCCAAAGTCACACTTTATTGGTTATGGATGGTTTTTCCACTGAGAAGGCCCCCTGTGATCATGTGACATTGCGTTCCATCCTGGAAATGACGGGCCTGGAGGATGCTTGACCCAGCTTACAAGGCTTTCCTCGAACTACCCCTGCCTACATCACCGCGCCTCTCCTGTACTTTTCACTCCGTCCGTAATTAACATTCCATTTCTCCAGATGCCCTGAGGACTTCTCTCTGGTTTTCTTTGTTTCACTCCTATGGTCCTTTCCACTAATCAGAGCTCCTTGAATTGTTTAGAAGGCCTGCAATTTATTTTATACTAAGATAGGCAGAAAGAGTAATACGAGTGCTAGGAAAGGTAGGAACGGGCATTTTGGAGGACTTGCGGACGTGTTTATCATTCGCCCTCATAATTCTGCAACCTGAAGAGTGTCCTCCTTACTTCAGCTGGCGATTAAGCAAGGCTCAGCCTTCCGTCCACGGTTGCATGGCCGGTATGAGAAGGCGTCAGAATGCAACCCCAGGTCTGTGTGGTTTTGTATCTAAAATATGTTACATAGCATCTTTCTGCCCCTCCTTTGTCTCTACGCCTAATGTAGCTCATTTAATATGATTTTCACGTGGATTGGCTGATTTGCATCTAACGTAGCACCTTGATACGCTGCAGGTATTGTTATTGTTTGCAAATACGAAGATTCAGATAGGCTAAGTAACTCTCTGGGCGTAACACAGCTGCCAGCATTGAGCCACAAGTAGAAATAAGTAGATTTGTAGCACAAGGAGGCGAGATGTCAGAATTGTTTTCCAGATGTTGCCGTCAAACACTCTATCTACTCTGAGGCTTCTCGGCCTAAAAAACAAACAAACGAACAAACAAAACCCAGCTGGGCCATGTCCCATTTGGGAATGAGGGCAGGAGATACAGGTCTGTGGTGAAACACAGAGAAACTCCAAATGCTAAACACCCACCTCCTTCCTTCTTGACTTTACATTTCCCATTGTTAAACATTAATCTTTTGAGGGAGAAACACCAAAATGCTGATATAATTATCCAAATAAGTGTTTTCCGTCATGCCAAGGTTTATTTAATGAATAGCAAAGCTTCTGAGCTCTGTCCTTCAGTCCTGTTATTCTTAAAGGTGTTTGACCTTTTAATGTAAACACCAAAAATCATTATTACCAGACTTGGCCTCCACGGTGAGCAGTGAAAAGAAAATAATAATAATAATTTAATAGAAACGGGAACTTTGGGCTTTTTTTTTTTCCTGTTTGTTTCTTGTCAAAGCTGTCTGTGTTTTCTGGCTTCGTGTCAGTCTGTAGGGCCTTAAGTGGACTGTGGTACATCCATATAGTGATATATTCAGCAGCCTTACCAAAGGAAAAGAATGCTTTAGGTATAGTGATATGAAATGATCTCCAAGATACATCATTAAGTAAAAGGAACAAGAGGGGTTAGTATGCTCCCACTTGCATTTAAAAAAGAAGACCGTGAGGGGGCACCTGGGTGGCTCAGTCGGTTGAGCATCAGACTTCGGCTCAGGTCATGATCTTGATGTCTGTGAGTTCAAGCCCCACATCAGGCTCTGTGCTGATGGCTCAGAGCCTGGAGCCTGTTTCAGATTCTGTGTCTCCCTCTCTCTCTGCCCCTCCCCCACTCATGCTCTCTGTCTCTCTCTCTCTCTCTCTCTGTCAAAAATAAACATTAAAAAAAATTTAAAAAAAGAGGACAGTGAATATATACGAGTGTATCTGGGCAGGCATCAAATGTCCCTAGATGAATACATAGGAAACGGATGACGTCAGTCGCATTGAGAAAGGCACGGAGTGGCTAATGGATAGAATTTTTCCTTGTAGACTGTTTAGGATTTTTTGATTTTTGAAATATGTGAACAGATATGCAAAAACGTAGTTTTGAAATTGATGAACCTTTTTTAAAGAAAATGTTTGGATTGTGATCTCTTCATATAAGCCCTAGAGGAGCTCTCCAGAGAGACCGGATATCAGCTTGTGCCAGTCAGCAAGAACCTTCTCGCAAATAGGACAAATGAGGGCTGGCAGGGGCAGGCAGGCCCAGGGTGCCCTGCCCATGGGCCAGGTCCTGCGTGAACCCCTTCTGTAATCGTCTCAGTCCTCCATGCAGTGTGGTTGAAACGCGGTGGCATTGGATCAGATGTTATCTGCTGCATGAAATCAATATCAGCAAGATTTATCGGGATTCGACAATATAAAGGCAACTTAAAATTACTAGATACTCAATAAAACCACCACATTGCCTGCGTCGTCCACAGTCCCACAGCCCCGAGGCGACTACTGTTAACATTTTGGTCCATTTCCTTCCATGTTTTCCTAATTTTGTACCTTGCATTTTTCACTTGGCTGATGCCATCATCATTTCCGCATGTCTTTACCGACAGGCTTTAACAGCGGCATGATGGTTGAGCATCTGACTTTATCACTGTACGATTTCACTTTCACCTGAGAACGACTCGCTCCTGGGAAGTCAGGATTGAGATCATACTTCCTGCCTTTCTTAGAATACCTCTGTGTTATGTCTGTGGTCTGACTTTATTCCTTACTTGGCAGGCCACGATTTTGATGCCCTTAGGATTTGTTTCTGCTTCCTATCAATAAGACCTTACTTTCTACTCGGTGGTCCTGTAGGTGTCGGGGAACTGAAGTGGTCTTCTTATTATCGTTGCCTTAAAATCCCGTGTAGAGCAAACATTTTTCCTTAGCTGAGTTAACCTTCCTCAAAGAAGCTTATGGCAGACCGTGCTTAGTTCAAGCAGGAAAGTGCCTACTGATGACGCAGGAAACATCAGCTATTCGGGAGAGCCGCCCCAAGGTCCAGGAGGCCAACTTTCATGCTTGTGTGTTCCGAGAAACCAGCCCCCTGCATATAGCTTGCGTGCCTCAGGTTTTGCCACTACAAGACCCTTCTCAGGGTCTTAAGCCTCCACTAGAGATTTAAGCCTATTTCTGTGACCTGGAAAGTAGCCCCTCACTTTCCACTGCAATCCCTGGGCATTAAGCCAGAGAGGCTGGGTAGCACAGAGTTCACGAGTCGACACTGGAGCCTGGATTCCAGTGACTCTGCTACCGATCAGCTGTTTGGGCAATGCGGTGAATCTACCTGTGCCTCCATTTCTGCATATGCGAAAGGAAATAATAACGCTACTGTCTCATTGCATAGTGTGAGAGTCAAGGGCAATATAAATACAGGGCCAGGCACACAGTAGCGGCTGGTCAGTAAGTGGCTTCGCAGGGGTAGATGCTCAGTAAACACTGGTGGAACGGACAAGGATAGACTGTCAGTGGGAAGCAGAAGTCTTAATACCCAGATGGGAGTCGTTCTTATTGGCTTTGCCGGCCAACCTCTACTCGGTCCCCAGAGGGAGAGGGGACACGTATCAACAAATGGATCAACAAATGCTAAGCTTCACTCCCCATTGACATGAGGAGGTGCAGCTGTTCTCAGAACTTTTGGGGGCAGTTAGGATTAGGCTAATAGTTGTAGTCTTTTGCTATAGTTTATAGTCTTTTGCTAATGTTCATGGCTATACGGTGGGGGCTAGAAGAATGACCCATTTATACACTGTGGCCCATGGAGAAAAGCCTGGAAAGGGGCAGAGCAAGATCCCAGCACTCGACTGAGGGTGTTCACGGAGGCCAAGCTGTCCGTCCTGTTTCTCTTCCACAGGAGCCTCTCAGAGACACCGGTTAGACCCACACTGAGACCGGGCATACGAGAGTGGGGCGGGGGCTGGATTTCCCCCTCACGCCTCCATTCTTACTGGCCCTTTGGGGAAACCAGAGGTCTTTCCTCACCTGGAAGGAAAAATCAGGTGGGCCTGTTCTATGCTACAATCTCTGCACAGTCTGCTCATGCCCGTCTAACCAGGGGATTAGAGCCTTTTCCACTCTTCGTAACAAGGGATGTTTCCATACCCAGGAATCTGATTGTCCTGGTGAGAACCTCTCATTAGAGCTCTCATTTCCATGGACTTTGGATTTCCTGGATCTGTATTTCTTAAAGCTCCATAAATTATGACGTTTTTTCTTTTTTTTTTTTTTTTGTGGCCTTGTGTAGATGATCGTTTTAAAATGACAACAAAGTATGAGCATATTCTGTTCCACCACCCTATAACCTGGCCTGCCTTTGAACTTGGAGCCTGAGTTTGAATTAACATTCAAGTTTAAGACTGTGGTGGTACCAACAGAGAGGCTATTTGAACTGCTAAAGAAAACACACAGACATTGTGCCTGCGCCCAGAAAAGACTAAACTAACCACAACACAGGCTAGACAAACAAAGCCATTATGGTAGTTTCCATGATAAATTAATTAATTAAAGTGGGGGAGAAATGAATACACCGTAGGGACCAACATCACGTCAACTTTGTGAATGGTGAATGTCGTTACCACAAAGTCATATCGTCGGTCGCATTAAGGTTAGTTTGAATTTTATTGACTTCTAGATTAAAAAGAAATCAAAGACCAACACACATCTAGAGTGGATGCCAACTTTATATTAGCAAATATTTAAGCAATTTCATATTAATAATAATTTAAGCTGACGCCGAGGGCCCATAAAAACTTACCTTTTAAAATATTTTTTAAGTTTTATTTATTTATTTTGAGAGACACAGAGACAGTGTGAGTGGGGGAGGGGCAGAGAGAGAGGGAGAGAGAGACTCTCAAACAGGCTCAGCACTGCCAGCGCAGAGCCTGACGTGGGGGCTCAAACTCATGAGACCAGGAGATCGTGACCTGAGCTGAAACTGAGAGTCGGACGCTTAACCAACTGAGACACCCAGGCGCCCCCCCATAAAAGCTTTTACCGGTGGTTGTATTGGTTTTTCTGTGAAAAGCATTGAGATTATGCGTATGTAAGGACAGATACACATATACGTGCCTATACGCGTATACGTGCATAACATATATCCAAAGCTGGGGAACCAGCTTTATTGAGATATAGTGATATATCACTCTATCACACATATACGTTTAAAGTGCACCATGTAATGAGTGCATACGCTTATATTCTGTGAAATGTTTACTCACAGTAAGGCGAGTTAAAGGTATGAATGAGAAGTGATATCACAGGCATTAAAAAAAAAAACAAAACTGAAGGGTTCTCTTCCACTGGTATCTCTTACCTGGAGCCCTGCTTGTCTCTATAAAGGAATCGATTTAAGACTTTGATTGTCTCCAGTTTTTTTTGACTGCACACCTTGCATTATTCTGGATAAAGGTCTGACTTCTTTAACAAATATCTAAAGATAAGAGTGATTAAGATATTACACTTAGGGGTGCCTGGGTGGCTCAGTCAGTTGAGCGTCCAGCTCTTGGTTTTGGCCCAGGTCATGATCTCATGGTTCGTGGGCTTGAGCCCCGCTCCGGACTCTGTGCTATTGGCGTGGAACCCGCTTGGGATTCTCTCTCTCTCTCTCTCTCTCTCTCTCTCTCTCTGTCTCTGCCCCTCCCTCTCTCTTTCTTCCTCTCTCTCTCTCTCTCAAAATAAATAAATAAGCCTAAAAAAAATTACCTTTATATCTCTCTCATGTAATAATCCAAGCATAAGCAATCTGAAGTTTATACAGAGACTAAATGGGCTGGGGTCAAACTTCCTTGTGACTTGCTACTCTGTCTTCCTGAAATATGTCTCCGAATCCCAGGTCTAAGATGGCCGCTCTATCTCCCACCCTTATATCTGCCTCCCAGCCACCAAGAAGAAGGAAAAACAAAAGGCACACTCCTTTCCTTTTAAGAATGTGACCTAGGGGTGCCTGGGTGGCTCAGTCAGTTAAGCCTCCGACTCCTGATTTCAGCTGGGGTCATGATCTCCCAGTTCTTGAGTTCAAGCCCCGAGTCAGGCTCTGTGCTGATAGCACTGAGCTTGCTTGGGATTCTTTCTCTCTCTTTCTCTCAAAATAAATAAACTTAAAAAACAAAACAAAACTTTAAGAACATGACCTGAAGTTTGCACACATCAAAGCTGCTGACATTCAGTTGGCCTGAGCCATCACATGGCCACTGTTAGCTGCAAGGGAAGCTGACAATATGGTCTTAAGTGGGTAGCCAGTGGTCGTCCTGGTTCAAATTTGGAATGCTGTTAAATAAGGAGAGAAAAACACTGTGCGTGTGTAGGGAATAAGATAGGCTGTGCCTCACATCTTATCACTACCGTGTTTGAGCACGTACTCTAAATGTGAATTTATGTATATTTATGCATTTAAAATTGCATAGAAATAAGACTGTATTAATATATTGCATACATTTATCAACATGTATAAAAAGAAATTTTAGGAAGATGAGAAAAAATATAATTAAAGTTCTAAGATTTTTCCTGTAGTCCAATGGAACATCTTGTTCACTTTGGAGACTGCTGGTCTATATAATGCCAAACAATCAGTTACGTTTCTCCTTTAAAGCCAAAGTGTCTTATTATTACTTTTTTTTTTTTTTGCATCATTATATAGAAAGATAAACAATGTGGAAATACTTCCTGGAAATATTTCCTCAGGAAATACTGAGACAATGTGAACACGCTTTCTTTTAAGTCTCAATTTATCCCTTTAAAAACACATTTTGCGGGGATACAGAGATAAATAAAATGCAGTCTCTCTGACTTAAGACATCCCGGGGGTAGTTGGAGAGGGAGCGATCGTTTCAATCCAGCGTAGTAAGGGCTATTGTGGAGGGTTAGGGGATCAGCGTGAGAGGTTTGTAAGGAGAACGATACTGTGCTAGGTGAGTCTTGAGTGAGTCTAATCACACAGGAAGGGGCAGAAACGTGTTGCTGGGAGTTTGAATACACTTACAAAAGCCCAAGGCAGGCAATCGCCCGTGGTTTTCCCTGCTTTAGGGGAGTGGGTACCAGCAAATCCATGGGATGTGACAGGCCGGGTCTCCAGCAAGCCCACGGTCAGTGCATTTCACTTTGCCTTTTTGGGTCTCCTTTCTTAGTCGTGCCTCCGCTCCGGCACGGAGTGGCCTCCTGATGACCACATCTATGCCCCACCAAGACCCATGTCCTCAAAGAATGTCCGGTGCTCCAAATTATCCTTTCTGCCCTCTTTAAAAGCAGATTACTTCAGGGCCATTGATCTCAGCCAGAGGCCATAAAGGAAAACATCTGCTCCACTAAGGTGTGAGCCTCCCATAGCAACCGAGGGGTCATCTCTCTGGCATGTTTTAGTGCCCTTGAAAGGTAATGCCATAAATCACAGGGACGAATTTTTAAAACGTGGCCTTCTTGCAACATTTTGGGAGGAGTCGGAGATTTCCCGAAGCCCCTGGAATCTCTCACCTTCATTTAGTCTTTGCCAGCCTTGGAAGCCTCTTTCTCTGTATTCTCCTCGGGGCAGAACACCTTCCTTTCTCACACGTGTCCTCGTGTCTTTTTTTTTCAGATGCTTGAAACCTACCTGAGCACAAGCCCCTTGTAAAAATCCAAGATAGAGTGGGAAAATGTGTAGAGATTCCTAATGTGGAATGCGTGGGAGTAGGAAAATGTGTAGGAGATGTCTTGGGTGGAACTAAGGACAAAGCTGCCAATGCCTCGTCCATTTGAATTCTCGCCACCCTGATTTAAAGTGAGGTGAGAGCTTTATGTTGACACTGGCCTTAGAGGCCCCCAGTACTTAGCGCTTTTCCTCTTCGGCTGGGCAGATCTGAGCAGAGAAGAGGGGAAGGCACAGAAGGATCGTGTTAGGCATTCTAGGTGCTTTACAATAAGGGTTAACCCGAAAAGCGTCCACTCTTAGGTCGCCACCTGTGTGGTGAGCTGGCAGGACAAGCTGTGGATCTCTGTGTCTTCTTCCAGGCAGGGGGTAGATAAGCTTGTGGCTTCCCTACTGTCTTTGGGGTGAGCTGTGGGTTTGGGGTAAATACGAGATGAGAACGAACATGGCGTTTCTGGGAAGAAGCGTTAAGAGCCGGCGTGCCATTTGCTTTTCCTTCCAGAAGCAAAACGTCTGTCAGCCTGGGACCTTGAGTGACTGTGAGGCACAGGGTCCCCCTGAAAACCCTCATGGAACAGGGAACCTGGACTAGAAACTTCTAGTTGTGTTCAGCCACTGAGATTTGGGGCGGCTGCTGCTGCATCACCTGGCTTAGCCTGATACACCTGTCTTGCAGCCCTTTACCTTGGGTCACTGTAGACATACTCGGTACATTAGCATACTAGTTTAAAATCTGATTCCAGTTCACAGAAAACAACTTGAACTACCTTAAACATTTAAAGACGGCTATGGCACGGGACACCGGGCGATTCCGGGAATCCAAGAGCAGGAATTTAGCGAGGCCTCGGGAAGGCAGCAGGACGGGGTGTCTTGGATACTGAAAACTCTGATGTCCGGTCTCTCCTTCTTCCTTTGGTCACAGAACCCCACGATGTTAGCTGGACACATGGGCACCCAGCATGAAAACTGCCTTTTCTAGTGGCCCTTGTAGCTCAGTGTGGCTATGAAACTAACTTCTAACTGACAGGTCATGAGCAGAAGTGATACTCCCTTTGGGTGCTCGATCTCTGGGGAAGAATGCGCCCTGTGTTGCCACTTTCCCTCTTTCTGCTGGTTGGAATACGGATGCAATGGCAGCCGTTGGAGCAGCCACTTTGAACCACGAGATGAAAGCTAGAGGTTGAGGATGTGTGTGCAACCAGACAGAAGGAGTCTGAATCGCCCACGTCATTTAGACCCCACACCAAGCCCGGAGTGCCTGTCCAGTTTTGTTTTGTTTTTGTGAGAAACAGAATTCCGTCCCACTTGAACCACTATATTTTACCCTGTTTTATAGAGCAGCCTAATTTGTATCCTAGTCAATGCCTCATGATCCGGAAAGATGTCTGGACACTCTCTCCATCTTTCCTGTGCCTCATTTTGCTCCCTCTGCAACCTCTGCTTGGTTCTTATGTCTATGGGGCAGTTTTCGCTGCTTTCTAGTTCTTTTTGTGGAAAAAATGGCTGCTTCTGAGGAGCACCGTGTTCATCGGTGTGGCAAATATTTATCAAAAACCTATTCTGTGCCAGGAATGGTGATAAGCACAGGTGACAGAATGATAAATACAGCAGATCTTTTTTCATGGAGCTTACCGCCTACTGGGGATAGCAAATAGAGGTTGAAATAAATGTGAAACAGACAAACAGGGAATGGTTGTCATGGCTTTGAAGAAATAAAAGAACTTTATTAAGGATGAAGTAAAGAGAGGTGATGAGAATGGAAATGTAGGCAGGCCCTAGATTAAGAAAGACCTTGTAAGCTGTATTAAGGGATTTGGCATAACACAGACCAATCATCTCCAGAGCGGATAAGAAGATCCACTGGAGTATGAAAAGAAAATAATGAATTATAATCTATATCTATATTTTTAGACAGAAAGAGAGGGTGTGAGCTGGGGAGAAGCAGAGGGAGAGAGAGCGAGAATCTTTTTAAAACATTTTTTAAAAATGTTTATTTATTTTTGAGAGAGAGCATTCGAGCAGGGGAGGGGCAGAGAGAGAGAGAGAGGGAGAATCCAAAGCAGGCTCCAGGCTCTGAGCCATCTGCACAGAGCCGGACACGGGGCTCAAACTCAGGAACTGCAAAATCATGATCTGAGCCAAAGGCAGATGCTTAACCAACTGAGTCACCCAGGCACCCGTGAGAGAGTGAGAATCTTAAGCAGGCTCCACACTCAGCACAGAGCCCAATTCGGGGCTCTATCCCACAACCCTGGGATCATGACCAAAGCGGAAATCAAGAGTCAGATGCTCAACTGACTGAGCCACCCAGGCGCCCCTATAATCTATATTTTTACTTCATTATGTTAAAATGTGTTTGTCTTATTCTTTACAATGTGTGTAATTGACTAGCACGGGAGCCCTGGAGTAGCACAAGTTTACAATTTCTACATAAGCAGTCAGGGAATGGGGAAGCCAGGGAAGGGTTTTCGGCAGGGGGTAACATGATCAACTTTACTGTTTAGAAAGGACCCTCAGGCTGCCAGGTTGGAGAACGAGAACGGACTGGAGCAAAGCAGGATTACAGGCAGGCAGGGAGGCCAATCAGAAGACTGCAAGGAATGGCTGAGAGATTCTGAAAGCCTGAACTGGGGACCGCAGATTGGAGACACATTCTAGAAAGGGGATTTTAGGACGTGGTAACTTACTGAATGGGGGGCTTGGAAAAGAGAGAGAAACAAAAATGATTCAGAGGATTCTGCTCTTGGTATCAGGATGAATGGCGGGCCTGTTTCCTGCAGTTTTATGCGTGATAAGGTCTGGAAGTTATCCTTAAGTGTGGGGGCATGGAAGTTACTGGTGAAAAGGGCTAAGGAGAGTTTCAGTGTGAGAGTGCAGGCCAGAATACAGTGTGCTGAGGACTGAATAAAGGTGAGGAAACAGAGACACCTGATTTGGGCAACTTATTCAAGAAATTCAGTTGTGAGAGTGGAAGTGATTTGCTCCTTGCTTTTAGATGGGAAGGACTTTCTCTTACTTTGTTAAGAAATCTATTCTCCCCCTTTCTTCTCTTAAACTATTCTTTTCAGACACACACCCATCTTATCCTTTCACCAATTCCCTTTTCCAATTTCTCTGTTCCTTTAAGAAAATCTCTTAGTCAAAGGCCAATTCTAATAATAGATGACGCCTATAAACGTAATTATGGTGACGCACCTGCAAAAAGGAAAACATTAGAATCTTAGCGAGAAGCTAATATCCGATAAGGAAATAAGGCAGACCACCTCTAAAACCTTTAGGAGTACCCACAGGATTCATTCAGACCCTCCTAAAATTGGCGTCTGCCTCATTCTCTTTTTCAGGTTGGCCCTGAAAATCATTAAACCCCACTTGTTACAGTGCCCCGTGCTATTTTTCTACAGTTTTTTGACTCCGTGAAGGATTTTGAGGGCCGACCTAGGAAGTCAACTCCATTAACATTCTCCTCCCTAAGGAAAATAGCATTAGGAAGTTTTGCTTTACAGAGGCCAACCTGAGGGGTTTGAGTTCTTGGCTTCTGGGGTCTTTGGGAGAACAGAGGGGTCCACGCGGGTTACCCACCTAGGGAATAGCACCTTCCTCGGTTTCTTCTGGGCAGGGGGTGACTCTGGCACTGGGAGGGAGCCTGAGAAGAGAGGCCAGTGCTTTCACCTTTGTAAAAGGTGCACCCAAACTCAGGCCCATCTTTGCACAGGAAGATAGACAAGGCGAAGATGGGCCTGCTTGGGAAATTCAGGCTAAATCGAGCAGGCCCCTGGAGGTTCAAGCACCCCAACACGGGCAAATGCCCTTCCCTGGCACAGCCCTCGCCTCCACTCAGAAGTTCTCGTCTCTTGTGACCTGCCTCTGCCCCCAGCCTTGAAACTGGGCCGGGGAGTCCCATAAATAACCTGCCGTAGTCCCCTGCCCCCGCTGCTTTCTTTTCCACCCCCTCAAGACCTGGGCCTGCACCCCAGGCTGGCGGCTCTCGCGGAAGAAGAGAAAAAGACTAAACCGCGCGAACGGCGGGCGCTGGCGCAGCCAAGCGCCCCTCCCCTGCCCCCCTTCTCAGAGCCCCCCTTCCCGGGGCGTTTGTATAGTTGACACCTGCAGCACGGGCGGCCGCCGGGGCTTCCCGACACAAGGCGCTGGTACCTGAGCCCTTGACTGGTAATGCACCATAAACGGCTCCTTTCAGGCCCTTTCAGAGAGGGAGCGCGGAGGTCACCCTGTCTACAAACCCCTCTGTGTCCGCCACGTCTCCCGGGCCCCGGGTGCCCGGGCCTCCAGCCGCAGAGCACGCCGGTCCGTGGGAATCCCAACACTTGTGCTCCAGCCCGGCCGGCGGGGCGGGAGGGGGGGAGTGAGACCACCCGGCCCTCCCCCAGCCCGGCCCCCTCCGCCCGCCCCAGGCTCGTTCACAGAGCGCAGCGAGTGGAACGAATGGGTGCCGGCGTCCTCAGACGCTCGCGGAAATCAAATGATAAGGCGGGAGGGGCCCCAGCCCCCGCCTGGCGGCCGACGCCCACTCCGCCCTGAAAGGTACAACGCAGGTGTCCGGCGACACAGCGCCTAGCCTCCGGCCCCTCTCTCCCGGGAGCGTGCGCGGCCCACAGTAAAAGGCCAGGCTCTCGGGGGCGCGATCCCGGCTCAGGGGCTGCCCCGGCTGGGCGCGCGCACCCCTGCAAGGGCGGGTGGGGTGGGAGCGTGATTGTACCTGTGGCGCAGGCGGGCCAGGGAATGCGGCGCCGTCAGCCGCTGCGTGTATTTTGGGCCATCGCAGGTGCCCGAGCAGCTGCTGCGAAAGGAGCGTCACTGGCCGCGGCGCCGAGGCAGCCATTCACCATCTCGCGCGCCCAGCTTTGCGCCTTGAGTTTAGCGCACGCAGCGCTGAGCCGCGGGGGCTTAAGGATAAAGGGGGACAGTGTTTTCCGGAAACATTGCCCCCGTGGGGAGAGAGGGGGAAAGAGAGAACGACACGAAATGGGGAGAACACCCACGCGCAAGACAGCTACAGCCACCGTCGTTTGCCAGTTAAGCTTCCATCTACCCGGCTGTCCTGGCTCCGGGGGCAGAAAGGCGGGAAGGGGGAGCAGCGCCCCGGGCTGGCGGCGCCTGGGGCTCGCGGGAGCCGCTGGCCGAGGTCACCCAAACCCAGCGAGCGAGCCTCGGTCTGCGGGAGAGCCCGCGGGGGGCAGGGGAGCCGCCGCGGCGCGGGAGGGAGCGCGCAGCCTGAGGCCGGTGCTCTGGCGCCGCGCGCCCCCTCCCGGGGCCGCAGGGAACCGGGGTTACCTGGGGAGCCGGGCTTTGTCGGTCACGCTGGCTCTCTGCGGCCCCAGAACTAATTAAACGCCTCTTTTGGCCAAGGAAAGCCTCGCGCCCGACGGGGTGGGGGCGTGTGGGGGCGGCATGTGGGCACGGGAATAATCAGCCCCATTCTTGCGCCTGTACAAAACCCGCGGCGCAGCGAGAAGTGAACAGCGGCCGCCTGAATGGAGGTTTCAAAAGGCGACACCTGCAAGCACGGCCGGTTGTGAATTGAATGGAGTCAAGCGCGGCGCCCGCTCGTACCTGAGCCGCGAGCTATTAGTGTCAGGGGCTCCCGGTCGCCAGGGCGGGGAAGCGCGCGGCCCGGCCGCCCGCGCTGAATACGGCAAGCTGCCGCGCGGCCGCTCCATGGGAATGTCGCCACTTGTGCTGCTCGCGGTCGGGAGGGGGTGCGCTGCCCTTTCAGAGACAGACACAATTAGGCAAAATGCTCAATGAACATTATAAATGATGTGCGATCGCTCTGCAGATTGCCTGGCAAATCAAATTATATGGTCGCTCGCGGGCTATTTCCATGTGCTTTTAAAACTTAAACAGGTATTCGCCGATTTAAAAAAAAAAAAAAAAAGCCGACTCAGGGATTCCGGAAAATAACAACTGAAAGACTCGGTGTTGAATATTCACACGTCCCCTTTGTTAGCGATTGACTTCACAATGGGCTTGGGGAGGGGGTGCGCTTGGACGAGACACATTTTTTACTGTCTTCCATACTGCAGAGGAAGGCACCAGAAGTTTGCATTTATTACAACTCACAATTACAGTGGGACCTTCTTTTTTCTTTTAAGACTAAAATTCTCATAATGAATGACTTGAAAGCTACTGTCATTCTAATCAGATGGAAGAAACATTCTAATCAGATGGAAGCTGGCCCGGGTGCGCTTGGGGAGGGGCGAGGAAAGACCCGTGCTGCTCCCTGGCACTGAGTGCTAACCCTGGAGGGAGCTGGCTGGGGAAACCGTTGCTCCACGCTCCACGCTGCCCAGGCTCGGGGCCTCGGGCTCAGCCCTGCGGGCCCCTGGCTGCCCACCGGCCTCCCTGCCAGCCGCTGCGCTTCAGGACAAGCAGCGCGTGGGGCGAGCGAGAGAAAGCGGCGCCCAGCGCGGTGCGCCCAGGGCGGCTCCGGCAACGGCACGGGCACGGGTTCCCGGGCACCCTCGCTCCGTCCCGCTTTGGCCCTACGCTCTTTGGCTGGCGACTTGTGGAGGAGAAGGGGCAGCTGGAGGCGCCCAGATTGCGCGAACCCCCGCCGAGGCCAGGAGTCGCGCCGCAGGCAAGGGACTGTCAACCAGGAAAAGCAGAGTCGATTTTAGTTTCTAAAAAAGGAAGCAAGGAAGCGGCAGCAATCCGCTGCCTCCCATCCCCGCCGACCTCCATCTCATTTTCGATTTTCTACTCTTTTGGTTTTCAGATAATTGGGCCGGAGGGAGGGGTACAGAATTGGGGCTCCTGAAGACAGTTGGCAACTATATATTGCTGATGAAAGACCAACAGGAAGGAAGACGAAATCTGGCTTTTTGGTTCGCCTTTGTCACTGGGTCACTGTGTTTTCTTGGGCAAGTAGCTTAACGTCTCCGGCTCAGTTTCCGCATTCTTGAAATGGGAATAATGTTGCCAGGGTCCGATTCGTCTTCCTCGCGTTTGTATTACTTTAGTTGGGAACGGCGAGCTTTTTGGTAGATTGTTCTTGTTTGTTAGCCTTAAAGTCAAGGGTTATACACAAACCCGAGAGGTAAAAAGCTCTTAGAAGGACAAATCTCAGAAGACCAGAGGCCTGAGCACTTGCGTTCCCCTCCCACCTTCCGTCTCCGTCTGTGCATGTGTGTCACTTTCTGTTGGGACAGGAGGCAAAGAATGCTCTTCCTAACTGCTTCCCGATGCAAAGAGGGAGTGATGAGAGCAGAACCAGACCAAAAGACAGCCCATCTGGCAGCGTGCGCGCGCGTGTGTGCGTGCGCGCGCGCTTAGATTCAGAAGGAGGCAGGTCGCGAATAAATTTTCATCTCTGGTCAGAAACTTTTCCTGCTGGTACCCGTGGCCACTCCGTGAAGAACAATTTATGATGTTCTTTTAAGAATAAGGAAGGCCAGTTTAGTTGACAAAGAACATTTCTTTATCACAGTTCTGGGAGTGCGAGTTCGCTAGTGAGGTTACGGGGAACCCAGGAAAGAGCCAGGTGCGCTGGCCTTGGTGCTGAAGGTAAAGGCCACGCCTTCGGAGGCAACGTCTCCCAAATCAGTGGCCAGTGAAGCTGCCAAAAGAAATTCGACCACACCCTCTTAATACTTCCCTCCCTCCCAGAGGGTGTGCTTGTTTCGTGTGTGTGTGCGCGCGCACGTGTGTAAAGTGGGAATAAGGTCAAAGCCACTAGCACTAGAACATAAAGAGAGGCCCACTAAATTTTAGTTAATTGAGTGGATTTTTGGGTACCTTTCTCTTAATCCCTTCCATAGCTAAATTCATTGTGGGAAATTTTTACTAAATAATGGTCTTAGAATGTCTTCAAAGTACATGAACTTTTTTGTCCTGGCTTTCTTTCCACAATTTGATTTTAAACATTGTTGTGAGGACGTTTGGACAGAGGCGAAACTTATCAAAGCCCAGAGCTGTTCAACCCAACATTCTACTCCCTGAAGGTTTTTAGGTTCTGTACTATCTCTGGGCTCAGAAAAAGGGGATTACATCTCAGAAAAAGAAATGAGGACTGGGACAGAGTGACCTTGGAAAAGTAAAGCTGGTTTTAACTAATATTCTATTCTGAGGTCTCTAAGGAAAGTCTTTTGGTACTGGGTTAAATGGGTGATGAAGGGTTCATGTGTGTCATTTGTGGGAAACATTTCTCAGGGGTTAAAACACGATTGAAACACCATGGGCCAATATTTCTGTTCACTTTTCTGTCACAGTATCATATTTAATAATTAAAAATCCATTTCTATGACCTTCACATTGAAAATAGAAACCAAGTAGCATGTGTGAAGATGTACACTTTAACAAGTTAAGAAAAGAAACAAATATTTGAGTTAAAAGTAAGAAAATAAGATACAGTGGAACTAAGTTCTGCACACTTCCAATAGATCGTCTAAGATTTTGGCTCCAAACTTCCCAAAAGTTAGTACAAAGAGGAAACATGATAAATGTCATGATTCACAGTGGGTAAAATACAAGTCAACTGCTTTCTCATAGAAAAACAACTATTTATAGTATGGACACCTGAGAGAAATTTCTTCTATGTGTCTCCATAAAATGATGTCTTGAGCACTGACCTCAACAATGTCCCTAAAGTAAATGGATTTGAGTTATGTGGGCTGGCTTCTATTTCTGTCACTCAGTATAGCCCTACAATATCCCCCTTTGTCTGAGGAAGAACAAAACAGCTGAGAAAAGGACCTGGCAAATGCCATGCTTACCCGCTCCCAGTGCACTGTTGGAATCTGAGTGTGGAGGGCAAGCCATGCTGGGAGTCCTTATACTACAGTTCTCGCACGTTCTAAAAGATTTGCAAAAATACTCAGGGCACCCAGGTTGGTATCTAAGGTAAGATCAATGACAGGGCTGCCGCTGTCCCTTGTGCTGGAAACCATCAAAAACACCTCTGGGCCAGTTTAGTGTCCGTGAAAATCATCTGTTGCAACTTTGCATTCCTAGGCTCTAGATATTCTGACTCAGTATCAGTATCACTGAAAAAACATATTTACAAATATGTATACTGAACTTCATATCTTTGCACCCCAGGTATGCAATGAGATCACCAAAATTGTTTTTCTTCCTGAAGAGAGCTAAAGGAAGCTCGCAGCCTTTCCTGCAGCTATGTGGGACTGTGCGATTGAATCCTGACGAATAGAATGTAAGCAAAGTGATACAGATGACTTCTACCATTGGTCCCTAAAACTACCCTTGCATTCTCATGACATTGGCCTTTCATCTCTTGTTAGCTGCCAGCTGGACACAAAGAATCTAGCAGAGGGCTCTGAGGCCCTGGATGATAGCAGAGACATTACGTAGAAAGAATCTGTGCCCCTGCATGGGAAGACCACCCTTTACAACCTATTCATGAACTTGAAATAAGCAGTGACTGCAGTGTTCTGCTGGTAAAGCTACTGAGATTCAGGGACTGCTTCTTACGGCGTCTAGCTTTACTCACCTGAATACACCAGCTGATTCTAAAATGGCCTAATAACTACATTTGGAGAGACCACATCATACAAAACTATGATGAAGCAAATGATTCACTCTGGTGACAGTTCCCCAGCTTATAAAAATGACTCAAACGGCAAGATTCCAAATATGGTAGCAGTCCAGGTGAATGCAAGGTTTGGGGTAAGGACCTCTCTAATGACCTCTTATGAATGTCGCCACCTCAACAAAATATACTTGGAAGTTATTGGTTTTGTGCTATTTGTTTTCTGAAAACGTCCCTTCTCTTTCTCTTTCTTCCTTGATCCTGTCATCACTTGGGGGGGGGGGAAGATGAGTCTCAGAGAAAAAAGGAAGGAAGAGCACTCTTGTCTGTAGACAGTCTGCTATGGGCAGACACTATACTTAATACCTTTCATGCATTATCTTATTTATGCTCACATATATTCCTCCAAAACGGACATCAATATTCTAATTTGACAATGAAGACTCTAAAAACTTTGGCAGAATTCTTGCCCTAAGGGGCGCCTGGGTGGCTCAGTCAGTTGAACGTTGCGACTTCGGCTCAGGTCATGATCTCACGGTTTGTGAGTTTGAGCCCCGCGTTGGGCTCTGTGCTGACAGCTCAGAGCCTGGAGCCTGCTTCAGATTCTGTCTCTCTCTCTCTCTCTCTCTCTCTCTCTCTCTGCCCCTCTCCCACTTGCACTCTCTCTCTCTCTTTCTCAAAAATAATAAACACTAAAAAAAAAAAAAAGAATTCTTGCTCTAAGCATTTAGAGACTTACTGATGTAAGAACTTATAGCTCTGCTCCTTTAAGGAATCTTACTGGGTGATCTAAGCATGAGCCATGCATCTCAGTGGGAAGGGAGAGAAAGGGATGTGAATTCAATTTTAGTAGTACCGTTGGACTGAAGCGTCAGTTTGAAGAGAGCAACACAGCAGTTGACCCAGTTCTGGGAGAAGCTATTCTAACTGGACCCAAGACGAGCCTGTCTGGACTTGGTTAAGTTCCTCAAATGCCGACTGTGGAAAAAGGACATACCTCACATCTAGAAAGGTGTAACAACTATTAAAGGAGCAATACTATTAACCTCCTACGGTAACCACTTCCTCCTTTTTCTTTAGAATTCTGTCTCCTTGAGCTTGAATCCTTAAACACCATGATTTCATCTGCTTTTTGAACATCGTGTAAATGGAATCGTAGAACATTCCTTTGTATCTGCTTTCTTTTATCCAGCACTATAGACATGCATCCATGTCGTGGCAGGTAGCATGATGCTGGCCAGTACAGCATTGTATGAACACCCCACCCTTTACGTAGCATTTCTCCATTAATGTTTCCAGTTTGGGCCATTATGAATAATGCTGCTATGAACATTCTTGTACGTGTCTCTTAGCGCGCATGGGCAGACGTTTCTTTGAGTATAAGGCTAGAAGCGGAATTTCTAGGTCAGAGGGTAGGCACGCCTTTACCTTCAGTAGATAGGTAATGCCTATCTGTTTTATCTAAACTGTTTTCAATAGTGGTTCTAATAGTTACACGCCCATAAACTGGAAGTTTTGGAATGGGGATATAAGGCCCGTAAAAAGGGACTGCAGAAGATTTGTTTTCAGCGCCCCCCCCCCTTTTTTTTCTCAGGGACAGACTGGGGAAAGCCTCAGGATTAGATTATGGAGTTCCCCAAGGCTCACAGTGGATGTCACCATTGCTATCCATTTGACTGATCAGAATCTAAGCTTGAAGTGAACCTACCAATATAATGAAAAAAAAAAACAACAAAAAACAGCCCCCCCACCTCCCCCGCCCAGGGAGCTGAGAGGTACTCAAGCTGAGGCCTTTAGGAAGGCCGTAGAGCTGGTCATGGGGCCTCACAGAGTACTTTAAATATTAAATCAAAACGCAGAAAAATCAAACCTTTACTGGAGGTTGGATTTCTAAAGTCTCCTGGCTTTGTTTTTGCCTGGAATTCTATGAATCACTGGGACAGAGCGCTGGCCATTTTGGGTTAATCACAAGCTTTGTTTGGAAGTTATATGTATCTCTGATGAATCAAAATGGAAGGGCATACTCTCTTAAACCTTGGGGCGCATAGAGCGTGTAGCGATGATGAGATTGGCAAGCACTGAAGGGTTTATGAGGCAGAACTTGGGTGCTCTTGGCAGCCCCTGAACATGCTCTGATAACTGTCGGCTCCGATAACCCTTCTTGGCCACTCTGTACTTCCTAGGGCCCTGGGGCTCCCGTGTGTGATGACACTTTTACCCATATCTGTGGGGCCTAGGGACCGAGCATTCAACTAGCCTGTTATACCAGGATAAAAGAAAAAAAAAATCTTGGGGCGCCTGGGTGTCTCAATCAATTAACCATCCAACTTTGGCTCAGATCATGATCTTACGGTTCGTGGGTTCGAGCCCCGCATCGGGCTCTGTGCTGACAGCTCGGAGCCTGGAGCCTGCTTCGGAGTCTGCGTCTCCCTCTCTTTCTGACCCCTCTCCCACTTGTGTGTGCTCTCTCTTTCTCAAAAATAAAAAAACAAACATTAAAAATTAAAAAAAAAAATCATGGGGATGATGCGTGTCACTTCTGTAAGAAATACCCCATGGGAACCAGAATGGGTGTCACCAGATGATGACCAGAAAAAGCCTGTATTCATTTTCTCCAGTTGCTTTAGCAAATGACCATGAAATTGGTGCCTTAAAACAGCGCACATTTATCGTCTCACCGTCTGTAGGTAGAAAGTCTGACACAAGCCCCGCTGGGCGATATGAAGGTTTTAGCAGGGCTGCGTTCCTTTCTGGAGGCTCTAGGGAAGAATCTGTTTCCTGGCCTTCCAGGTTCTGGAGCCCACATCCTTTGGCTTGTTGCCCCCCTTCCTCCATCTTCAAAGCCAGCGGCAACGCAGCTCTCTGACCATTTTTTTCTGTAGCCACGCCTCCTTCTGCCTCCCTGTTGCACTTTTAAGAACGCTGTGATCACTCAGTGCCCACCCATATTGTCGGGGAGAATCCCTTTATTTTGCCATCAGAGGATTATCAAGCCTCATTGCACCTGCAGCCTTCATTCCCCTTTGCTATGGAACCTAGCGTAGGCACACACACGTTTGAGGGAGGAGGGCATCACTCCGTTAGCCAGCCTTCCTCAGACCCTTTGAAACAAAACGGTTGATGGGCATATGCCACGGAGCAGCAGAGGGGGAGGAGGCCCCGAGTGGAAGTGACCGTGCATTGCAATCCTGGAAATGACATCCTGGGGTTTCCTGAAATATCCCTGTCAACTTTCTGGGTATTTTCAGGTCACCGCTTGACTTGTTGCTGAGACACCTGCTATGCTGAGTGCCGGTACGGCAGGGCTGAACCCTTCCTCCTTGCATTGCTGGAGGCCTGTTGTCGCAATGTTGCCCTGAGGGGTGGAGGGAGGACAAATGCTAGATGGAGGGACAAAAATGCTGGAAACCAACAGGGTCACAGCAGCTGACAATGAAACCTCTAAAGCATCAGATACCAGGAGTAAGCACATTATACGCACGGTCTTAATCTTTGCAGAAGCAGGTAGGATGGATTATTACACCCGTTTAGGGATGAGAAAAACAGACACGTAGCCCACGTCTCTGGCTGTCACGACCGTGCAGTCGTGACCAAGCAGGGACAGCCAGGAAGAAGAGCTGGGCACATTCAGGTTGGTTGGTTTTTTTTGTTTTGTTTTGTTTTTTTCTCGTGAATCCTTATCATTCCGAAGGAGGTTGCTTTTCGGTTGTGTTTTCTCGGCTTTTGCTAAGCGGCACCGAACACGCTTGGCTGTCTGTACCTTCTCCCTGCCAGCCTGGCAAATGGAAGCAAGAAGTCGTTACATTTCTAATTGAGCAGATTAAAAAGTGCCAGTTCCCAGGATCGGATGGCAGATTTTTCCCTCCGTGCCACCTGGCGCCTTTGAGGCCTCAGCGATGCTGAGAGGGGTGGGGGCCGGGGGTGGCCAAGGGATTTAGGTCTCCTTTGTCCCCAGACTGTCTTGTTTGGGTGGGGTTGCATCTGTTGTGGGGGGATGGCTGTCCTGTAATGAGGCCTGTGGCGTGGCCTCGTTGGCATGGGACCAGCCTTTCTTAGATGGGTGTGAGCCTCCCGCCCTCTTTATGGAGCAGGCTGGTCAGAACTGTTCAGATTGGGTTTCCAGACGGTCATTCTGACTCTGCCTTATTGACCACTGGTTCTCGGTGATCTCTCCTCTGGAACTCCGACACAACAAAGGTAAGGTGCCTGGCTGCCACCCAGCCCAGTGTCTTAGTGTCTTCAGTTTCAGGTTTCAGATGATTTCCTGCGTGCTGTTGTTACCTTCCAAGGAAGTTTCTAGAAGGCAAACACCATTGTCATTTTCCATATCTCTTCTTTCATTCACACCAATGCTGGGACAGAAGAGGGTACAGAAATAACTGCTGGCTTATTTATTGTGGGGCTGACTTATAGCAGACATTGAGCTATTTGAATGGATTTCTGACATATGCAGACCGCTGGTAGGATAGAAAGATCAGTAACTTCTGAGCAACACATATAAAATAAAATGCTTTTTCTGCTTTATTGAAATATGATTTTCCATTACCTACATTTTATCCTCTGAAACCAAGATTCATGTCAGCAAATTCTTTTTTGCTGTTGTGTCAGTAAATCTTCTCTATCTTGAAACTGCGATATGCTTTCTCCTTCCTGAAAGTGGGGACCTTGTAAGCAATTTTGTTTTCTTTCTGCCAGAGAGCTCAAAGGTACCTTGGAAACCTAGTCAGAACAATGACATTGAGCCTTTCATTTGGCTCAGACTTTCTATCTTCAGATTATTTTGGAGAGAGAGGTAGGATGGAAAGGAAGAAAAGTCAAGCTGACTTTTTAGGAAAAATGGAGAATGAGAGACTGACTTACTGATAAGAAAGCATAATTGGGAAGGTTTTTAAGAAAATGTTTATTTATTTATTTTGAGAGAGAGAGACAGAGAGACAGAGTGTTCAGGGGAGAGGCAGAGAGAAAGAGAGAGAGGGAGAAAGAGAATCCCAAGAAGGCTGCACACTGTTAGCAGGCAGCCTGATGTGGGGCTCGAACCCACAAGCCGTGAGGTCGTGACTTGAGCCGAAACCAAGAGTCAGACGCTTAGCCAACTGAGCCACCCAGGCACCCCAGGACTTATTTTTAAAATATTATCCCTGTTATAATTTTGAGTTTCGTCTTTCAAACCCGTTCGATTCCCGACTCACTGACCAACCTTCTTCCTTGTTTCATTAGAGTCCACAGGAAGCGTGGCTTCCAAGGGGCTGCCAATGCAGACCTTCAGCCAACAGCCCCAAACTGTGGGGACTTCCCCACTGAGATCTGGGCAGTCCCTCCTCACTCAGATGGTGGCACACGGGGAGGGGGGATGGGGTCCCAGCCAGGTCTGACACCAGCTAGACTCCTCTGACATTTAAGCCTTGACAGTAACTGCTGTAGAGACTTCAGCTTCTCATGTTTATTGTTCCCGAGTTTAGAACCGAATGATGTCTGTTGACTCCATTTTCCAGAGTAACCTGTGCCTTAAAGCTCCTAACAGCCGCCTTAAGATCCAACGGGTGCAGACAATCTTCCGTTCAGCATGTTCAACTGTCCTGGTAACTCTGTTGTGCTCTTAGCTCATAATGAGCTTGTGATCTGCTGAAACCTTGACCCCCTTTCTCTGGCTTCACGGTTAAGCCACGTATCCACCTCCCTGCCCCCTGCCCCCAGAGTCTAGAAGCTGGATATGAGTTGGAGCCATGATCAATTTCCTCTTGTTACCGCTGTGAACATTTGTGTACAAGTGGACATATGTCTTTATTTCTCTTGGATACATACTTAGAAGTAGAACGTGGTAGCTCTATGTCAGACTGTTTTCCAAAGTGGCTACTCCATTTTACATCCCCACCAGCAGTGTCCGTGGGTTCGTTTCTCCCAACACTTGTTGTTATCTGTCTTTTTATTACAGCTGTACTAGAGAGTGTGGAGTGGCACCTTACTTTGGTTTTGATTTGCATTTACCTGGTCATTAACGATGCTGAGCACGTCTCCTGTGCTTATTGGCCATCTGTATATCTTCTTTGGAGAAATGGCTATTCGGACTGCCAAATTTAAAAAATTGGGTTGTCTTTTTATAATCGAGCTATAATAATTCTTTTCATATTCGAGACATAAGACTCTTCTCAGATATATAATTTGCGAGGCTTCTCCCCCATTCTGTGGGTTTTCTTTTCGCTTTCCTGATGGGGTCCTCTGAAACACACGTTTTTCATTTTGATGATGTTCACTTTTTCTATTTTTTCTTTCGTTGGCTTATGGCTTTGGTGTCATATCTAAGAAACCGTTGCCTAAGGTTTTGAATGTTTAAAAAAAGCCTCATCTGTCACCCAGTATATATTTTTTCTTTTCTCCATACTATTATTCTCTAATTTAATGAGCAGACACTGTCTGTCCTTATGAAAGTGAATAATAAAATGTTGACCGGCACGGGCCTGAGGACTGGGCGTGCTGGAGACAGCTAACTTCTCATCAAAGCCCCCCTTGCCTTTCTCCATGGTAATGGACTTGTAGCTGCGTGCGTGTCTGCCCAGCGAGACTTCCTTTCCCAGCTGTTACATGAGTATGTGACCAAGTTCTCCCCGAAGACAAGGCATCTAAGACAGGGAGTGTGCCCTCCCCCCACCTTGTGCTTTCTTCCACCTTCCTGCTGGGTGTGACCTGGGCTCCGTGTGCCCAAGCCCTAGCCACACAGACGACAAAGCCCTTGGGAATGGGAGGGCCAACAGGACGGAAAAGCCTTGGTCCCGGGATGGCCACATGGAAAAGAGCTGCCCACTGGCCCAGAACACTCACTCCAGACTATTATATGTGTCAGAAAGAAATGAG
Organism: Panthera leo; assembly: GCF_018350215.1. Lineage (NCBI taxonomy): Eukaryota > Metazoa > Chordata > Mammalia > Carnivora > Felidae > Panthera > Panthera leo. Next base: position 21,220,101 of record NC_056685.1, on the reverse strand, counting down.
TTTCTTCTCTTGTCGCCATTGTATTTCTTTGGTGGCGGGTGGGGGAGCCTCTTACTATGGCAGCGTAGACTTTTGCTCAACCTAAGGCTTAAGGTAAGTTGCATGTTATTATAATCAAGGTTTTTCATAATTGTGGCTCTGTCGGCACCCTCAATGTAAAGGGAAGTAAGCTGGTAAGGATCTGCATAGCCCCCTCTCTCTAATTCTGGCTGCAACTCTTTATGGCATTGTGATTGAGTGTTTGGATTCTGGCCTTGGCCTTCCGGGGTGCGAGCCCTAGTTTAGGCCACTGATGACTGGGCAAATTAACCCTCATCACTCACCTCATTGTCTCCATTTAAAATGCAGAGAATAGTATTACCTATGACTTATTTCGTAAGGCGTTTCTGGAGATTCAATGAGTTAACATATCTAATGCTTAGAGCAAGCCTGGCACATAGTAAAACTTGCTTGTTCTGTTATTATTTTACATTCTGTTCATAAGGATATTGTATATTCCACAAACACTGATTAACTCCTAGGATGTGCCTTGCACTCTGATGGGCTCCGGGCTACGGAGAAATTAAGGGCAAATTCTTTCCTCAAGGGGCTGACCGCTTCATAAGGAAGTCAGATTTAAAATAACAACCTAATGGAATTGGAGCTATAATATGTAACAAAATGTGTGGGATCTCAGAAGAAGGACCCATTAGCCCCAGGCTGTGGGTAGAAAGGTGAGGGTGGGTACCAAGACGGAGGGAGGAGGGGCGCCTGGGTGGCTCAGTCAAGTGTTAGACTTCGGCTCAGGTCATGATCTCACGATTCATGAGTTCGAGCCCCGCATCAGCCTCTCTGCTTTCAGGACAGAGCCCACTTTGGATTCTCTGTCCCACCCCGGCCCCCCGCCCGTCCTCCACTGGTTCTCTCGCTCTCAAAATAAATAAATAAGCTTAACAAAACTATAGATTAAAAAAAAATGAAGGAAAGAGGATATTTTGAAAGAGCTTGGCTGAAATTCAGATATACCATTTTCCCGGAAGTTCCTGGCATACTGAGTGCCCGATCACAGGTGATGCCACAGGAAGAAAGCTGTTGATCTCAACGGACAGTCTCATAGGTCTAAAGTAGGGCAGGTGCCGGAAAGACGCATTTGTCTAGGTGGATCCTAATGCAGAGCAAACCCTACTGCAACCCAAGAAAAACTCATGGTCAAGCCCTCTTTAAAAGAGATGTTTGAATAGTCAATAATATTGTAATACTGTTGTTTGGTGAGAAATGGTGACTACACCTTTGTAGAGAATTGTCAAATATCTAGGTTGTACACCTGAAACGAATGCAACATTGCATTCCAACTATACTTGAATAATAATAATAACAATAACAAGAATAATGAAACAGATGCTTAAAATACTGCTCGTTGAGAATACACGAAAAGCGATCAACTTACTGGGGTCAGTTGTTCATAATCATAAATCACTCTCCCGTCCTCCCTCAACCCCTAGCCCACCAATACACTGGACTGGATTTATTCCTCACTCTGCATCCACAGTTTAATTTTCTTCCTAAGGCAAGAGTTCTTTAATTATTCCCCTCCCTATTGAGAGGGCAGAGATTCTTGACACTGTTAAATGCTTTTCCACAGCGGAATTATCTTTTTGCTTGATGTGTGTGAGTTGTTCAGTGAGAAAATACTTCTGATTTTTTTATATCTTGGGGGAGGGGAAGAGGAGAGGAGGGAGGGTCGCCCAAAGGATATTACAAAGCAGCTTCCCAAAGAGGAACCGCAAACCTGCGGGGGAATGGTTCTAAAGCAATCATTTGGCTCCCTCTAGTGGGACTTTGCAGAATTGCTTATTCCCTCGCTGTAGTGGGTCACGCACAAACGCGCACCTATGTGGAGAATGGAAAAGCTTCAACGACTCAGTCGCTTAACCTAAACTCTTGGCTTTGTGCCAAGGGTGGGGCAGTCGGCTAAGAGAGCTTTAGGTCAATGTAGGCAGACCCGGAGATTAAGTGAAGAGATAAAATTGATTAAACTCTATTCCATGCAAAAGGGATATGGCATTTTGGCAATATTCGTGTAATTTTCTAGCCACCAATTACCCCTCCCTCCCCACACCTAGTGCCTTAGTCTAGAGCAAAACAAAGCAAAGCAAAACAAAACAAACATTAACTATCTCAGTTATGTTTATAACATAAACAAAACAAAAACAAAAACAAAACAAACCCAAACTGCTCGTGACTTGTAAAGGTAACGGACGCCCTCTATTGGCACCGATAAGTCCCACACGGGAGATTTTCCCCCCCTTCGTTTGGAATTCTCACAGTATCTACGCTCACACTAGGTTATGTTTCTGAGCCTTTACGAGTTACAAGACCCCGCCCCCCCCATACACACAATATTAGTTACACATGTATAATGGTTAATAAAAGATAGTTAATGCTAAAGACCCATGAGGCTAACGCGCAATTTGCAGTTGATTGTGCGCACGCGTGTGTGTATACGTGTGTAAGGGCACGTGTATACGTGCATATATGTACACGTACACTTTCTAAACCACGAACGATTTCTGAATCACAGCTGGTCAGGGCGATAGGGATCGCCGAGGTTTCTCTGCCCCCACGGTGGAAGCAGGCAGAGGAGGGGCTTCCGAGCTCAGCCCTGCCCGGACTCAGGGCACCGTGGCTCTCTCTGGGGTCCAGGGGGCCCGCCCCCGCAGCACAAAAGCGGGTCCAGAAAGATTCCACGCACTTACTGCGAGTTTCCTTCTACCCATGGATGGGGTCAGTGAACTCCCTCCTCGGCCCCCAGGACTCCGTCTTGCCCCCCTCGATCTGCCCGCTTTTGACGATGCTGTATTATTAGATGGGACCGCTGTGCCTCGAGCTCATCATGATGGCAGAGTCATGGGACACCGGGGAAGGGACATCAGGTTTTGGATGCCGTCCACAGACCTTGGCTTTTGTCCAGGGACTGAGGGCACGTCAGCGGCTAGTTTCTCCCAAGCTCTCATCTCGTGTCCTCAGCCGCAGGCAGAGCTCCTCTAACCTGACTGCAGGTGGGGGGGTGGGGGGTTCACATCAGCTCAAGGTGACCTGGTGGGAATTGAAGAGTGGGTAACATCCAGCCGTGGCCTCAAGGCGTCTGGGTTCTAGCAGGGGTGCGGGCCACGGGCGAGCAGTCTAGGTAAAATCTAGTGGCCGACGCAAAAGCAGGGAGCGACTCGGGAATGCAGTGCTTACCAGATTGCTGTCTTGTAATGATCTGTTTACACGCCTGTTATTTATTTATTTTTTAATTTTTTTTTAATGTCTATTTTTGAGAGAGAAGAGAGAGAGAGAGAATGCGAGCAGGGGAGGGGCAGACAGAGGGAGACACAGAATCGGAAGCAGGCTCCAGGCCCCAAGCTGTCAGCACAGAGCCCGACGTGGGGCTTGAACTCACAAACTGCGAGATCATGACCTGAGCCGAAGTCAGATGCTTAACCGACTGAGCCACCCAGGCTCCCCAGGGAGAGACTTTTTCAACTTCTTAAAAATAGGACTTCCAGCACTCGTCGTGACTGTGACCGCGGAGAAAAGCACCGACAGTGACGGAGTTGTCTAGCGGTTTAGCGAGTTTTAGAACTCTTTCCGAAGCATCCTCGCAAAGGGATATGGGATTGAGAACACTCTCCAGAAATCTCGTTGGGCACGTTCCTACATTTGGCTAATCTTCTCGATACCCAAGCGATTTACCCTGAAAGGAAAACTATATTTATTGCCTCTTGGCAATGTCCCCGTTGTGCATTTGAGTGACAAAAGTCCAAGAATGATTCCAGAAGGGAACAGAGGAAGTAAAGGGGTGGAAGAGTGAAAGCCTTCAGCTGCGGTTCTGGGTGTCCAGGCTGCGGCAGCGTCCCCTCTGGTCTCGTGACTGTCACCCCTGCTGTCTGGCCTGGCCCCGGCTGATCTGCCATGACGTGAGGTGCACCCTGGCCTGCTCCGGGCCAGATAACAAATCACGGGAACAGCGACAAGATGTTCAGGGTCACGAAGGGTTACGTGCTGCCTGGGCAACTTGCAGATCTTAGCCGTGCCCACCCTCCACCCCCCTGAGGGCTCTCTGACAGACAATTAGAGCTTTTGATTTATTATGGTGGCCACAGTCACCGATCAGGTTCCCCTGTTTCCCAGCAGTGAGCAGAACACAGAGCTTGTGCCTCCAATGCACGGGCTTGGCGACAGGTGCTGGAAACCTCGGGTTAACACCCACCTTGCCGGGCCCGGGGGCACATCACCCCCAGAGTGACTGGTGAGCCAGCAGAGGCTGCAAGAGAGCCGTCGTGGGACTCCGTGGAAGGTCTATGCGGAAGGAATGACACTTTACAGATGCGTGGCATTCTCGCTTTCCTCTCATGTCCCCTCTTGAGGCACCAGAGGGAGCACACCGGTGGCCGCCTGCTCGTTTTGTTTCCACAGACTGATCTGACAGCAACTCCCTGTGCAGCCGCGGGCCAATCGCTAACTCCTCTGGGCTTCGCTTCCTCCATCTGGGCAAATCAGATGTGACTTTTGCTGGTCCCTTTTGGTGCCAATTCTGTTTTCTTCCAATTAGACTGGAGAGTAGGCACATCGTGAACGCTAGATACTCTCAAATGCCAGACTGGGCTAAAACCATCCATTACATCGCATCGTCCTTCCAACAGCCTCTGAGCCAGGTGCCGTTATTATCGTGTCCAATTTTACAGAAAAGGAGACTGAGGCACAGAGGAGTTAGAGAACTCTCCTAGGGCCACATAACTCGTACATGGCAGAATCAGGATTCAAACAGTAGCTGGCCTCAGGGGCTGACCTTCAGCGGTCCTGCTGCCCCGTGAGATCCAGGGGCCTGCCCAGGGCTGCATGGCTGGCAAGTGGGGGGTGGGGTGCCCAGAGGCAACGCCAGGTTGTGTCTGAATCTAAAGTCTGCCCTCGTCAGTACACTGCTATAAAAGTTCCCGGGTGCCATTTCTAATGGCAAACCTGGGGAGCGGAAATATGACCGTCCGATGGCGGGCCATTTGCTACCTAAACAGTGGCATCGCCACTCAACATAATATGCTTTAAAATTATATGGGAGATACTCTGGTTTCTCTTCAGATTGCATAAATCTTTCGCCTTTTAAAATTATACGGGAGAGTATTTATTTATGTGAGAAGGTGTTCAAGATGCATTAAGTAGTAAGTGCACTAAACAGCGTGTGGCTTAGATTCACGGCCAGAAGGGTAATGAAAAAGAGTGAGATACAATTTCTGGCCCATGCGATTGGGACCCACGTAAGCGGTCTGAAACCTGGCGTCTTGAAAGACTGATACGGCTCCACCAGCAATCCTAGCTCTGAATACACGTCTCAAGAAACCCTTGAAGGAGGGCACACGGTAGCTTGTACAGGGGGTTTCCTTGCAGCAATGGCTGTGATAGTAAAATATTGGATACAACCGAAATTTTAGCAGTCGTGGAATAAATGAAATGTGATCTATTCATACAACAGAATGCCACATAGCTGTTTCGGCAAATCAGTTGGTCCTACATAAAGCAACACGGAGATCTAAAAACTGTAGACTGGAAGTAACGGGTTTCAGATCAATCTGCACAGATATTACCTTTTATTTAAATAATGTAAACACATACGCTAGACACACACACACAGCCTGGAAAGAGACAGATATATCAATTCACGTTATTGATTACTCTTGGGGAATGAGGGACGAGAATGGAATTGTAAAGGGAAACCAAGAGGATGCCAACTTTATCTGAAATACTCCATTCACACACACACACACACACACACACACACACACACAATTACTAGATGTTCACAGTCATCAATGTTGCTGGTGAACAGTGCAGGTATATTATACATTCTGTATGAATTTTTTTCAATGGTCCCCAATGTGCTTTCATTTTTTTTTTTTAAAAAGGATATATTTTCATGGGAGAAAAACGATCTCAAAATATGCATCGTGGCTGTCTCTGGGCACTGGGTTATGATGAGTTAGATTTTCTTCTTTTGGCATATCTGTATTTTCTAAATTTCCCAAACTGAATGTTTATCACTCTCATATAAGAAAAAAAAGTGATTTGCATGTAAATTCTTGAATCTAGAATCAATGTAAAAAAGGGATTTAGAGCTCTGAGTGAGGGATTTTCACCCCTGCCTGTATGATGGCCAGTTTCCTCCCAGGACTTGAGTGTTAGCTGTTGGGAAAAAATAGAATTATGACCAACTCTCCCCGTCCTCTTCAAAAAGAAGAATTTGAGGTCAGTATTAACCTTTATGAAACACATGGGGCAGGAGTAGGCTAGCAGCTGATCACTTTTCTGCAGATGAGAGAAAAACAACTTCTGTCTTCACTTCTAGCTTAGAGCCTACATCTAAAAGAGCTTTGGCTAACCCGTGTAAAAGCTGGTTCAAAAACATAAATACCTTGGGGCGCCTGGGTGGCTCAGTTAAGTGGCCGACTTCAGCTCAGGTCAGGATCTCGTGGTTCATAAGTTCGGGCCCCGTGTCGGGCTCTGTGCTGACAGCTCAGAGCCTGGATCCTCCTTCCGATTCTGTGTCTCCCTCTCTCTCTCTGCCCCTTCCCTGTTCACACTCTCTCGGTCTCTCTCAAAAAGAAATAAACATTAAAAAAAAAACAAACAAAAAACTTAGGACATTCTTGGAAAGGATAGGGCACAGAGCAGGACAAGCAAGGCACAGGGTTGACATAAGGTCATCCGAACTCTGTACGTCGGAAACACTTTGTGCAGCCCATGACTCAGACTAGCAGTCATCCAGTGGAGTATTTAGTGAGCACCTATTGTGAACCAGGTACTGTGTAGGTCCCAGAAAAACAGCAGTGGCATGACAGACGTGGGGAGGCCCCCCCCTCTGAGCCCATCACCTCCACCAAGAGGACCAGTCTTGCCTTTGGAGATGTCTCCAGGGCCTGCTGCTCCAAGCCAAGGCGCCATCAGACTCTGGCTTTCCAAGCCACACACGAGACTTGCCATTTAAACCTGCATTCGGTTCCTCCACGAAAAGGGATGGAGGGACCGTGGCTAAGTAGCAGCTGGGAAACCATATCCAGACGCCTGCAGCCCATCATCAAGAGAGGAAGGATGTTAAGTAATTACATAATTCATGAAGTGCATGTGCAGTAGGTAATGCGAGAGAGTCCAGAGTGTGTGAGGGGAAGATCTCACCTGGTCCCGGAGTTCACAGGTTTTTCCCCCCGAGGGGGCGACAGGAAGCTGAGACTCAGGAGGGAAGGTAGGGGCTTTCTTGCAGAGGCCCTGCAGGCTCCCCGGGAGAAAGAGCACAGCGCGTCTAGGGATCCCAACAAGGCCGCTATGTCTGGAGCATCAAGAAGGGAAATTCACATGCTTGGTTTCTTTCTTTCTTTCCCAGCATTTGGCAGAGCAGTAAAAGGCTTTGTGGAGTTTTCGAGTAAAGCAGCTGACGAACACACTCTGTTTCCTGGAAGGTGCACGGAAGTGCCCCGGGCAGCAGGGGAGCAGGCAGAACCAGGACGGGGGACGGGGGACAGGGACAATTTTGCGCCAGCCCCGCGAGGCCCCGGGGTCCCTCCGCTTGGGCGGCTGCCGGCTCCACCTCCCTCCGCGGGGACAGCAGCCGCGTTCTCTCAGGGCCGCTCTGCACGTTTTCCCGAGCCGACTGGTTGTGATGTCCCAGACGCGTCTTGCAGCTTCGTGGGTTGGGGTTTTATCTTTCAAGTGGCCTAGAAATCCCGTGTCCAAGAGCCATCACAGTGACGGGGTTCAGCTCAGCTGCACCCTGGGGTGGGGCCAATCTGGCACTGCTAAAAAAAAACCAAAAAACTGGCTTCTTACCCCAGCAGGGCTGGCTCTGCCGTTTCTCCTGGGTTTTACGGCCAGGATCTTCGCTGGCAGATTGATCTGGGATGTTAGATCCGTGGCACATAACTTGATGGGGGCAGAGGGTCCAAGTTACCTATAAAGTAGTGCCCCAAACACAGATTTTGGAATCAGAAAGATCCGGGTTCGGATCCCAACGTGGTCACTTTAACTCCTCATCTGTAAAATGGGAGTCCCAATACCCATCTCACAGCGTTGTTGTAGGGATTCAATGAGATGATACGTATCGAATGTTCAGCATAGCTCCCGACAGGTGGTATATTCTCAGTGACCATCTGGACCCGGGAGGAAATTGTTTTTTCTCCCTTACTATCCTCAGCAAAGCTGTACTGGAGCTCAGCTGCTCGGGAGACTCCACCAGGGACCTGGGAACTATGAAGAGTTAGCGGTTAGAGCTTCATTGGCTCAGGGGCACCTGGGCGGCTCAGGCCGTTAAGCGTCTGACTTCGGCTCAGGTCATGATCTCACGGTTCGCGAGCCCGCGCCCCGCTTCGGCTGAGCTCGAGCCCTGCTTCGGATAAACCCAGCTTCTCTCTTTCTCTCTCTGCCCCTCACTCGTGCCCTCTCTCAAAAAAACAAACAAAAAAAACAAACAAACAAACGACCACTTCATCAGTTTTAGTCTGGAATTCTGAATTCTGGGGTAAGATTACTTCAAATGTCTCCTTCTCTCTCTCTTTTTTTTTTTTTTTTTTTTGATGATTACCGGGATCTGTTTTATTAGGGACAAAATGCTGGTGCTGAATGTTGTATCTGTTTATTGTCTGGATTACTTCTATAAAGAGAGGCCTCTCTAAAATCAAGGATTTGACGATCCCCAAGTCAAGGCCCTATAGGTAAGGCAGGATCAGCGCTTGGGTCCTTCCTCTTATCTGCCCATCTCTCAGTCCACGTGGACGCTACAACAGAATACAGTAGATTGGGTGGCTTATAAACCACAGACATTTATTTCTCACAGCGCGGAGACTGGGAATTCTAAGATCAAGGTGCTCTGGCACATTCGATGTCTGTGAAGGCCCATTCCTGGCTGGCAGATGGCCATCTTGCTATGTTCTCATGTACAGAGACGGGAAGGGAGCCCCCTGGAGCCTCTTAGAAGGGCACCAGACCCATCCATGACCTAAGTACTCCAGCCTCGCGACACAATGACTGCCCAAGGCCCCACTTCCAAATGCCGTCGCAACGGGCACTGGGTTTCAACATATGAAGCCTGGGGGGGATACAAGCATTCAGTCTGTAGCAGGCGCTTTTCAGAATAATGACTTGGTTACCGAATGTCCTCAAAAGCGGCCCAATGGATGTTTTATTTTTATCATTAGGAACTCAAGACGGGAACACACCTGAAGGGTTGTGCTCTCTTGTAGACGCTAATCTTACCTACCCTCCAACTGTCCCATCTTTAGACTGTGTGGGCCCTCTCAGTTCGGGTCTTGAGTGCTTGGGACATGATCGTGTTCAGGTGCTAGATAGCCTCCTTGCCGTGTGGCTGTGACAAGATATTCCTGGTTCATCTTTTACTCTCCCTGCCCCACCTCTGAGTCATCTGATTCTTCAGGTGGGAAATAGTAAGAGACCAGAAACTGCTTACCCCCATTGGAATGTGCCTTGTTTGCATTTATTTATTTATGTATTTATTTACATTTATTTATTCTTGAGAGAGACAGAGTGTGAGCAGGCAAGGGGCAGAGAGAGAGGGAGACACAGAATCCGAAGCAGGCCCCAGGCTCCGAGCTGTCAGCACAGAGCCGGACGTGGGGCTCAAACCCACAAACCGGGAGATCATGACCTGAGCTGAAGTCGGACGCTTAACCGACTGAGCCACCCAGGTGCCCTGTTCCTTGTATGTATGTATGTATGTATGTATTTATATTGAGAGTGAGAGAGCGAGCAGGGGAGGGGCAGAGAGAGGAAGGGAAACAAAGAATTCAAAGCAGGTTCCAGGCTCCATGCCGTCAGGGCAGAGCCCAACCCAGGCTCTGATCCCATGAACTGTGAGATCATGACCTGAGCCAAAGTCAAGACTCAGGTGCTTAACTGAGTGAGCCACCCGGGTGCCCCTGGAATGCTCCTTGTTTTTAGACCTCTTCGAGGATAGAGTTGGGAAATTCTCTTTTTCAGGGAAAAAAAGTAATGTTTAATATGATTACATACAGGTATTTCCAATCAAATTGAAACCTATAGGGTCTTTACTCAACCTTATCCATTTGACGTGGGTTTCTCCTTGCTTCCGGACCGAAAACCCCCGTTCCCAATGACAGTAATGTCATTGCCAAAAGTATGACACTGAGAATAGTTTAACAGTTTTTCTCTCGCAGTTCTTTCTGTGCTCTGGAACAGCCCATTATAGATACGCAGTCAAATCACCACGTTTTAAAATCACTTAAGACTGTGCCTCTCTGTGGTTATGCTGCCAACATGATACAGTTGGGTGCATCGCTTCGCTTTGGTCTTGATTGCTTGGGAATTGCTTTTTTAAATTTAATTTTGTTTGAGAATCACATAAACTATTTTCACGGTTTCTAACGCAAATCTACAAAGGAATTTCCTTGGAGAAGTCTCCCTCTTTATCAGATCGATGGCAGGACATTGCCCACATTATCCTCCATTGTGGTTTTTTTTTTTCACTGAACACTATGTCCTGAAGATCAACCCGTAATAGCATATAGAGCAGTCCTTCATTTCTTTTTATAACTGGACAATGCTCCATTGTGTGCCCGAGCCTAGTTTGTTCTGTCTTCGCCCGACCGAAGAACATCTGGATTATTTCCAGCCTCGCTTTTACTAACCGCGTTGCACGCTCCCTGTCTTATTTCCCCCCGATGTATCTTTGGGATCAATTCCTAGGAGTGAAATTGCCGGGTCAAAGGTCGAGTGTAGGTTTTCTGATAGATATTGTCAAATTGCCCTTCGGTTGGTTGTGCCATTTTGTATCCTGAAACCCGTCTCTCCAGAGTCTCACCACCAGAGTGTGCTAGCAAATGTTTGGAATTTGCCCGTGTCATAGGTCAGAAATATCTTGGTGGAGTTTTAACTGGATTAGTTTTTCATGCCATTTTTTTTTTTTTTCTATCAAGATTCGAATAAAGAGGAAAGAAATGTTTTGTCTGGATAATCTCTTTAACTGAGCATTACAATCATGACAGGTATACAGGGTACATTTAGGCTTCACTAGCCTGGGGCTACAACAATGAAACCCCATACTTTAAACCCTTTTGCTTTTAAATTTTTTATTTTATTTTTGAGAGAGAGAAGGGGGGAGGGGCAGAGAGAGAGAGGGAGACACAGGATCCGAAGCAGGCTCTGGGCTGTCAGCACAGAGCCCGACGCGGGGCTCGAACTCACAAACCTGAGATCATGACCCGAGCCGAAGTCGGTGCTCGACCGACCGAGCCACCCAGGTCTCCCTCTGTGAACATACTTTAAAAGGGATATAGCTGGGGCATCTGGGTGGCTTATTTGGTTGGGCGTCCCACTTTGGCTCAGGTTCATGGGTTCGAGCCTCATGTCGTGCTCCGTGCCGACAGCTCAGAGCCCGGAGCCTGCTTCACATTCTGCCTTCCTCTCTCTCTGCCCCTCTCCCGCTTGTGCTCTGTCTCTCTCAAAAATAAATAAACATTTAAAAAATTAAAAAAAAAATACTAGTGATGTGAAAAGATTAATTTTGATCAATATTCTTTCAGAGATTTACTTAGAACCAAACAAGAAATTTTATTTTATTTTAATGTTTATTTCTCTTTAGAGAGAGAAATGTATGCTTGCATACAAGCAGGGGAGGTGCAGACAGAGAGGGAAAGAGAGGGAGAGAGAGAATCCGTGAGGCTCCACAACTCACAAACTCACAAACTGTGAGATCATGACCCGAGCCCAGATCAAGATTTGGATGCTTAACCAACTGAGCCGCCCAAGCACCTCAAGGGGGCAATTTTAAATTCACAGAAAACATTAAGCATACTGATTGAAACGAATTAGGAACAAAATGCCCCCATTTTAGAAACAATTTCCTAAAAAAATACATAAATTCATAAAATAGTCCAAGGACTCATAAATATTACAATTCTCATGCAAGCACACCTAGATTTCAAAACAAAATCATAGCACGTGGAAAAAAAGTGTTTAAAGGCTCATAAAAGGTTGATTTTTTTTTTTTTTTTTTTTTTTTTTTTTTTACTATTTACTGCTTTATGTTTTACTATCACTTTCATTGATTGGTTATTCTGCATCCTAAACTATCAACCTGTGTTTAGAATGAGCCCGAGCATTTTTGTTAAGTGCACACTGATCAGTGGCAGTTGGGCAGGGGGGGGGTCCCCGGGCTCCGGGGGCTTGCTGTCCGCAAAGCACTGTGACGCTCAGCCCGGACATTCTGGAAGCATTGCTGAACTGAAGACCCCGGCCCACTGAGGACATTTTGTAGAGGGTCATGTGGTGACCATCCTTCAATGTGTCTGGGCAACAGGGGACCCTTAGGTGGCTCCTCCCAGCCCTGCCTATGGATCGTCCCAGGGTCTCTGACCTTGGGGAGGAGGCCCCAGGGAGCAGCTCTGTCCATGTGGTCGTTGTTCCGATCTCGGAATGATCTTAGCATCCGCCGCCCCTAGGGTCTGAGGGCGAGTGCCCCCCGACCAGTGAGCTGCCTTTCCCGCCTCATACAAGTCCTAGCCCTGCTGCAGGCCTCCGTGTCTGGTCTCCGGGGAGGTTCGGGAAGGGGAAACGAGGCGCCGTAGGATGGCCACCCCCTTATATGGAGCGCTGCCATGTTTTCTGGAGCTCTCAGGCTCTTGGGCCTGACCGTGGCCTTGGGAACGCCTCAAGGCAAAGTTAGCAAAGAATGCCCGAGGTGAAGTTGACATCTTGCTTTTCCAAGACAGAGACCACCGAATCCAGTTTCTGCCCATGAAGACCACCCAGGGGAGAAAGTGGGCTGAGGTTCAGGAACCTTGGGTGTCACGGCCGCCACTAGCTAGGTAAGTCTCTCCGGGGTTCAGTTTGTTTACCTGTAAAATCCACAGGGGTTGGACCCAGTGACTTTTCATTCTCTTCTCTCTGTGGCATTTTATGGTGCTGGGGGTCGGTGACTCCGGGAATAACCCCCACAGAGGAGTATCTTTAGGGAAAGCCCAGGCTGTGGCTGGGGTCCGGGCGGCTGGGGGGAGGGGTAACAGACAGCACAGGTGCACCTGCCCCGGGCCAGGCACTTTCTTTAGTCCCCAGCGGTGGAGACTTGAGGGGAGGACCGGTGGCCCCTAGAAGCCTATTCTCTGGAAAAGGCATCGAGTTCGGTTCTAAAGTGAATGATGCGCTAATAGATTCTCGAACACGGAGAGACGCCTCACAACACCCAAGATGCCTCCGGTGATTCCGATGGCTCTGAACTGGGGAGGACGTTGCTCCCGAGCGAGGCTGTGCCTGAGACGGAAATCAGTCAAGCGGCCGTGTTGATACGGAAGTGTAGAACACAGATTATTTTAATTGCTAATTGTTCTTGAGACCCCTACCCAGGTGTCGTCGTCGTTGTTTTTCCTAAATGTGGCCTAAACGTTCTCAACAGGCACGGTGAAGGAAATCACAGTTTATTCAGAGGCTGCCATGTTGCTGATGGAAGTACAAAGAGGACTCATCAAGGTTGTTGGGTTTTTTTCACATGGCTTTTAACATTTACAAAGAAAATGACTTCGGGGGGTGCGCACTAGGAAGAAACAGGCTGTGAACAGTTACCAAGCAGCCAAATACTCCTACGACGGAGAGAACGTTCCCTGCACCCTCATCTCATCAATCACTACCCCCTCCCTGATAATCGGCATCTAAATGTAACAGGAAGTGCTCTTTTGTTCATGACTCTCGGGGAGGAGGGCATCCCGTCCGTGGGAACACTCCAGGACCTCGTCATGGGTGACTTCGCGGACACAAACCTCCCTCCCTTACACAGACGGGAGGCAGCCCCACGGGTGCCCCCTGTGCAGAGGAAACGACCAGAAGCTTCTCAGCCAGCCGCGAAGGCCGTCCTCCCACCCCTGCTCCCCAGAGCCAGACTCGGGGGACCCTCAGTTAGTGCGTCCTAAGGTGGGAGAAAGTCAGAGAGTGTGAGGAGAGGAAGTTGGGCAGACGAGAGCCTGCCGACAGCCCCTTCTTTGAAGAATTCCTCACTTGCTGGCGTCTTGAGAAAACGGCCTTTTCCTGGAGTCCTCCGGCCCCAGTGGCCCCTCTCAGGCCACCCTACAATGCCAGGAGGTCAGTAGACCTGGGACTCTCAAGGTCACTGGTAATGTGATGTGTTCAAATCACCCTTGCCCCGGGGGGATGGAGAGTGCTGTGTGCGGCTTATGCCGGGATCAAACCATGACAGATAACCTTGGAGAAACATCCTTGGGCTATTCCTGAGGACGGGCTTGCTTTCTTTTTTTAATCCAAGTATAGTTAATGTACACGTTATATGCGTTTCAGGTGTACAACGTGATGATTTAACAAATCTGTGAGGAACAGGCCTCTGACACCCCTCAGACCAATGGTGGGTCCAGCACGCCCGTGGCCACAGGGAGAACATCCGTCGGGTCATCAGCCAGCCTTCGGGCTGGGATTTACACCTTTGCAAGTCGCGGGGGTGCTTGCCGGGGCCCATTCTCCACTCACCTTTTGAGCTGAGCCTGATGGCACGATTCAGGACGGGATGTGCACACTGGTAGCGATGTGACACGTGTCCACTCCGTCCTTTCCTAAGTCCGATTACAGCCAACCCAACCACTGGGATCCTTTGATCAGCCTGAAGGAAGACATGCTTCAGAGGAATACCCACCAACACCAGCCAGAAGGAGCTCTCCTTACAAAAGCAGTCCTGCTCTCTTGGCCTCCCTGCAATTTCTAATTCGTATTATTACTCTAATTTTTATTCTACGATTCTAATTACTATCACTCTCCCCCCCCCCCCCAATTTTGGCATCCTCACTATACCTCCATTTAACTCATCATGTCGGAAGAAACAAGATGGGTCACTGTAGAGAATTCTTTTCTTCCTTTGCTCGTAATGGGCCCCACTGGTCCCCTCGCTGTTCGTGAAGGGCACTCCCTCCACATAAACTGTGCGGTGTGTGGTCCTCTCTGCCCGAATGCTCTTCCCTCACCTGCAAGTTTTCTCAGTGAGGCATTCCCCTAGTTACCCAATCTAAAATTATAACCCACCCAACGTGTCCCATCCGCCTCCACGCTTGGCTTTTCTCCACAGCTCTCAGCGCTGGCTAAAATCTGATTATACTTACTAATTTAGCCGATTGCCTACCTCCTCTACCTCTACGGAAGCTCCAAATGAGGGCAGGAGCTCAGAGACTTCATCTGTGTTGTTGACTGCCGTGTCTCGGGTAACTAGAAAAGAGCCCAGCGGACAGCAAGTACCCCTTCAACATCTGTTGGATAAATACTTGAATGGATGAGTGACGGCGGCTGAACCACCCCCCACACCCGGGCAGCCCAGCCTTCTCTGAGTGTGAAGGGCCCTCGCTTCCTGTTAGAGTCCTGCCCCCACCGCACCCGACATGTCTTGAAGATGTCTCTTACATCTTGCAGGTCTAGCAATGTGATTCGAAAAATCAGTATGTTTCGTGCAGGCTCTGTTTTGTCTTGAATAGGAGGGACCTTCAAAGAATCTAATTTTTCATGCTGATCAAAGAGGAAGCTAAATTTTATTCTTTTGGTACCATTTTAATAAATGAATGTATGACTAAATTCATTGTTAGTAATTTGCTTAATGTTCTCACACGTATTTTCTTAGGTAAAATCGGTTTATACATCTCCTTCGTCTATGTTATCCTCTACCTTTGACAGGATCTAATGTCACTGTTGTGTTATTTTTGCAAATATTAAATCTACTATGGATATGGCTTAGGAATTGTTGGAGGTTTGAAGGAATTTGTTCATGAAACTCTCCAGGTCCAGAGTTATTTTTGAGAGGCAACTATGAGTAATTTCTCTTTGCGTATTAGTCTATTCAGATATTAAGGTCTTCTCGGGGCGCCCGGCTGGCTCAGTCGGTACAGTGCGCGGCTCTTGATCTCAGAGTTGTAAGTTCAAGCTCCACATTGCGTGTGGAGATTACTTAATAATAAAATCTCTTTTTTTTCAAAAAAAGATCTTCTTATAACAATTTTTTAAATTTAATATTTCCCATAAAAATCACATATTTGAATGGAAAGGCAGCCTACCGAATGGGAGAAGATATTTGTAAATCATATATCCAATAAGGAGTTAATATCTAAAATATACAAAGAACTCATACAACTCAACACCAAAAAATAAATAATCCAATGAAAAATGGGCAGAGGGTTTAGACATTTTTCCAAAGGAGACACACAGATGGCCATCAGACACATGAAAAGACACTCAACATCACTAATCATCAGGGAAATGCAAATCAAAACCACAATGATACATCACCTCACACCAGTCAGAATGGCTGATGTCAGAAAGACAGGTGTTGGCAAGGATGTGGAGAAAGAGGAACCCTTGTGCACTGCCGGTAGGAATGTAAATTGGTGCAGAAACTGTGGAAATAGTATGGAAGTTCCTCAAATATTAAAAAGAGGAATAATATCATATGATACAGTAATTCCACTTCTGGGTATTTACCCGAAGGAAATGGAAACGTGAATTTAAAAGGATACAAGCACCCATATGTTTAGTGGAGCATTATTTATGATAGCCAAGATCTGCCAGCAACCCCAGGGTCCACTGATAGACAAATGGACACCCACCCCCACCCCACACTGGAATATTACTTAGCCATTAAAAAGGATGGCATCTTGCCATTCACAACAACGTGCCTGGAACTAGAGGGTATTATGCTAAGTGAAATAAGTCAGGTAAACACAAATAGCATATGATCTCATTTATCTGTGGAATCTAAAAAACAAATGAATAAACAAGCAGAAATACACTCACAAAAATAGAGACCTGGTGGTTGCCCGAGCAGAGGGAGGTGCGAGGATGGGTGAAAGAGGTGAAGGAGATTAAGAGCTGCACACTCACACTCCCAGGAACAAAATAAGTAAGTCACAGGGATAAAGAACACAGCATAGAGAATAGAGTCAATAATACTGTAATAATTTTGTGTCTGTGACAGATGGTGACCACTTAACCTTAGTGAGCATTTTGTAATGTACGTAACTGTCAAATCAGCATGTTATATACCCACTACGTTATACACCTAATGTAATGTTGTAGGTCAACTATATACTTCAATTAAAAATACCCCACACGTTTCATCTGTATTTTCCAGTTGAGCTCTAACAAGCATGTGTTAACAATTCTAAAATCTCCTGTTACCTGTTTTTATACTCCACATTTCATTTCTATTTTAGTTCAGATGAACATTCTCTCTTCTTGATTAAAATGACTGGAAGTCTGTTTTATGTTCTCATTGTTTTTCAGAGATGCATTTCTTTGATGTTCTAATAAATTGCTCTCCTAATTCACTGTCTCCTCTTAGTTTGTCCTTTCTTTATCCTATGAAGATATCTAATAAGATTGCCTTATTCTTTTTTCTAACTTTGTTAAATGAATCTTTTATTTCATTTGCTTTCTTTTATAAAAAAGAAAAGAATTTGAAGCTACAAATATCTTAACAATAGCCTATAATTTTTGATACGTAGTGTTATTTTCTTAAATGTCATATAATTGAGAATTTGTCTCATCCTTGTTCTGGGTGCCCGAGATAGAGCTTTTAAACCCCTGGAGATTCCTGAGTGGTTAAGTGTGTCTTTCTTATTCATGAGGGGTCACTGGACCACACCCGAGTTTATGCTAAGATGACTTGGATGGGGACTGGTCATGTTGGTAAGACCAATCGTGTGATTAGAGGGCCACTCGAGGCTTTGAGCCACGTGTTATCAGCCCAACCCCCCACCTCTGGGGGAAGGGAGATTGAGTTCAATCATGTGGCCAATGAGTCCATCAGTCACACATATGCAATGAAATCCCAGTAAACACCGAACACTGAAGCTCTGCTGAGCATCCTGGTTGCTGAGCATATTGACGTGTTTTGGGGGGATGACGCGACCTGATTCCACACGGAGAGGCACAGAACCTCTCGCGGTGTGTTTCTTCACTGACTGGTCTTGATTTGTATCCTTTAGAATAAACTGTAATAATAAGTATAGCAGTTTCCTGAGTTCTGTGAGTCTGGTGAACTGTTGAACCTGAAGGAGGTCGCAGGAGCACCTTTGGATTTGTAGCCAGATGGTCAGAAGTGCAAGTAGCCTAAGGACTCCCAAACCTGCAGCTGGCAAAGGACACGAGAGTAGTCTTTTTGGGGACTGTGCCCCACACCTGTGGAGTGGGTACTAACTCTGGGTGGTTAGGGTCAGAATTGCACTGCAGTCAATACATTACTTAATAATTTACTTTTTTAAGAAAGAATATAATTTAATCATTTGCTCTAGCAAGTTGATATTCTTTCCACCTTCAGATGTAAGTCAAACCAGTCACTTATGGAGTGTTTTGGCCTTTTTGTTGTTGCTGCTGAGATAGGGAGCAGAGGTGTAACCAACCCACCAACACATAATCCAATGGTCATTTTGCCAGTTATGAGTCTACTCAAACAAGTCACTGGTTTCAACTTCTTTCTAAATATAGATTGTTTTTTAACCCTGTGTGTATGGGTGCTAATTTGATGGTGAGAGGTAGAAAAAAAGTTACTGGATAGGAGGTTACCATATAAAACGGCTAATACAATAAAATAGTAATATTCTCTTCTGAGGCCAAAGAAAACCATGTCTGGAAAGTAGATGAAAGAAATATTCTATTAAAATTGTTCCTCTGCATGCATTATTCAGTGCTTCAGGATGAGAGTGCTTACATGGTTGGTACTTGGTTGGAATGGCAGAAGCCTCCAGAAAGGTGGGCCGACTAGGGTACCAAGAACTGTTTCTATTTTTAGGAGAGGTCTTTCTTAAATGAAAGTATGGTCAGAGTGAAAACTTAACAGATATTGTGGCAAACACTCCTGAAATCAGGCATAGCACTATGGGAAAAGGTGCTACAGATGGGGTCACTGAATGGGCCAAAGGGACCTTCCTGATTAGTCAGTATTTTCTGAATGGGCCTTTTTCCCACGCTCTTACTCTGGAGGATTATATCTGAGATGCATGGAAGCCCACTACTAGGAATTCCCAAAGGCAAGAACATATTTAAAACTATGATTAACATGTTCAAGAGCAGAGACGAAAACCATGGGAGGAAAATACACCCATTTTTCTCTGTTGAAGATGGAGAACTTCAACAGAGAATTGGAATGCATAAAAAAGAATCAAATGGTTATTTTAGGGCTAAAAAGGTATATACCACTTAAAATGAGGACTTCAAAAGATGTGTTTAAAAGCGGATTAAACAAGCAAAACGATAAGAATGGTAAATTACAGAGCATGTTGACCAAAAAGACAAAAAACAAAAAACACCAAACTGAAGTATGGAAATTTGGAAGACTGGGAAAGTTCAGAAAAGAACCACAGAGACACATGGGATGCAATAAATGGCCTAAAATTTGTGTGATTCAAGTTCTAGAAGGAGAGGAGTGAGGTCAGGGAAAAAGCAATAGTGAAGGGAGAGTAACAGAATTTTCCAAAACTGATGAAAGTATCAACCAAAGATTCAAAGAACTGTGTGAACCCCAAGCACAATAAATACATAGACAACCACACTAGGGCACATCATAAACTGCTGAAAATCAAATCAAAAGAGAAATTCGTAACAACAGCTGCGGGTTGGGGCAGGGAACGTACTGCTTTCAAAGGAGCACCAATAGCATGGGCAGCTGATTTCACAGAGGAAACAATGGAAGCCATAAGACGATGGAACGGAACTTTAAAAATGCCAAAATAAAATGTCCAAATTAGAATACTATGCCCAGGGAAAATATTTCCAAAATGAACGGAGATAAAACTCACCAAAATTTATACATTAAATAGGTGCAATTTTTTGGTATATCTTTTCCTCGATAAAGCTTTAAACATTTTAAAGGAGAATAAATACATTTCTCAGCCAACAAAAGAAACTGAGAAGATTCAATCTAGGAATCATGAACTAAAAGAGAGTTCTGGGGCGCCTGGGAGGCTCAGTCAGTTGAGCATCCGACTTCGGCTCAGGTCACGATTTCATTGTTTGTGAGTTCGAGCCCCGCGTCAGGCTCTGTGCTGATAGCTCGGAGCCTGGAGCCTGCTTCAGATTCTGTGTCTCCCCGTCTCTGCCCCTCCCCTGCTCATGCTCTGTCTCAGAAATAAATAAACATTAAAAAAAAAAATTTTTTTTTTAAAGAGTTCTTCAGGCAGAAGAAAACAATCCCACAGGGAAATGTGATATTTCAGGAAGAAATAAGGAGGAAATATGTAGGTAAATATAAATAAATATTGGCATATAAATTAATGACTTGTGGGGCTTAAAATGTGTGTAAAATTAAATTCATAGCAACAGTAACACAAAATATGGAAGGGTGTTAATGAGGTTAAAGCGATCTAAGGAGAGCATTCTTGGAAAAGTAGCAAAAATAATTGTTACATGGCTGTGACAAGTTAGGGATGCATGTTGTGATCTCCATGGTAACCACTAAAAGAAAAGCTACATGATGCACTACAAACTAATAAAGAGAAAAATGGAATCATTAGGTTTTTCTTTCTGCCTATAAAATCTCAAATAATTTAAACGCTTTCAATAGCAAAGTATTCAAGACTCTCAATTTGTAAAACAGTTGAGTTCTATTAAGGTTGTATAACCAGATGCCTACTCCAACGTAATCTGTTTCTTTTTTCTTTTGGTATCTGATTTAGAGTTTTCACAAAAGAGCAAATTCATAGGCTTAGACACAAAGTAAACACCGATTTTAGTAAGTATTTTATTTGAACATGTTAAAGCTTAACTTTGCAGCCACTTTTACTCATTAATCACTGAAACCTAACAAGCTCCCACTGGCACTTATTTGTGGGTAGAAAGCATGAAACCAGAATGGTCAAGACATTCTAAAGCTATGAAAAAGAACCATGCATCCCACCGATCACTGCGTGTGCCTCCCAAACTCTGCTGTCCCACAACCCCGGTCCTTGGCATTTCTTTTGGCGCTGGGATTGTTGATTACTCTAATCCCGCGTCCCCTTCCTCTTTTCCCTTGACCCCTCACCTGTATAGGTCCACGAAGTGCTTCACTGCAGTGGTAAGGTCAGGGTAGTTTTGTAGGAGTTTTTTGGCTCGTGGTCCATCAGCTTCTTAATGTCCCCCAAGAGTCACACCCTCTGGTCCCAGGCAAAGCCTACAGAAGTCAATTCGATGGAAATGGCTGCCCTTCTGTCACCGCGTGAAATTCCAGTCCAAGCTGGAGTCAGGGTTGGGCTGAGTCCAGGTAAATACATCCCAGAGGTTGTGACTTGCCTGGTGCCAGCAGCACATTTGGCCTAGCTTGGTAGCCAATAGAACACGTCATTCATATGAGCGGTGACAACTGAGGGTGTAAATGAAGCAGTGGCGAAGGGAGGGGACCCCTGGAGACAGTCAGTATTTCCTTGGTTTGAACTTCAGTGCCACACTGTTGATGCAAAACCTCTGCCCACTAGGCCCACGTCCATCAGGAAGCACGCGGCCAAGACGGGCTCCGAAACTAGACAGGTGAGCCCCACGTGGCCGCACCCCGCATGGCCACCCCACTCTGGTGTCTGACATTTGTATGGGGGGAGGGAAGCTTATCACATCAGAATTTGATTAAGAAATGAAAGAAGACAGGGGCGCCTGGGTGGCTCAGGCAGTTAAGGGTCCGATTCTTGACTTTGGCTCAGGTCATGATCTCACGGCCCGTGAGTTCGAGTCCCGTGTCGGGCTCTGCGCTGGCAGCACGGAGCCTGCTGGGGATTCTCTCTCTCTCCCCCTCTCTCTCTGCCCCTCCTCTGCTCACTCTGTCTCTGTCTCTCTCTCTCTCCCTCCCTCCCTCTGCCCCATCTCTGGAAGGCCACAACCAGGAACGGCTACGTCAGAGAGTGGCTCAGGAAGGTTCTTTTTCTTCCCTGCAGTGCCCAGAATGATGGGAGAAGGATCTGAAGTAGCAAGTGTAGAAAAGTACGAAAATACTCCCGCATCATAACACCAGCTACACTCTTTGCAGCATCGGGGAAAACCAAAGAGACAAAACAAAAAAGCCCCACCTGCTTGCAGACAACCTTGGTGCGAGTTAATCCTAACGAGGTGTCCACGCCTCTCAGGATCCCCGCGTCCCTTTCATCGGAACCAGACGTCCCGTGAGCCTCAGAAAACGAAGGCCGTCCGGTGCCAGAGCAGTACTTTTTCTCCGAACCGTGGAAGACACTCGCCACGCGGCAGCTGCTGAGATTGTTATGAACACACGAAGAGCATTTGATGCCCCAACTCATTTTTCTGATCCCCTCCCTCCTCTGCCAGACCTCCAGGCCAGTTAGGTGAACAATCAGAGTTCCGCAGGAACCCTGCCCGCTGCACTGTCACTATTGAACACGTTGTCCCGTCCCCCTGAAAGGATCTCTTGTTCCTGGGATGCTGCCGGCTCTCCTCCCGATGTCCGACAGGGACCGAAAAACACTAGAGGCTTTGTGAACTGTGATGCCCATTAGGAAACACAGATCCAATCCAAGTGGTCTAAATGTGGAAAAGGGGGAAATGTAAATGAAAGAACAGTGGTCCATGGAGGGCGTCACAGTCTGGGCCCAGCAGGGGGAGACCTGATGAAACGCATTTTCAGCAGCAGGACCTTCCGGTTACCCGGACACAGAAGCCTGACTGCCTCTGCCATTTCGCAGCTGTGTGACACTGGGCAGGCTATGTAACCTCTCCGGGCCCCATCTTTAGCATGGGGAGAATAACACCTACGTTATGGAGATGTTTTGAGGATTGAAGGAGATACTGTGCGGGGGTTGGGGGGGGTGGTACGTGCTCGTGAAGGTTCGCTGTGAACAGTCGCTGCGGCACCGTGACCCTCCTGGACACGTCCCATGGGAACGAATGGCGCCGAGGTGGGAGAGGCCCAGAGGGGCCGACCAGAGCAGTGAGAGGGAAACACGCAAATCCACGCGCCAGGGACCCCCGGTGAGCTCCCTCAAAGGGCACTAGGGAACCCGAGTGGAAAATCTGCAATGGCAGGGGAAGGGCTCTCTAAGGAAGAGGGAGAAGAAATGCACTATAAACTCTGCAAAACAAACAAACGAACAGACAAACCAAGAGCCAAAAACCAAAAAACCTGAGTAAAGAGAAGGAAAAATGGCAAATAACCAACTCCCTAGCCTATGAACGCAGAAGGAAGCTTGGGGGAGAGCACAAGCCGCAGCAGTAAGAGTCAGGTTTGAGGCGGTCATCCTCAAACACTCCCATCTCAGGACTGCTCTCTATTAAATCACTGAGGAGCTCTGAGAGCTTTTGTTTACGGGAATTACGGATACCGATGTTTAACAAATTGGAAATTGTAACTGACAGGTTGAAAATAATCATCCATGAAGTTATTTTTGAAAATAACGAATTCATTACCTGGTCCCATAAATAACCTACTTTTCTGACAGCAGATTATATTTTCCAAAATGAAACAAACACTTAGTGAGAAGAGATGCACTGGTTTACAATTCTGCGCATCGCTTTAACATCTAGCTTAGAAAAAGGAAAAAGACCATTGACCCTTCGTATGTGCTTCTGGATTCAATCTGCTGCACTGCTATTTTGATTGAGGTACAGAAGAGGATGTGGCCTCATGGATATGCAGTAACGAAAGAGAGGGAGGGCCTTGTAGGGCCCCTAAAACGGTCCCAGATACTCCCAGGATCCTCAGACCAGCCTTTGAGAACTCTGAGTAAGGGCCCTGACTTCTGACAGGTGTGGGCGTGGAGCCAGGCTCTGCTATATCTGTGACCTTGGCAAGTTATTTAGTCTTTTAAAGCCTCAGTGCCCTAATGGATAGAACAGTAAAGGCATTATTGCCTCACAAGGTTGCTAACAAGACTACCTGAAATAGTTTCCCTATAGGTACAGTGTATTTAGCATAGTGTTGGATAAACGGTACATGAATCGGTAGCCATTATTTTTAAAAATCATTACTATTATTAATAACAGATATCCATGAAATCTGAGCAGCCATAGGTCCACTTTTTTTTTTGCAACCCTTTCCAAAGGGCTCAAAACTATTCATCCGAGGCACCCTGGCCCAGGGAAAAACATTTTGAGTATGTTTTAGTCACAGCCTTTCCACCCTTAACATTACACGTAAACCAGTGATCATTAAAGGCATTTTGATGGAGAATTACGAATGTAATACATTTTTTAATGAATTAATCTAAAGACTAATAAAAAGTCATTTAAAATGTTTATGGGAAACAATAAATCTTTACTGGTGCAATTAACGGAATCTGCAGATTTTACCAGGTAATAATGAGAGGTCCATCATACAGAATTTCAGAATGGAAACCTAAATATTAAGGTCAATTAGAAATTCCAATATATATGGGAGCTCCTGGATGGCTCAGTCGGTTGAGCATCTGACTTTAGCTCAGGTCATGAGCTCATGGCTCATGGGTTCGAGCCCCACTTTGAGCTTTGCGCTGAGAGTGCCAGGGCCCACTGTGGATTCTCCGTCTCCCTCTCTGCCCCTCCCCCGCTCATCGCACGCGAGACTGTCAAATAAACAAATAATAAATACACATTAAAATTTTTTAAATAAAAAAAAGAAATTAAAATAAACATGTTTAAATGATTACCAGATTATAAGACTCTACCTTGGGAAACTAAAACCACTCTGGATCATCTCTTTTCATATACTCTTAGAGGTGTTTCTTTGGTTTTGTTTTTTTGCTGTGTGTTTGTGTGTTTTTTACGTGTTTATTTGCTTTGGTTTTTCTTCATTTCTGGAAATTCCACAGCCCCCAAACTACAGCCGAAGCACCTGGTGATAACTGACAACTCTAAAATCTTAGATGAATTTCCATTCATTCGGAGGAACCGGAACACAAAAAAGGTTTTTAACCAATGTTACTTAGTTACTTGTAACATGCAGGACATCCTGATGTTATGTAAGAAGGAAAGTAATATTAGGCTTTCAGTTTCCTTCTATTCTGAGAAGGATGTAGGAGCACCAAACATGTGATCCCACAGTAGATTTTAATAAACACTTCCAGAATGGGTACGTGGGGGGGAAGGAGAAAGAAGGGGAACAGAGGAAGCAGGGAAGTGGTGGCAAATGAAGCAACAGTCTGGAGCCCCCAGAGGGGTGATAACATCCTAAGAGTGTTCTGGACCTGGAAACCTTGGATTAAAGGCCTCTGATTTGGACAGGAGGCATGTCTCCCGGAACAGGCACCATATTGGTTCTGTGTGAAGCCAATTCTGCCAAGAGGCAGTGGTCCTGCATCCACTTGACTCTTTCTTGGCTGACCAACTTTCCCCCTCATTTTGACCCTACGCAAGCATTTGGAGGAATGTTTACTTTTTTTCTCCACCCCTGCTTGCTACTATGAAGGCTGGAGACTAGAGAAAGAGAGAGGCAAAACAAGAATATTTTCCTAAGACCAAGCTCTTGAATGGGAAGCATCCTCAAGAATATAAGCTTCATTGATAGATTCTCATTAATGAGACTATATTCACAAGAATTCCTCATTCTCAAAGGCTTATCTCCACATGCAGCCTTAAGAAGGATCCGTCTCTGAGGACGGTCATTGCCAACAAGTACTGAGTGCTTGCTGGGCACACACCGGGCACTGAGCTGGTGCTTTTGCGTGCATTACCTCACGACTCCGTTAATCCTCTCAAGAACCTTATGAAGTCCAACTATCGTGCTAGCACGTTACAGGTGAGGAAATCAAGCCACAGACTGGTTCAGAGACATGCCCAAGGTCACACAGCAGGGGAGCAGACCCCTAGCCACTTCAGTATCCTACCTCTCCTATAGACAAATACATCTTTAAGAAAAGTATATTCTGGAGCATAAAAGATCCTTTTAAACATATTCGTATTTCTTCCAGTTTCAATCATTCAGCAGCAGCAGCAGGAAAATGGAACAGAAACCAACTCAAAAGTCCCTAAGGGGGAAAAAAAAAATAGAAACCTTTCAACTAAAACTAAATGATTAAAAAAGAAATAAGTAAGGTTGGTGAATCGGCAGCTTCGCAAACTGGCCTCTGGTAAACGGGCTTCTCGAGAATTGGCTGGTTCTCCTGTTAGTCTTGGCTGCTTCACTATCTCAGTGACCTGGGGTTGGTCACTCGACTTCCTTAATTTGGACACGCATTGTGCCGATACGGTAGCCACTGGCCACATGTGGGCTTTTAGTTTTAAATGAATTAGAGTTAAATAAAATTAAAAATTCATCTTCAACGACACTGAGCGTTCAAGAGCCAGATGTGATTAGTGGCGACCATATTGGATAGAGCAGATCTGGAGCATTTCCATGGAGGCAGAAATTGCTCCTGGACAGTCTACGCTACTGTTCTAGTCTCAGGTCCATCCCGGCTCCAACGTTCTGTGATTCCAGACTGGCTGCTGCAGTGAGGGGATGGTGGGCCCTGGGGAGGAAAAGGTCTCAATTTTACTAGTGCAGAAACTGGAACACCAGTGAAGTAAGAAAATGAACGCAAAGTGGGAGAATGCCCTTACGAGGACAACTTCTCATCCTGTCTTCACAGCCCAGAGGTAGAAACAGAGCATCCGTCTGGTTATTGTACACCTTTATCTTTGACTAAAAGCAGGCTGGCCATCTCAAGGTCCTGCTTCTCCTTCACAGAACCAAAGGTCGAGGAACAACTAATGGTTCAGAAATATGCGTCCCACATCTTCCTGTGTTAAAATAACCTGCTTCTCTTCGTTCTCCCCAGGCCATCCCGGGCCGACTGCTCTCTTAGACGTCTCCTCACCAGCCACTTGTCGTAGTGCGTGAATCCGGGCAAAGACTTGCCCTTGCGCAAGCATGAAGGGAAATCGATCCTAATTGTTCCTCATCCTTGCCGGCGGGGTCTGGCTTTCCAAATCCGGCCCACATTAGCAGCCAGCAGCCCAAGAAAGCCCGGTCTGCTCAAAGCCCAAAGGACATAATGAAGCCCGGCTTAATGGAAGATTCACAGAGCTGGCTTGATTTATATTTTATTCTAAACCAATTTAGGGTTGATGCAGAAGAAAGGAAAATATCTTTGAAGTTCTGAAAACAGGACTTCAAAGATGTTTTCCTTTCTTCTTCATCGAATCTACTGTTTTTAGACTGTTTCCTGCATGGCTAAACAAAAAAGCCTTTGTTGAGAGATTTCAGATCCTGATTGACTTAAAAGAGGCTTTGAAATCAAGGGACAATTAAATTTACTTTTAGCTGGTATAGAACAGGGTATGGTATTCACTACTGTCAAGCACTGTGGGGAATCTATCCTCATAAAATTCTACATTTCCCAAATTAAATTATAAACCCATTTTCCCTGGGAGAGATATAGTTTTAATCACATGGCCAGGCAAATACTATTATGGTTTAGGTTTCTTTAAATACTTTCCCAGGAAAATATTCTAATAGTGTTACCTTAAGGTGCCCATGAAGTTTTATTTGTTGTCTAGTTCTCGGGGATACAGAAAGAAAGAATACCGGCTAAGAGATCTCGTTAACTGCTCTACATGCTAGAAATAATCAGGACAGGCAAGTATTTTATATCAACAGCTCTCCTTATAGCAACCATGCCAAATGAGGAGGGCGATTAAAAACAACAGGGGTATATATTTAGCCAAGACTTCAAATGAGACAGAGCTGCATGAAATCTGGAGGTCCGTTCTCCTTCAGTACCTCTCCACCTTGACCTTACCTGAAGAGTGGGTTGTCCCAGCACACGCAGTGATCCATTCCTGATTCCTTGTTATTCAGGTAGATCCCACTGAAAGGCTGAAAGCAAATGAGATACATCATGCGTAGGGTTCTCCTAACACCTGCAGGAGATGCTGTGGCGGATTTAAATCCAAGATTCAGTCCCCAAATCAAGGAATTTTTGTGCTAATTTGACGAAGTGCAAACATCACCAGAGAGAAAATTACAACGTGCCCGACGAAGCAGCCTGCAGGCTTATCACAACCCAGCCTTTATTGTGCCAAATATTCAAATTATGACATTAATAATGCTTTGTATTTATATAGCACCTTTCATCCAAGAACATCAAAGTCCGTGAAAAAGTGAGACAACAGTCCTCTGGATGGTGTAAGATTTCAGTCTTCGTCTCAAAATAGTTAATACAATAGGAATCCAGTCCACTGTCAAAAACACTTTGAAATCTCCAGTTAAAGACAGAATATAAATACATAAATAGCATAGCTCTGTCAGCTCGTGGTTGTGCCTTTAATACGCTTCGCGTGGCATTTAGGGCGTTGCATACTTAATAAACGTTTAAATAATGAGTTAGATCATCCCATACCAAAGTTACTACCTAGATGAAATGACTTCGTTAATTGTGGCCTAAAGAGTTTGCGGGCTTCCAGAGGTTTCCCAAGAAAAACACAAGGAGACTTGAGGCAATGAGTCAGCCAAGTCGGTATTTTTCAAAATGCCATTTTGCAAATTGGATCTCGCTGTTGGAAAAAGAAACAAAGAGCTTTTTGCCCAATTCCTTTTGTGAAAGCAAATTAAAAGGAAAGGAAAGAAAACAAAAACAAAAACAACCCTCTCACCCCAGCCAACTACGGACCATCCACCAGCAGGGCCGGGCAGCAAGCGCTCCCCCAACTGCACGGGATGAAAGAGAAGCCAGCGCTCCTCTGAATGGGTCGCCACATTGCAGAACGGACTCGGGAGGCAGGCTGGACTCTTCTGCCCTTCCTACATTTCCCGTCTCGACAAAAATCACAGGTCAAACATTCAGATTCCCCGTGGTAATATTAACAGCCCGTTTTCAGCGAGCCGCATAACGGACAATTTCAAAATAACCCGCTGAGCCTACCATCTGGGCACACTTGGACGTTTTCCCTCTTCAAAGACTCTAAGCTGAGCTGCAGAACAGTAGTTCTGAACAGTAGAAAGCTGGTCTTTTTACGGCCTGTCCCCCTGGGTGCCTGCTCCCACCCGTGGCATCTGCAACCAAGCTCCACATCCCTCCCGCCTGGGCTGACGAGACACACATGCCAGAGGGCCACCAGTCCTGGGGCTGAGCTAGAAAGCCTAGGAAGCTTCAACGGACACATTTCATGAAGTGACATCTATCCAGGCCTCCTAGACCGATTTCCTGATGCCTCCTTCCCCTTACACCTCAATTTTATATAAGTCTTATCATCTATTTAGGGCCGAACTCAGCTTTTAACTCAATTGTGCATTCTAGTATTTACTTGAAAACCTAGTAGGTACCCAGGGCTGGTCTGGGTGCCGTTACAGAGATGGGGAGGAAAAGACCGGGAACTGAACTGGCCAGCACCTTCATATGGGACTTCCCAGCCTCCAGAACTGTGAGAAATAAATGTCCGTTGTCTAAGCCCCCACGTCTGTGGTATTCTGCTATGGTGGCCCTGAAGGCAGTCTGTCTGGACCAACGGGACCTCTTTCTTTGATCTCGTCCATACAACATACCTGTTGGGAACAGATGGCACGCTCAAAAGGGCGATTTGCACATAACTTCATATAGAACGATTTACAAAGGTGGGGACAGGGCCAGCGGCAACCAACAGGGAGGGTGAAGCAGCCCCAGGCCCGTGGCTTTGAGAACACACTACCCTACTAGGCCTGTGGGGCCAAGGATGGGGCAGCTCCCAGCACCCGTGAGGCTGCGGCCGTAGGTGAGGGCGGCCTGCAGGAACACGGCCGCCGAGAGGACCCCAGATCCTGATTTCTCGGTTGTGTCCTCTGACCTCGCCGGCATCATCCACTGCCTCACTCGGTCAGTAGCCGGAGGGAAGGGGAGCGTGTTCTTCCCAGAGCTCAGAGCAGAGCAAAGCATGTGGAGAGCAGTTCTGCGGGGCAGACAGCGGGTGACCTGCATAAAACCTGCCTTCGACTGCCTTCTGTCGGACTTTTATGGTGCAACCAGGCTGTAAACTCATCTGGTGTGTCTACCCGAGTGCTAACGTACCCCTGCGGCCCAATACGAACACGCGCGACCGAAGTTTTAAGTGTGGGTGACCAAATAGAAAGCTTAGACATGTTACTTCTCTCTCGTTAGCAAGGCTTACGGCTAGTTCTGCATTATTCCAAGAAGTTACGTGTGGACGTGGGTCAGCTGAAAGGGATTTATAACATTACTTAAAATACTGGATGATGCTCATTTTGTAAAATGGCCAAATGCACAGAGCATACTGCACCATCTGTTTGAGAATCCCACAGATTTATTCTCCTCAACATCTGTCAGCTCATCTCCAGGCTCGGTATATATACCAAACCCTGCCTGGCTGTGTCCCTGAGAATGGGCTGGCTTAGAATATTCTGGGATATGCCCAACTGCACACAGAGAATCACACGTGGCTCCCGTACTACCTGCACTAATAACCACGGTCTCTTTCCCAGTGAAGGATTATTAGAGTCCCACCCACAGGAAGTTTTAAAAAATAGCAGGACTTCACAAGAATCTACTGGGATCTGCCGGCCTAACGACGTCAGCATCGGAGAAACCGAGGGTGTGCCATGATTCCACGGCCACGTGCACATGAACTCGGTGGGGCCTGCTGAAGGAAAGACAGAAATACTCCACAGGTCCGCAAAAGCGCTGTGGTCCACTCTGTGGGGTCCACTTCCCCAATGAAAAGGTCTAGTAACCGCGTTCTACGGCTTTATTCCAGCGGCTATACTTGGGTGTGAGACAGATTACTGGTTAAGAAGCGCTGTGCTGGGAAAACAGCACCGTAATGAGGACCCACGGAGGATGGAGGACGGCTCCCCCCGGAAACGGAAACGAGTCAAAGCTGAGCCTGATGAATGCAGCTTAATGTTTCTGCCTCTTAGCCCGCACTCACTCAGAAGTCACAAAAATTTACTTTCTGAGGGCGGGCCACGGCCAGACGCTGTGTTTTGTGCGAGGGCCACACCAACATTGGCAAGTGCTCTGAAGGAAAAGTGCTGGGAACAGCAAGGCCGGCTTGGGGCCGAGAAAGGCCTCCCTGAGCACAGGGGCTGGGGGTTGAGAGGTAGGTCTGAAGGGGCAGGGAGGATGGGTGAGGGGATGGGGGAGAGCAGGACACAGGGTCAAGGGCCGAAGGGAGAGGGAGCCCAGGGTGTTTGAGAGCGGAAGGAAGCACAGTGTGGCCCTAGCGCAGAGATAGGAAAAACAGCCCGACCGAGGAGAGGGGCAGGAGGCCGGGGGCAGAGCCACTGGGGCCTAATTAGCCATTTGTAAACTTTGCTCTTTACCTTGGAAGCGGCGGGAAGCCTCTGGAGGGGCGGCGGAGGGCTGTGGTCGGACTTGTGTCTTCGGATCTCTCTGGCAGCCGCGTGGAGAAGGGCGGCCAGAAGGAGAGCAACGGGAAGGTTACTGAGGAGGCAGAACAGGGTGAGGGGAGGGAGGGGGGGTCCGGAAAGGCTTCCAGTCCCTACAGGCAGGTGGACACGGGTGCCCGAGAGGGAGAACCACGGAGGAGGGCCGGACGACGGGCAGAGCGGATGAGCGACACGTACCCCAACCCCCCCTCCAGCCACCCCCGGTCCATCCAGTCACCAAACCGTCGGCAGTGTGGCCTACCGGGTCGGTTCCCTTTTGCCTCGTGATGTAGAACCGCTCTGGAGTCAGCCTCTTTTGCCACTCGCTCCAGGTGAGGGACTGGCTCGTGCTCTGTGAGCGACCCGGGGTGGTTAAATGGGAACCTGTTCTAATTAGAACAAAAGGACCCAATGAACGTTTCCCCTGAGCCTTGCTCCTCAAGTGCACGGCCACCCCCAGGACACGGCCGCCCCTCCCCTCTCCCACGACTCCCTTCGTCCCGGGGACCAGAAAGCTCCGGTACAAAATGCTTCAACTGACTCATTAGTTTCACGAGAAAGGAGCAGCAAGCGGACAGCCGGTTTTCTCGTCTGACTGGGGCGCGGGAGCTAAAGAGGCAGCTGAAATATGAAATAATGCAGAATAAGATCTCCTCCGGTGCCCGGGGGTGCACGTTGATCCCTCTTCTATTACCGCATCCAGAGGAGTATTTCTTGTCAGGACACGGCTGGGAGTAGCTGAGTGACTGGAGAGAAAAGAACCGTGAGCTAGTGGGTTATTCAACTCCTCTCCTTCGCTGGTTTATAAAAATCTCTCTGCTGTCGTTTGTCGGCAGAAGTCTTTATTAAAAAAAAAAATCTAGTGCGGAAAAAAAAGAGACTCCTACAGCGTATGCCCCTGCAAAGAAACGGAGACCTTCCAGAATCCATCCTTATGCTTCAATCTTACGACTTTTACTCCAGTGAATGTAAACAAATTAACTAGGACAATACTCTTTTTAGCCAAAGGGGAGGAGGAAGCCCAAGGTATATATAACCGATGCTTCAACCATCCAACACGAAGAATGCGAAAGGGTTTTATGATCTGTCCACCTCAACTTCCCAATGAGAAAACGGCGGCCCGAAGGCTTAGTAACTGACCACAGCAACAAAGATAAAAGGTTAGACACTTATGGTGTTACCGCCAAATACCGAACATGTCTGAAAATCATATTTGAAATTCATTTTGTTACCAGAAAGAGGTCCTAAATAATGAAGATCTGTATCTTCATTGCTAGCTCATAATACCGCATAATACGGTATTTTTGATATCGTGTTGTTGTTGCTTATGGTTGTTCGCATTTTATTAAAAAGTTTTTAATCTGTTAAATATGTCAATAGCTGCCCTTTCTTAAATACTTTTTGTAAAGCTATGGGGACTTCTTTTTTACTCTGGAAATACACCTCCGAAATTTTCCTATGAAAATATAGTTCAACTGCACACGGTTTCCCCAGGACTCATTTCCTGGGGCGCAAAGCAAGATGTATTTATGTGACGATTACTACTGCTCAGTGGCCTTTCAGAGTTACCAATGCAGAATGCCATGCAATAAATGGACGGGGGAATGATACAATTTAAAAAAAAAAAAATCACCCTTTTATAATCAGTAAAATAGTCACTGACTCAAGCAAGAATCGGCAGGGGATTCTAAAACCCTGGGTGAACGACTATTGGAAGAATGGAACAGCTACACATTTTCAAGATAGTGTTAATTATGAGGAAGAAAATGAGCCTCTACAACGGAAAAATGTACACGTCACCACCTTACCCAAAGAAGCAAAGGGAGCATCGCCGACAGCGGGGCAGGCTGACATCACGGGCCTCTGGGCGTGAGGCACTGAAGACGCCGCACCCCCCACCGCACCGCCTCCAAATTCAGGGAGCCCGCTGACACCTTCTCCGTGAAGCCTGGGAACCCTTCATCCTTCTCTCTCATTTCCCCGTAGTTCTGACACTTGGCATTCTCCCGTGGTACCTTTGCTTTCCCTGGGCTTCCGTGGCACCCGATTCTCTGGTCTCTCCCACGGCTCCCTTTCGGCATCCTTCGTCAGCCAGCCCTGGAACGAGTCCCGCTGTCCTAGGCTTGCCTCTGTCACCGCACCACACCTGCCTGCCCTTGGGTGATTTTGTCCGCTGAGTAGCTTAAGGACCACCCACACGATGAGACCCCCACATCTAGCTTCCTTCCATCCTCTCTGCTGAGTTCCAGATCCATATGCAACCACAGACGGGTACCTTGAGGCCGTCCCGTTTCAAACACCGTGCGCGAGAGGACTTCGCGTGTCTCCCCTGCCCCGCCCGACCCAAATCTGCTCCTCCTCTCATGTGCTCCAGCTCTCTGATCCCACGCTTTAAACCGGAACGCCAGGCCGTCCTCCGTGACTCTTTCCTTTTCCGTGCACCAAGCCCTGTTGCTTCTCCTTCTTAAATAGCTCTAGGATCTGCTCATCCTCACTTATCTGCCACTACCTTGGCTCAGGCCGCCATTATCTCCAGCAGAGATGACAAAGTCCCCGATTACAAAACGCCCTCCCCTATTTGCACCGCTTCTTCTTCCTCACTGCCCCAAACTGTTCGGTGTTGTCACACAGAAATCAGAAAACATGCCGTGTGAATATCTAGAAGAGCACATAGGTAAGAGAAAAACCTGGCTGGGTGTGCCTGGCATGTCTGATGAATAGCGGGAAGGCCAGGGGAATGGGTGGAGCGAGCAGGAAAATATGCAGAAGTGCGAGCAGAGAGCTAAGGGGGTAGCGGGCATACCACCAAGGGCCTTGAAGGCTACCCTAAGGTTGGTGGCTTTTATTCTGAGTGCAGAAGTCACTGGAAGATGAGCAGGGACATGACATGATCTAACATACTTAAAAGGGTTACTGGCTGATGTACCAAAAAAATTGAAGCAGGGCAGAGGTCGCCGCAGGGCACCCAGCACAGAGGGCACTTGAACAACCTGGCCGAGAGATGGGAGGAGTCCTGGGTCAGGGTGGCGGCAGCAGACAGACTTAGAGAGGTCCCTCGCCAGCTGTATTCTGATGGCAGAGCCAGAGGACTTGCAGATGTGAAGTACTAGAGAAAGGACACAAAGGGGCACCACTCCAAGGCTCTAGGTCCGAGCAGGGGAAGACGGGGAAGCCTACAGGAGGAGCAGGTTTGAAGGCTTGTTAATAAAAATGCCAGCTCAATATTCAAGTGGACACGTCAGGCAAGCAGCTGGATTTACGGATGCAGAAATTGGGGAGAGGCCCAAGGTGGCCATGTAAATTTGGGACTCCTCACAGCATTACGATGTTATTTAAAGCCATGAGCCTGGAAGACCCCCAAGTTGGTGAGTGTGGGAAGAACAGAGAGGCCCAAGGGTTTATCTTGGAGGTGCCCCAAGATAAACAGGTGGAGGAGATGGGGACGAGCAGACAGCGAGGCAGGAAGGAAACCGCAAGAATGTGCCGTCCTGGAAAGAGATGACTGATAATTAACCATCGGGTTTGGCAATGTGGCCGTCACTGGTGCCCTGAAAAAGGGCAGTTTAGGCGGAGGAGTGTGTGTGTGTGTGTGTGTGTGTGTGTGTGTGTGTGTGTGTGACTAGAATAGATCTGATAGAGAAGAGGAGGAAGGAAAGGGAGACAGTGCAGACAGGTCCCTCGGGAGTTCTGCAGGTAGCTGCGATGGAAGGTAAGATCAAGAGTACTCTTTATGAGGAGAAAGATCACAGTATCCTAGTATGCTGTTGGGAATTGTCCACTGAAGAGTGTAAGTTGATGATTTAGGAGAAAGAGGGGAGAGCTGTTGAGCTGTTTTTGACCTTGACCTTAGGTAGATGAAATATAGGAGAACAATGAAACTGTGAACATTTTATTGACTGTGTAAGCTTTAGATAACTATTCAAGGTGACAATAAAAGAGTTTTACAAAGCAATGCCAGCCTAACCGCCCAGTGAGGGGAAAACACTGTGCAATCTTTTCAGGCGCGGTTAGCAGGGAAAGGTGTTTTGGTTGTTTTAAGACCAAGTGGGATCAGAACTGGCTTTAATTGGAACTATGTGTTTAACCACAAGAGAAGCGGAAGACATTCTACTTAAGGCCGTTGAAA
The DNA here is from genome assembly GCF_018350215.1 of Panthera leo. Classification (NCBI taxonomy): domain Eukaryota; kingdom Metazoa; phylum Chordata; class Mammalia; order Carnivora; family Felidae; genus Panthera; species Panthera leo. The sequence goes on along the minus strand of NC_056685.1, from coordinate 21,184,717 downwards.
AGACCAACAGATGTGTATAACTATATTTTGTAAGCCTTCAACCAAGGGCAAGATCCAAAAGCCGTCCAGGGCCAACGTGTCTGTGTGACCTAAGCCGGGACTGGTCACACAAAGGCCACCTCAAATAGTGAAAAAAAGGACGGCAAGAGCAAGAGCGGGATTTGATTCTCCCTCCCAGAATCTACACCGGTTTTGAGGGAAATGTGGGAAAACTGAACCCTGGCTATCACTGACACTGGTTATAGAAAGGAGTAGGAGAGCACCATGATAAAACGCTCTCCTGACCCTCCAAGTGTCTGTCCTGCCGCGTCACTCCACCTACATTCTTGCCTTTGGCAAAGGTCTTTTATTATTTCTGTGGAATTCTAAGACGAGCACTGACTTTTGGTACTGAGATTTATAGTCTGGAAAGTTGCTATTATCTTCCCTTCTCCTTTTGGGGAGGAAGTGGAATGGGCTAGAGGGAAAAAAACCACTACTGTTTCCTGGAAGCATTGCCCTTAGGGTCTTTCCACACACAGTACAACTGCTGACACCAGAAAGAGGGAATTCAAGAAGCACGAAAGTTCAGCGGGACTCCCGCCCTTCAGCTTCGAACCCAAGGTCTGAATCCTGGATGGGCCCCCAGATCCCTCTCCTATAGCTCTGTATTTTACCACACCTATTAGAGTGACTAATTCTTTTCAGACACTCCCCTTCTCCTATTTTTTTAGCTTAAACTTTAAAACTAAGATTTAAATTGTTAGGCAAAAGGGGCGCCTGTCGGTTAAGCGTCCGACTTCGGCTTAGGCCGAGATCTCGCCGTTGCTGAGCCCGAGCCCCACGTCAGGCTCTGTGCTGACAGCTCAGAGCCTGAAGCCTGCTTCCAATTCTGTGTCTCCCTCTCTCTCTCTGCCCTCTCCCACTCATGCTTTCTCTCAAAAACAAATAAAGGCTAAAAATTTGTTTGTTACATTGTCAGATGGAAGAATTACTCCTTTATCTAAACAAGCACGTTTTTCGGGGTGCCTGGGTGGATCAGTTGGTGGAATGTCTGATTCTTGATTTCGGCTCAGGTCATGATCCCAGGGTCATGGGATCAAGCCGCACATCGGGCTCTGCCCTGAGTGTGGAGCCTGCTGAAGATTCTCTCTCCCTCCCTCTGCCCCTCTCCCCCATTTTTCATGGCTCTTCTAATCCTTATCTGTACGTACCTTTTACACAATGTGTGTGAAAGGTTTCATGGGTAGGTAACAATGTTCACACTAGTTATTCTTCAAGCACCAAATATGCAACATTTAACTGTAAATCTGCAACCTAGAAGACACCATCAAGAGAAGACGGACCCTGCCTTGATAGCAAAATGGCCAGCGGGCAGCTGGGTGCTCTCGGGTCAGGATCAGGTCTGCATCACTTACGGAGGTTTCTTTAATCATGGTGTTAGGGGGTGAACTGTGTCCTCCCAAAATTCATAGGTTGAAGTCCCAATCCTCAGTACCTTAGAATGTAACAGTATTTGGTGATAAGGCCTTTAAAGAGATAAGGCCAAATGAGGTCATATGGGTGGACCCTAATCTCTATAGCTGTATTTCGGAGATGGGGCCTTTAAGGAGGTGATTATGTTAAAAATGAGGCCACAGGATGGGCCAAATCTGACCAGTGTCCTCACATGAGGAGGAAGAGACTCTAGGGCTGTGTGAGCACAGAGAAAAGGCCATCTGCAAGCCAAAGACAGAGGCCCCTCAGGAGAAACCAACCCTGCTAATACTTTGATCTTGAACTCCCAGCTTCCAGAACGATGAGAAAACAAATTTCTGTGCTTCAGCCTTCCAGCCTGTGGTATTTTGTTGTGGCTGCTCTGGCCAATTCATGTACTACGCTTTAGGAAACTAAGCTTTGAGTGCAAATTGCATTATGTGTAAGCTCTGCAGTTTCACCAGACAGCAATTGAGGCGCCTGTACATACAACACACAACCAGTGACCATTTTAGGAAGGAGTAAGGTCACTTGGACACTGGTGGCCAGAGAGGACTCAACGTTGGGCTTCTGGTCCTTTTGAGTGGGTGTAGAGGTGTTTTCTGTCCTTAGTCCAGGTCCCCTGCACCTCAAGTTGGCCCTTTAGGGACCGCGTGTCTTTCGATTCCCTCTGCGCTCTCTCTTGCGATCTTCGCTACCAAAAGATTTGGTTGCTCTTATTATTGTGCTAGATAGCTACGCAGCTTTACCTTGAACTATGCTTTGATACACTTGGATTCCTCTGGGTTCTTTTCTCGCTTTGTACTGTGATTGGCACAGGTGATCTTTCTTGTTGGCAATATATTCCAAGAGGTGGGCTTAGATTTTCTCATCTGTAAAGAACACCCTCTTGGGGTACCTGGGTGGGCTCAGTTAGTTTAGCGGCCAGCTCTTGAGTTCAGCTCAGGTCATGATCTCACAGTTTACGAGACAGAGTCCCGTGTTGGGCTCTGCGTTGACAGTGCAGAGCCTAAGATTCTCTCTCTCTTGCTCTGCCCCTCCCCTGCTCGTGCCCTTGCTCTCTCTCGCTCTCTCTCAAAATAAATACATAAACATTTAAAAATAAAATAAAATAACCTAACACCCTCTCTCGGTCATATGGTCACATACTGGTTACCTCCTTCTGGTTTTGTTCACCTTTCTGGTCACAGCTGCTCTGCTACCCAGTGTCACACACAAGGCGGCCTTGTTTCAATAAAGACTTGTCGAGACTAAGGAAACCTATTAGGAACTGGCACAAAAAGAATCCCCAGCCCATTGTAATTTGCAGACTAGTCTTCTTTCCCACCCCAGTGACTGGACTGGTTTAACCAGTGCTCAGGATGGTTTCCTAGCAGAGTATTTCTAGAATGTTTTCCTGAAACAACAGTTTTCTCCAGGATACTTCTTACTTTCCTCTCTCGATTTGCTCTTGACGATCTCAAAGACAAAGTCATAGGGGCCTGGCCTCTTGCGTAGCACAAATCTCAGTGCTGTGGAACCGTCTTCTGTCACCAACAACATCTCATTTCTCTCTCAACCTTCCCTAAGTCTGTAACGTAGGTTAAATGTAGCTATACTTTTGTCCTTTGTATTTGTTTATGTAATTATAATTACCATTTACCGTATGCTAAGGGCCAGTCATTGTGATGAAGCGTTTAAAATGTTTTTCATTTAGTCTGTACAATAACCCCACTATTACCATTATCCTTATTTTACAGAAGAAAAACACAGGCTTAAGCTTACCAAGTTCAGAACATGCCCAACATGTCAACACCAAACTCTTACCTGCCTATAATTTTTAACGGGTGCCTAATAGTTTTTGGAATTGAACTTTTCTGGATTACTTAAGCATTCCTTAACTGATGGACATTTGGGTTACAGCCAGCCAGCTTCTGGTTCTTAAGAGTGGTGCTGTTAAAAACATTTTTGTACATATAACTTTGTTCTTTTGAATTATTTCCTCAGAATAAATTCCCAGGACGGGGTGTCTGAGAAGTTACAAAGCTCCTGTTATGTTTTGGTGTCTGGCCAGATTTTAAATGTTGCTGAAGATGTTAGATCCCCCAGGCAATTCATCAAGGCTATTTCTGACAACACCAGAACAAACATAAAAGCCAAGCTGCCATTGAAACCACTATCCTATAAAAAGGTAATGAGGAGAGCTCCGGCCCACAAGTATGTTTCCATCCCCTGTGGTTCTCAGGAAGCCAACGCTTGACACACAGTAGGTATGCAACAAATATCATCAGGCTGGCTGACTAAGACACCATGGGGTGCTGAAGGTCATGCCTGGAAGTCATGTTGGATCAGCTACTACTTCACGCAGCCTGTGCTTTTATTTATTTAAAACTATACTTTGAGAACTTCAGGGGATGAAAAGAATTCCAAGTGATTGGTACATTTCAGAGGAGACAGGTATCTTGAAATTTCCTCAACGGACATATAACAGAATCGGATTCAGAGATGGGACAGCTGGGCAGTTGCCCAAGAAGCCAATCCACGGGGAGCACTAAATCACCCTGAAATAGATCTGAAATACAGTGCCAGTCGACACAGGTCTCCACAGGTGACTCCAAACTAAAAGATGACATGCGAATGCGCCCCAATCCAACAGAGGAGCCAAAGGCATGTTAAAGAAACACGGACACATCACACTCACACTCACACACACACACACACACACACACACACACACACACTTTTCACTGGTCTCAGAGCCACTGACAATCAATGATTATCAGTCTAAAGGGGCACGAGTTATTAGCCTACACGTCTCCCTAGATCTGGGACACACACAAAGAAATAGAGCAGGGCAGGAAGCAAATCCGCAGGCGTCCAAAGTCTGAACCGCTCGTTTCTCCCCTGGGAAAAGAAGCATGCAGAATTTAAGAGGGCGACAGTGTAACAGATCACGGGCCATTACAGGAGGGAGCATCGTTTGCCTGGAGTCTGGGGACAAGCGTCAGGGGCTCCTGAGCCCGACATTTTACCAAGGAAATATTCAGGGACACCCACCCACGTCCGTCCAAATGTACAACCCACTGTCCTGAACAGCACACAGGGGCGCAGCCAAGAAGTTTCTCTAGAAGGAAGAGTCACGTGCAGAACCAGCACTCGGACCCCCAAGTTCAGGCGGGTGAAGTGAAACCGCAAGCCGGGAGGCGGCGGCAGCGGGGCCTACCTGCGTTCGCGTGACCTGCCCCCGTGCCGGCGCCGCCGCTGCCCGCTAGGCCCGCTCCGGTCCGCCGGGCTACTTCTCGGAAGGTCAAGGCCCAGAACGCCCGGAGCAGGCGCGCCATGACGCCGCGTGCGGGCCGCACAGAGCCAACGCACGCAGTTCCCGCGCGCCCCGCCTCCCCCCGCGCGCCCCGCCTCCCCCCGCGCGCCCCGCCTTCCCCCCGCGCGCCCCGCCTTCCCCCCGCGCGCCCCGCCTCCCCCCGCGCGCCCCGCCTCCACCCTCCCAACCCCAGTCACCACCCTGCTCCTCCCCCTCCCAAGTCCCTCCTCCTAACCCTTTCCCGCCCCTGCCCCTACCGCCCTCCCCTCCTCGGGGCCCTCCCTGGCCCCCTCTCCTTTGCACCGCTCTCCCTTCCTGCTTGCTCCAGCGCTTCGCTGGGCTCCTACCCCCTCCCTGCGCCTCCCCTGGCCCTGCCCTCCACCACCTTCCCCCACTCCACTTCCCAACCGCCCCCCGCCCCCCGCAATGATCTGTTTTACTTTGCATTTTCTAGAATTGAATATATTGTGGAACTATAGGTTATTCTGCATTTTCTTGCGTTGCGTATAAATGGAATCCTTGTTCGTGCTGAGTAGTATTCCAATTGTGGATATTACACAGTGGGCTTGTCACCTATTGATAGATACGTATATTGTTTCCAGTCTTCCCCTATTAGAAATAGAGCTGCTAGGAACATTCCTGTACAAATCTTTGTATGCATATGTGCTTTCTTTTCTCTCGGGTAAATAATATTATCAAAGACGTCACAGCACTGCAATGCTAAAGTGACCAACCTTGTTTTGGATAATTCCAGTGATGTAATTTTTCCGGTGTTTTGTTTGCCATGTTGTCAGATTGTACACATACAGTTTGTATTCAAATGAGATTACTTTAAGTATGCTGTGTGCTTGGGATCCAAGTGGCCGAGATCACTCACTTAGGCCATGCCTAAGTTTAGAGCTAGAAAGTACTTGCAAGATCATCTGGCCACTTACTTTAACGTTGGTTGTTCACGGGGAAAATGGGGCCAGTGTGGCTAGTGGTTTATCAACACCATACAACCAACCAGTATGTAGGAATCAGGATTAGAAGTGTGGCTTCCCAAAGCCAGGTGTCACCAAGTGGGAGACAAGAAGAGAAGTCAGAAGGATGTTCCTGAGATTTTCTTGATAGATAGATAGATGGATATAGATGAGATAGAGATAGCGATATAAAGATATAGTGATATAGATAGATACGCACACACACCTCCCAATGCCAGTTCTTAGACTTTCTCCCAATTCTTAGACTTTCCACATGAAAGGTACTATACAAAATATCATCTGGTAGGTACATTTAGCACCAAGCACCTCCCTTCCTCCAATCTGTACCTGCAGAGCTTGGATGTACTGTTTAGTGTATGCTTTACTCACAATGCAGCAGCTTTCTGTATTCTCTGAGATTTCTCCTGCCATCCCCCCTTCCTCTCTTTTGAATTTTGATAAATGAGTTTCCAATAACCCTGTGCATCTTTTTGAGCTTTTGCTGCACAATTTCAACTCAGAAATGGTGGCAAAGCTAACAAACCATACCACTGCATTTGAAGCCTTTTTTCTTTTTTCTTTTTAATCTTCGCTAGCCCAGCACTGTAAGTTTCAGCCTTGTTCATTCTCCTTCAACACCGCATGGTGCGTAACTCACTGGTGGGAACCTCCTAGGTAGATCTTCCAAAATGACAATAAATAAATAAAAGAATGAATCCAGGATGTATAGGCAAAGGTACAGATGTAGATCTCTATACACACATATATATGCTGGATCAGAAAATATGGATTGCATTTAAAAATTTTTTATTTATGTAATTTTATTAACAATTTGGTTTAGAGCTTTTGCATTCGTGTTCATGAGGGATAGCAGTCTGTAGTGTTCTTTTCTTGTAATGTCTGACTGGTTTTGTATTTGACTCAGTCAGGGAGATTAAGTCGCTTGTCCATGGTCATTCTGCTGGTTAGTTGAAGAGTTTGTAAAGTCCCCCTCAAGTTTAGATTTTAGAAACTATCAAGAAATAGCAGAAGGGTAACCCGCTCATCTTTACCATCCCATCCCAATAAAGAAGTTTATTCCCAAGAAATAAATTTAACATTGTGACATTGTAAACTGGCCTAAGACCCAATTCTGGGTATCTTACATTCCTGAGATGCATGACCTTGGTCAAATATCCAGTTTCCTTATCCCTAAACTGGGGATATTGCAAGGATTAGAGACAATGCATAGTGAAACACTTAGAAATCCTCTGGGAAATAGTTGGTTTTAATAAATGTTAATTACTGCTATGAAGATGTAATGAGGAAAACACTGATTGGTAAGCAGAGTTGCTAACCAATCCACCCCTGCACTTCTGTGCACCCCCCACTCTCACTTTGGAAAGACATTCCAAAACATGGAGGGCCTCCCTCCCTCGCTACTGCCATTCTCCCATACACCTGCTATGAGGACTCTTTGCTCAGGCCCTTTCTTGTGTTGAAATGCCCCCTCTGCCCTTGACCATTTGTCTAAGTCCAACTTAACCATGACGACCACGCACCAATTTCTCATTAGCCAAATGGAAACCCCGGTCTGAAGAAAATCCTAGGTAATGTTTTACCTCATATACTGAGCGGTAGAGACTACAAGCTGCCTGTCTGATATCCGTTCTCCTCTCTTTATTTACAGAAAGATCTTTGATTTTACTGAGGGTAGCAAAGTGCCTAGCTAAAATGTTTCACCCAACAGCTCCCTTGTTGCTAGTGGCTGTCATTTGATGCAGTTGTGCGCAATGACAAAAAGCAGACATCATAGGAAGACTTCCAGGAAAACCAGTTACAGAAGAGCTAACTTGGCTGGCATTGGCTTTCCGCTTTTCCTTTTCTTTCTGTCCTGGAAATTAGTGATGATGGCTAGCGCACTGGCAATCTCCTGACATAAATGTTCATGAGTCCCACCCCCTGATATCAGAGTAAAAGTCAGTAAGTTGGCCTGGGTCTCTGATGACACTGTGTAACCAACGTAATGGATTGCCTCTCTTCAGATTTCTCATTACATGAGAGACAAGTCCATCTTTTCTTTAAACCACTGCTATTTGGATTTTCTGTTGTGTAGAACTGATACACTCCGTTATCTGGTGTTCTGCGTTTGATTGTGAGCATCTCTTGGAAAGGCAAGGTTCTGTAACTTTGTGTATCTAACATACGTCCCTGTAGACTGTAGTAAATAAGAAACTATTGTTCACAATAAAACCCTTAAAAAGATAGAGTGACCCAGAAAATGGGAGATCAGCTCAATCGCCAGTTTGCTTTCCCCATGAAGAAAAAAGCAAATCAAACAAACAAGCAAACAAACAAACAAAACAAACACAACCAAACTATTTAGGTATGATGAAATGGAATAAGCTGTGTGCATTTTCTCCCCATTGAACAAAACATATGCCTCAAGTTCAGTATCGATGCCCATTTTTTCCCTATGGCAATCTAGAAAAGTCCTAGAAATGAACCAACTGGGATGTTTCTAACTAACATCCGTAGATATTTTAAAGTATTAAAGGGAGCGAGTGAATAAATGGTGTGATAGAAAAGCAGAATGAGATAGACCCTGGGTCTTGTCTTCAGCTTCTCCCTAACCAGATACAGGTTTGGGGGCCTTGGTTTGATGATCTGTAAAACGGCACAAGTGCAGGGCAGGGGCCTAGAACTCGAAATTGAATCATATCTGAACTCTCGTAAGTCTGTAACCATATGATTTTTGGTGAAAAATGGAACGTTATAAGCTCCTGCTGACCAGAAAGCTGAAGATTAAAATAACATTCAAGTTAATTTATAGATTTAAGCAATATCATTTATAATTCCATCGGGTTACTTTGTTGAAATTGACAAAACAACTAAAATAAGTGTGGGGAAAAATGCTTTTGTAATAATATATGGCTATACCATATATTACAGTGCCTTTTTAGGAAATGGTATTTATCAAAATGGGCTAATCCAAACTTAGGCCTGGGAGATACATAGAGACTCTTCAGATCAATATATATTTAAGCCATTATAAACAATGGGATATAAAATTGTTCAAGCTGTGTTTTGGGGCAAAGTGACCATCAATACAGGAAAATAACCTTAGAGTCTAAGGTTTAGAATGATAATTTATTCCAACCAAAAGAAATAATTTTTGAGTTAAATTTAGTGTCATATACATGCGTATATACATATATATCTATGAAACAAAGCAAGACTATACATATCCATTTGGGAAAAAAAGGCTTTGAGGCAATAGAAGCAGTCAAAGGAATTTCCAATGAACCAATGCAAATATCAACAGGTTCAGGTACAGGAAAATTAAAATGCATACCTACTGGAGGTGACTGACTCAGTCGGTTAAGCATCTGACTTTTGATTTTGGCTCAGCTAATGATCTCACGCCTCATGAGTTCAAGCCCTGCATTGTTGTTTTCCTTTTTATTTTTCCGATTTGGGACTGTGATGGTTCCTTTTATGTGTCAGTTTGGGCTACGAGACACCCACATAACTAGTTAGACATTATTTCTGTGTGTGTCGTCTAGAAAGGGCGATTCTAGACGAGATTAATGTTTGAATCGGTGGGCTGAGTAAAGGCAGTGACTCTCTCCAGCGTGGGCCAGCATCCAGTCACTAGAGGCAGAGGAAGGTTGACTTGTTCTCGGCCTGACTCCTTGAGCTGGGTCAAACCCTCAGCACATCTGCTTCTGAACACTCTCCATCTCTCAGGACTTGAACTACAGGCTTCCCGGTTCTCCAACCTGTAGATTTTTCAGTCTCCATAATTACGTGTGCCAATCCCTTCAAATGAGTTTTTCTATATTATATACATCTCCCATTGGTTCTGTGTCTCTGGAGAGCCCTCACTAATACAGGAATTAATCATTTATTGTTTTGTATTTTGTGGTCAATATGTATGCATTTTAAAGTTTTTTTTTAATCTTTTACATTTATTTTGAGAGAGAGTGAGCATGTGCGAGTAGGGAAGGGGCAGAGAAAGAAACAGAGAGAATCCCAACCAGGCTCCATGATATTAGCACGGATCCCAATGCAGGGCTTGAACTCATGAGGCGTGAGATCATTAGCTGAGCCAAAATCAAAAGTCAGATGCTTAACCGACTGAGTCAGTCACCTCCAGTAGGTATGCATTTTAATTTTCCTGTACCTGAACCTGTTGATATTTGCATTGGTTCATTGGAAATTCCTTTGACTGCTTCTATTGCCTCAAAGCCTTTTTTTCCCAAATGGATATGTATAGTCTTGCTTTGTTTCATAGATATATATGTATATACGCATGTATATGACACTAAATTTAACTCAAAAATTATTTCTTTTGGTTGGAATAAATTATCATTCTAAACCTTAGACTCTAAGGTTATTTTCCTGTATTGATGGTCACTTTGCCCCAAAACACAGCTTGAACAATTTTATATCCCATTGTTTATAATGGCTTAAATATATATTGATTTGAAAGGGGAGCATTGTAATAACCTATAAACATTTACTATTATAATATAAGGGAAATTAATATTATCTATATGGGCAAACTCAGATCTGACTGGACAGATGGTAAAAGCATAGAGCAGATGGTTTGCACAAGGGAAAATACAAATAGTGAACTGACGCTGGGAAGGCTGTTTAGCTTCCCCAATAATTAAAGAATTGCAAATTACAATAACCTAATATACAATTTTATACATATTAAATTATTAATGGCAGGTTTTTTAAACCAAAGTTAATTGTCCTTTGGGGACTCAGGTATACTCATACACTGAGTATTAGTACGTGGCATCATTTTTCCGGAAAGAAATCTGACAACATGAAGATCACCGAACTTCGGCACATCTGCTTTGGAGAGCAAATCCTATGGAGAGAGTTCAAGAAGGGGGGAAGTACCCAATTTTTGCAAAGGTGTTTATAGCTATGCTTTTCACAATAGTAGAAGAGGCTAAAATCATCCACAGCCAGGAAATGGCTGCAGAAATCTTGACACATACAGTGAAACATTATATAGCCATTAAAACATCAAATATGAAGATTATCTGGGTTTATGGCATGATCTCTGTGAAATAATGTCGAAGGGAAAGGTAGAAAACAAAATAGGTGATACCCAAGAATAATAACATGTAAATGCGTGCGCTGTGAAACCGTGTTCTGAAGCATAAAATTTTGGAGAAGATACTGTTTTTGGTGAAAAGATACAGTTTTTGGACTTTCAAAGGATTTTCTTCTTAATTTTGCAAATGCTCATATTCCTTTTGGATAAATTAGAAAATAGAGGTGTGCAAAAAAATTCTTAAGCACTGTCTCAGAAATCTTACTGGTAATACGTGGTATATATTCTTTTAATCTTTTTCATATATACTTTGGTTAATATGTTTTAAATACTTCCCTTTCTCCTCGACCTGTACTCTGATTTTTCATTAAAGAAAAAACTCCTCCCCAACCTGGGTAACTGTACCGCCCACCCCATTCTCAGTTACATCATTTGGATAGGATGGGTTTAGAGCAAGGTTTCTCAACCTCAGAACTTCAGACATTTGGGGACAAATAATCCATTGATGTGTGTTGGAGGGAGGGTGGGAAACCCTTATGCAATGAATGCATTGCACAGTTTTTAGTAGCATTCCTGGCCTCTTACCCACTAGAGGCCGGTAGCATCCTCCTCCAGTTGTGACACTGACAAATGTCCCCTGGGGGCAGCTTCACCCTCGGTTGGGCACCATTCTCGGGGTTACAAATAACTGCATCCTAAAACCCTTTAAACTATTGTTTAGGGTCTTTTTCAATCTCACATAAGAAGTGTCATATTGTTGGTACGCTTTGACAACTTGATGTTATCATTCAGTATTTTATTTTTTAAAGATGTATTGAGATGGACAGACGAATATAGATTTAGTTCATTCCTTCAACTGCTGTATAGAATATATTGTACCGATAAACCAGAGGATATTCGTTATTCTACTTAGAGAACATAGGATGTTTTCATTCTTCAGCTATTACAAACCATGCTACCATGCTACGAGTGCATAACTTTGTACAAACCCTGTTCGCGTGGGATTTCTCTAGTCTAGACATCTAGAAGTGAAATTGCTAAACGGAAGAACAATGCACCTTCAGCTTTTTCAGGCCTTCCGTGTCGCTCTTCAGAGCGGTGGTACCAACGTGTACCAGCCCCTGTTTCCCCACATCTTCGTCAACATTTAGTATTACGAGATTTACTAATTTTTCCCAATGTAATGGGTACAAAATGGGGTTTCATTAATTTTTAATCTTCATTTCCTGGGTTGTTAATGGGGTTGAGAATCTTTTCAGACCTTTACTACCCACTGAGTTTCTTCTGTCTGTGAATTGGGTGCGTTCTGGTCTCTTTTTCTTTTAGATTGGTTTTCTTTCTATTAAAGCTCGTTAGAATTCTTTGTAATTAGGCATACCGATTTGTTTTGTGATTGTACGAGTTTCAATCGTTTTCTCCCCTAATGTGAATTGGATGTTTACTTTGCTCATATCTTTTGTACGGAAGTTTTCACTTTTAAGTAGTCAAATGATCTACCTATACCTTTAGAGTTTGTTTATACCCTCTTATGTGTTTATCCCCTTATGTTCATGGGTTGGGTGGGTCTAATATTCCACAAACAGTATACACGGTTGCAGTCATACTGTATGTACCCTGTTCCACTTGCTTTTCTTATATTTTGTTTTCAAATTTTACCTGTATGGCTTTTAAAAATCTATCTTATTTTTTTGAATGGATCTTTTGTAATAATGACATTCTCTTATGTTATCTTCTGAAGCTTAAAATTTTATTTTTCCCATTTGAGTTTTTGGCCCTCTTGAAATTAACTTTTGCGTATGAAGTAAGGGTCTAATTTTGTCTTTTTCTACACGGAAAGTCAATTGTCAGAACTACTTATAAATGTTCATTTTTTTTTAAGTGTATTTATTGGTCTTGAGAGAGAGAGAGAGAGAGCATGAACAGGGGAGGGGCAGAGAGAGAGAATCCCAAGCAGGTTCCACGCTGTCAGTGTGGAGCCCAGTGCGGGCTCCTACTTAACGACACGTGAGATCATGACCCACGATGAAACCAAGAGTCAACCGCGACTGAGCCACCCAGGCGCCCCTAAATGTTCATTTATTAAACCATTTATTTAAGAGTCTGTTCTGTTCCACTGGCCTCTATGTTTATCTCTATACCAATATCACACTGTTTCAACACTATCATTTTATTTTGTTCAATACTATAATTTTATATTAAGCTTGAATTTAGCAAATATAAATCTCCTTTCTTCAAAAATGTATTGGCTATTCTTGGCTTTTCGTTCATCTAAGTAAAATACAGAATCACCTTCCATGTATTTAGCTGCATGAAAATAACTCTGTTGGAATGTTGGTTGGAGTTGCATTGAATGTATAAACTAAGGGGTCGACAATTTCTATTTTTGATAATGTTGGTAAAAGTAACGTAGCTCTTCATTTATTTAGGTTTTCTTTTGTATTTTTCCATAGTCTTCTGTTACTATCAGTAGAAGTGTTGCCATACTTTGTTTGCTACAAGAAACTTGGTAGCTTTGGTGGCTATTGTATGTTTAATTACATATTCTCATTATTTACTGTTTGTATATTTGAATGTAATTTTGGCATATCAATATTTTACCCAGTAGTCTTTCCAAACGTTCTTCTTATATTCAATAGTTTGTCTTAAATTGTCTATGAAAACAATCTTATAGTTATATCATCTTTCTTTCTTTCTAGTCTTTATATCTTTAGTTTCTTATTGTGCTGGTTTAGACCCTCATAAATGTTGGACAGATATATTGACAGCAGGCGCCCTTTTTTGTTCTGGCTCTAGAAGAAATGCTTCTGACATTTCTTCAGTGTACATGACGTTTGTTGTGACTTTTTGGTAATCTTTACTAGGATGGAAATGCTCCTTTCTATCCCTAGGATACTAAGAGTTTTTATCCAGAATGAGTGTTGACTTTTATTTGTTGGCTTTCCTGTATCTAGTGAGATGATCATGCGGCCTTTCTTTTTTACTATGTTCATAGTACCGTATATTACAGTTAATATTACAGTAATAGTTTTTCTACCAGGAGCAAACCATCGTTGAAATCTTGAGATCAGCTCAGCTTGGTCGTGACGTATTTTTTACACATTGTTAGATTGCCAATATTTTATTTAGGATTTTCACATTTATATTCAAAATTGAGTTGACTTTGTTGTCCTCCTTTCTCGTGGCATCGTTGGCCGGTTTTAACATCAAATTTATGATAGCCTCACCAAATAAGTCTAGAAGCTTTTATGTATATTGCTCAAAATCAATCGATGTAGCTATGTATCATAATTTTAATGGCTTCCCTGTTATTTGGATGTATCATAATTTATTTATAGATTGAAGAAGACACCATGTGTAGTTTGTCAGTAATTTTAATTGTGAGGATGGTAAATAATTAATAAAACCAATTTTAAAATAATCTGTTATTTTCCTTTATAAGATTTTTTACACTAAACAAATTTTAACGTTTTATTTTTTGAGAGACAGAGAGAGACAGAGTGTGAGCAGGGGAGGGGCAGAGAGAGAGGGAGTCACAGAATCCGAAACAGGCTCCAGGCTCAGAGCTGTCAGCATAGAGCCCGATGCAACTCTCGGACCCACGAATGCAAGACCATGACCTGAGCCGAAGCTCAACGGACTGAGCCACTCAGGCGCCCCAATAATCTGTGATCTTCCTGACTTCTCTGGTTCTGCCCCCATATCGTAAAAATTTCCTGGCCAAATTGGTGTGACTGGCACTGACTTTTTCACTGAGGTTCAATTCTCCCTCTGGAGGGAGAGGACTGGCATCATTTCAGATGGCCTGTGTTGGTCCAGGGAACTGTGGGTTGGCCTTTGATCTCCTGGTCCATCTTGTCTCTATCCCCAGACTATGCTGATTCATTTTTTTTCCCCGTGAAAACACGAAGGCTTTCTTTGCCTTCTGTGCTCCTCAGAATCCTCCGCTTGCTGAACCTAATCTAAATTCGCTTCTATGCTCTTCAAGGGAGCCAGCCCTTACCTGACACTCTAGAATGATCCAGAGAACTGAATTCTGACTCAGAGTGATTTCCCTGTTAGTCCCTCCTTCCACTCCCTTTCCTTTTTATGAGCATTCCTGTTTATCCATATACATTACAGTTTTAGGACAGTTTCCACTGTTTGTTGTTGTTGTTGTTGCTGTTTGTTTGTTGTGGTAGCTTTACAAGTACTCAAACCAGTCCTTAAAACCCAAGTATCACCCTTCTGGGGCAGACGAATATTTCAGCAAGGAGGGAGGTCTAGATTTTCCTCCCACTGCATTTTAATTGGGTCAACCGAACAAGGCTTTCAGAGGAAACATCATTGTGCCTTTGAGCACCTTCGGCAACTCCTTCAAAATCATGGTGGCAAATCTCTGAACATATTTCCCGGGGCTGGTGAATCTCCTCTCTCCAGATGGCTCACCACAACAAGCTAATCCCACTTCATGTTACTGGTAATTGCATTCTCCCATGAGAAGGAAATTGTATGAGATCCGTGAACATTTGATGTATGGATATTTCTAAACAGCCTGACTTGGAAAAGATTAAAACAGCCTTGTATTCCCAATCCCTCAGACCTCCTCACGGGCAGGACCCAGATTTTAATCTGCTCCAGGTGGCAAAATTCGGGAAGGCTTATAGCTCTCGGCATCTTCAATTAATGCCAAGTGTAATCATAGTTGGCAGAGTTCAGGGTGTTCTGGCACATTTAAGGGATGGGCATAGAACCTCTCTGCCAAGTCCTCAGACTACTATCTTTTGGATTGCACTTTTCATAATCAAAAGCTCCTGTGATTAACGAGCTCCAGGCAATGGGTAATCCCCTACACTTAAAAAATCAGAACCATGGGGGGAAAAAAAAAACAAACGAAGAACGAATTATTCCACACAGCCCTGGGTTTCTCAACCTCCGAAGCTTTGTGCAAAGCCTCTCTTGTAGGACCTTTGCCATGCAGACAGCTGAGCCTGATTGAGTTGTGTTATGTCTGAGTGTGAGCGAGGTTGTCTGCTGTTCCACATCCATGAGTGTATCTGTTTTAGTTTTGCCCATGAGCTCAGGGGCGTCCGGATTTGGCCACATTTAAAAGCAAAACAAAAGCATCAAAACGCTGGATTTGGGAAATAATCGCATAGCTGGACTCGCCTTTGCCTGTTGATTGGCTTTTGGTCTGCGGCGACCTGAGTCGGGATGTTCCCAGGGCTCGTGATAGGGACGACTCGACATCACCTTCAGCAAGTCATAAAAGTCCAATTTACGCTCCAGGACTGAAGTTCTACCCCAGGAAAAATTAGGAGCTGAGTAAATGCTTTTCCTTAATTTGATGGCCATGGTGAAGTTTTAAAACGTGAAGCGTCTTGAATTCCACGAGGAAATCAAGGAGAGCAGTCACCAAGCCGATGAAAGGGTCTGGTGCTTGTGTTTAACGCCTCTTTAGAAATACTACCAAGACCGTGGAGTAAAAACCACCTTTAGAAACCGTAATAGACTTAAAACATTCTCGACGCAGCTACTGTCTTGGCTTTTCTGACTCTCCAGAGGTCACGAAGGAGCGAGAAAACAGTGTTCTTGCGGTTCGAGTAAAGTCAAAAACAAAACCTTGGTCATTGGCGCGTCCTTCAATTTTGTAAATAACTAAAGTTTGTATTTAAATTAGATTTTATTAGTCATTGTAAAATGGTGCACTGACTTCATTACACATTGCTTTTAAAAGCTGGAGAAACGGGCTCCTAATTCTGTTTTATCACACATGACAGAAAAGTCTTTGTGACGACTTAGTCTCATGAGACTCCCCACCAGTTGGGTGCCTTGTAAATCTCCCGTTCCACACTTAATAGATGGAGATAACAAAGTACGAGGAGGTCAAGTTGCTCGTGTTGGAGCAGCAGCGGTGATGGAATGAAATCCGAGGCGTTATCTGCAAAGAAAGAACTTGCCTCGATACGTGAAACCCGGAGCCCTCCGCTGTGTTGGCAGAGAAGGGCTGGAGGAGGGCTGTCTCCCAAACCGAAGAGGGTGAGTCCGCACAAGCGTCTCAGTTCTCTCCCGTTGGACACTGGCTGCCCCTTCAAAGCCACCAGTGTCCCGCGTCCTGCGCTGCTGTGAACAACAGGAGAACGTACTGGATTCCTCCTCAGCACAGCCCGGGCAGAATGACGATTTCTACAGAACGTGAGTAAATGCAAAAGGACAATCAAAGGAAACAAACAGAATGAAGCGTCTTCCATTCTGTTATTCTCTTCCCTAAGTTGATTTCACTGTGCCCAAACTCTTCCTCCCCCGGCTTCCCTTCCAATGTGCCCTGTGTAACTCATTCTACCATAAACAAACTCCTGCTTTGAGGCTCGGGTTACTTAACGTCTACAATACCCATGACCTGTTCCTCAGTCCTGCCATCTGTCAACCTTCAGGTCACTCTCCCCCATTCACTGAGGACATTTGCACCTGGCTCTTTGTGTTTCTCTCCAGCCCAACTGCTGGGTGATCTCAGAGTTCACGTAGAGGACTGTTCGACACCCTAACGGCAGGTCTGTGCGGCTCCAACTTTAATATCTTCCGCTGCCTCCTGCAGGCAGCTGGAGCATCAGAATCATTAAGCCAGGCAACTTAAATAAAAGGTGACAACCAGAGCTTTTCATCTCCAGCAGCCACAGTAGAACTCCCGGACACAGAATCAGAAATCCCTCGATTACTGGGGGAATAGCTCTTAGTCTTAAGATATATTTTGTCTGAGGCAGGGCAGATTCCCAAGCTTCTTATTGAAATTGTTCGGAAAGAAGCTCTTATAAATTTCTTTGGTGTACTAGAGAGTCCATGGGAATTATTAGAAACTCACTCGTACTAATTCAATATTAGAATTAATTAATTAGAATTAATTAGTATGTAATTATCATGGATGTAACTATTGATTTTGTGTGCTGCTCTCTTTACGTGGTTTCGTGAACCTAACAATGTTTCCAAGGGCTTTTCCCACCAGAACTGAGCTACCCCAGGAACCATTACACTTGGCAGAGGGAGAGTTATTTGTTTTCCAATTATCCAATTTTTTTTTGTTTGTTTCATTTTTATCTCCTTCTCCAATTTTCTTAATTCAGTTTTTTGTTTGTGTGTTCTTTGGTACCGATCTTTCTTCCCATGCTGGCTTTTCAGGTTATACCTCTCTGTTTTATGGTTTTTTTTTTTTTTTTTTTTTGCGTTTATTTATTTTTGAGACAGAGAGAGACAAAGCGTGAACAGGGGAGGGGCACAGAGAGAGGGAGACACAGAATCGGAAGCAGGCTCCAGGCTCTGAGCCATCAGCCCAGAGCCTGACTCGGGGCTCGGACTCACGGACCGCGAGATCGTGACCTGAGCCGAAGTCAGACGCTCAACCGACTGAGCCACCCAGGCGCCCCTCTGTTTTATGTTTTAATGGTTGCCCTCGACATGGCCATATACATCCTTATCACCGTGTATTATATACACCAGCTGATTTTAAGATTCGATTTTCAGCATTTTGACTATGATGTATGTGGGTGTCTTTACCACTATGTTTGTTCTATATGAGGTTTGTTGAGATTCTTGACCCTTTGGGTTGAACTTTCTCCACAAGATCAGAATTTTTTCAGCCATTGTGTCTTCAAATGTTTTTTCCTGTCTCAATCTCTCACTTTCTTCTTCTTTTTCGGCTCTCATTATATGTATATGAGATAACTTGATGCATTCCCCAGGTCACTGAGGCTCTGTTTAAGTTAACTTAAAAAAGTCCTTTTTTCTCAGGGCACCTGGGTGGTTCAGTCAGTTAAGCATCTGACTCTTGATTTCTGCTCAGGTCACAATCTCGCGGTTTGTGAGTTTGAGCCCCATGTCGGGCTCCGTGCTGACAATGCAGAGCCTGCTTGGGATTCTCTCTCTGTGTCTCTCCCTTTCTCTCTCTCTCCCTCCCATGTGCTTGCTTGCTCTCTCTCTCTCTCTCTCAAAATAAATAAATAAACTTAAAATAAAATCCTTCTTTCTCTCTGTGCTTCTGCTTTGAAAATTTCTATTATCCTGTGTTCAAGTTCATTGGCTTTTTCTTGTGCAGTGTCTAGTCTGCTGTTAAACGAATACAGTTTATAGTATAAAATCATATTATGTTATTATATTTATTATATTATAGTTACATTTAGATTTGGATATCTTCTTTTTCAGATCGATTATTTCCATTTGGCTTCTTTTTATTATAGTTTTCATTTTTAGGCCGAGATTCCATATCTGTATCTCGTGTTCATCTTTTCATGTTCATAAATTTTGAACAAATTTATAATACCTGTTCTCGTAATTCCAGCATGGCCATCTCTGGGTCTGTCCCTATTAACTTTTTATTCCTCCCAGGTATGAGTCACTTTTCTCTGCCGCATCCACATCTAGTGATTTTTTTTTTTTATTACGTACTTTGAAAATGCTACTTAGCGATGAATTTTGATGTTTTTCTTTAAAGAGTGGTGGGTTCGCTTCTGGCATTCAGTTGGTTTGCAGATTGATCAGTTCGATCCTGCTGAGACTTGTTTTAGGCTCTGTTAGGGCAGGGGTCGGGCTGCCCTTGCTCTAGATGTGGCCTTTCTAAGCTCTCGGCTCAATGTTCAGGAAGTTCTCTCCCCCCTGGGTGGTTGGAACTCCAAAATCTTCCAGCCCTGCATGGCGGATGGTGACTCTGTCCTGCTCAGACAGGGTCTCTGCCCCCCCAGGCTCTCACCCTGCACATATGCAGCATAGACCACAGCCAAAAACTCAAGAGGACCCTTTGAAAATCCAAGATTTCTGGAGCTGCTTCTCCGTGAAGCTCCCTCCTCTTATCGCATTTTATCCACCCATCTCCACTTTAACATCCTTGAACCTGACCTCTGCTTCCTCAGCCCAGTGACACCATTCCTGCTGTTTGGGTTCCATTTGCTGTGCCATAGTTTGGAAGGTGCCATCGGGCAGATTGCAAGGTGAATGCGCAGTTTCCTTTCTTTCAAAGATCACGATTTTGTGGTGTGTCCATTGTCCACTGCCTGAAATTGTTGCCCTACATATTTTGTTCAGTTTGACAGTTTTTGTGTTAGAAGGGCCACTCTGATTCTTGTTAGCTCATCGTGACCAGAACCAAAAATCAGCTCAGGGGTTTTGAGAAATACAAACCTTCGTGTTCGGGGGAAGGAATCCTATATTTTCGTTTGTTCATTCATCTTCCTGAGGTAGTGCTGAATAAATGCGTCGATGGCTCTTTCAGTTTGGCCCCTTTCTTCTTCTCTATATCCAGTTCCTTCTTTTGCTAACTCTCGCTAATAAGAGGGACTTGAGATTTGCTTCTGTGCCAAATGGAACTTTGGCAGCTACAGAAAAGTTATATGTGGCAGTAAGTCTGTATACACTAGAATTTTGCTTAAGAGAAATCAAAGAGGGATTGATGCACACAGAACATATAAACATCTAGGTTTACAAAGCCCAGGTCAACGTAGCCGGCAGAAAACTTGCTTGCCTTATTTCCCTCCTAGTTCCATGCTTATGACCGAATGAACATGCTCTGATTTCTCCCTGTTCAAGAGTAGTCATCAAACTCTGACTTTTTCTTAGACAAGGCCGAGGAACACCAGGTCAAGCTTCCTGACTGTCCCAAGCCTTCCAATTCACTTTCCAATCTAGGGAAGTGCCTTGATCTCAAGCAGGTAGCCGGACATTGTGGTCTACGCTCTGAATTTAGTCATGGTCAAAGTGAAACCCACCCTCAAACCTATCCACCCTACCCCCCCCACAGCCAAGCTAGGGAGTAGTCAATCCACTGCAGTTCATGAAATAATGTTTTGTTTTGTTTTTGTTTTTAGAGAGAGAGAGAGACAAAGCATGAGCAGGGGGAGGGGGCAGAGAGAGAGGAAGACACAGAAGCTGATGCAGGCTCCAGGCTCCGAGCTGTCAGCACAGAGCCCGATGCAGGGCTCAAACTCGTGAACCACGAGATCACGACCCGAGTCACCTGAAATAATGTTTTAAAGATGCAATAATCTGAACTTTTAAAATTAAACACTCGAACCCACAGTATAGTCCCAACATTGTGCAAGAACCGGGTTGAATGGTAGAGTTGAGGTGTCTTTAGAAGTCAGCAGATTCAACTTCTCCATTTCCATTTTAGTCAAATGAGGGCCAGAGAGGCTGATGTTGTCCCCAGTTTCATACATCGAAAGGATCAGGGGGCGCCTGGGTGGCTCAGTCGATTGAGCGTCCGACTTTCAGCTCAGGTCATGATCTCGCGGTTTGTGGGTTCAAGCCCCACGTCGGGCTCTGTGCTGACCGCTGAGAGCCTGGAGCCTGCTTCGGATTCTGTGTCTCCTTCTCTCTCTCTGCCCCTCCCCCACTTGTGCTCTGTCTCTCAAAAATAAAGGTAAAAAAAATTTTTTTTAAATAATAATAAAGGATCAGAAACAGATTGACAACTTGCATTTTCTAACCGTTAGTGGAGACTCCTGATGCTTCACAATGCAAATGAAAGACTCCCCTATTCTGGTTCCCTTGTCTTATTAGATCTGTTTTTCAGTAAGTTCTATTCACCGGAGAACTCTGTAGGAGGGCCATGGTGAAATAGAAGTAGCTAAAATGACCCTATCTCTTTTATCTTGAATATATCTGTGCATTCTTTCTTAATTCTTGTTTCATTGCTCCTTTAGAGCCCATGTTTTAATCGGACATATTTATTTTTGTTATAATGAAGGCATACATTTTATTTAAAAGTAGCCATCTTAACAGCTGAATCAGCGGTCCGTTGCAGCCAATTTTGATTATATTTTACCTCACTTCTCTTTACTTACCGAGATCTTTCTGGGGTTTGGATGGCTGGATTGCAAACCAAAAAGCAGAACATCGTACGCCATTTCTCTGAAAGCCAAGTTCACCTAAATTGAATAATTATCCACACAGGGTATCATCTATTTGTATGCCTTTATAAATA
This sequence comes from Panthera leo, assembly GCF_018350215.1. Classification (NCBI taxonomy): domain Eukaryota; kingdom Metazoa; phylum Chordata; class Mammalia; order Carnivora; family Felidae; genus Panthera; species Panthera leo. The sequence continues at coordinate 21,163,004 of NC_056685.1, read as the reverse complement.
AATAACCTTCCTTTGAATAAAAATCATTTGCTTCTTGATTACTTATTATTCATAATGTTGCCGAACTTTAATATGTTCAAATTATGACTTAAAGAGGCATCATCCCTAAGCTGTCAGTCGTATAATTGCTACCTCATTGAGGGACTTAACTCAGTGAGTATTCAGTAAGTGCTTGTAACAAGTCATAAAAGAGGGGCACCTGGGTGGCTCGGCACATTAGGCAGCCGACTTTCGATTTCAGCTAACGTTACGATCTCACGGTTCGCGGGATCGATCCCCACGTCGGGATCTGTGCTGACAGTGCAGAGCCTGCTTGGGATTCTCTTTCTTCATTTCTCTCTGCCCCTCCCCTGCTCGCTCTCTCTCTCTCTCTCTGTCTCTCAATCGAAATAAAGAAATAAACATTTTTTTTTAAAGTCATAAAATAGAGGACATGATATTATTTCTGTCTTCGTGATGTCTCTCCGCAAGCTGGGCAGTCAAGATGTAGACCCATGTGAATGGAAACATCGTTGGGGAGAAACCGGGTAAATTAGGGGTAGTTTTACAGAGGCGGCAGCGAACGTGGGTATGGAAGGAGAGAATCTGCGAAGCTGGGGGGCAAAAAAGCACTCAAAGCGAGAGTAGGCCAGCAACCAGAAATAGAGAGAGAGCAGGCGGGCTATTTGTGAGGCCACAGTCTCTGAGAAAGTAAATAAGACCCACTATTGCCTGACAGTCCTGGAAATCCAAGCGCTCTACCTGTGGACCTACTTGATCCTATTTAACTCCCCTGAAGACGAGGTATTAGTTGTCACCTGACTTCAGCAGGAAATGGATGTCATTCCCGCCCCTCTGTCACAGATGAAGAGGTTGAAGTTCGCAGAGGGAAGCGACGGGCTGCAGGTGCCACGGCCAATGGCGATGGGGAAGAGGCGGCAGAATTTGAGATCCAAACGCCTCGTTCCATGGCATGTGCCCGAACCACTGAGCTCTACAAGCAGGGGGTCAGAGATGGCCGGAGCCAAATGTTTGTATCTATTCTTGCGAACCGTGTGAGACCTTGGGACCGCTTCCGGTGGAGTGGTGTGCAAATTTCACTAAGTGCTGCTTTTCCCTGCCTCGCAGACCAGAAGGCGGCGAAGACTTGTGCCCACTTAACACGACATTTCAGTTTCCGCTCGGAGTGGACGTCCTTGGACCAGCCTCACTGCAGGCCCTCGCCTCAGGTCTGCCCTGTGACCCACATTATTTTTTCCTTGAGAGAGAGAGAGAGAGAGAGAGAGGGAGGGCACAAGTGAAAGGTGCCCATGACCTATGTTATTTTAAGATTACTATTTAGTTGTAGGTGAATTCTTGTCATAGCCATGATTATTATAGCTTCCAATTTCGAGTTTCTAACTACCATCGCAGGGGGGAGGTGAGACGGGGAACAGGTCTTTAAGAAGTCAAGTAGAAGGAGTGATGGGCATCGGAGGCCTGAAGGAAAACCCTCACCAAATCCTGGGGTTGCACCTGCTACGTGAAAAGTACTTTTGCTGGCATTACATTTCTAGTTTAAAGTACGTATTTACATTTCGATTAATATGTGCTGAAAATCATTTCTGCTGAAATGTCAGACTGCCTTGTAGCGGAGTCTGAGTGCCCCCAGCAACACTCTGCTGTTCTCTTATTATTATTATTATTATTTAAATGTTTATTTATTTTTGAGAGAGAGAGAAAGCATGAGTGAGGGAGGGGCAGACAGACAGGGAGACACAGAATCCGAAGCAGGCTTCAGGCTCCAAGCTGTCAGCACAGAGCTCGACACGGGGCTCGAACCCACAAACCGCGAGATCATGATCTGAGCTGAAGTTGGACGTTTAACTGACTGAGCCACCCCCGTGCCCCAGAACTCTGCTGTTCTGCTCTATTCTTTTATGATAAAGAATAAACCCTGATACATAATCACATCTGAATTTCTACCTGTTTTGCAGATATGTCGTGTGTGTGTGTGTGTGTGTGTGTAAACATTGAACGTTCAGATGGGATATCTAAGGATAATGAGATTCTCAACACATAATATCACCATAGCAACCAGTATTTCATTAGTCTCCGAACGACAATAGATTGGTTAATGCTTTAATCCACCAAAATTGTGGATAGTCACTCATGGAACTAAAATATTCTTACTACTTATTATATGCAAGAGTAAGGAGACTTTTTCTATTGGAAAGTATAAAATAAGAGTATCCTGGGACTAATAACAAGTCAACAACATTTTCTGGGTGCCACACAGTGCTGAGACAGATATTTACATTTAATAGCTGATATAAAATGTTTGCACTAACTCTGGCTTGTTAGACTAGCTCTTCAATGGAAAGTTCTGTTATTTCATTTTCTAACTAGACTGAGCCATGGACCATCTATGTAAGTCAAAGTTTTTAACATACCACATACACACACACCCCAGACAGAGAGAGAGAGAGAGAGAGAGAGAAGGAGCACTAATGAAAAGCTTTAGTCATGCATGCATATTCATTAATTTCTCCCTGAGGAACACTCCATCAACCTTTACATACTAATGCCTGACAGGCCAAGCTGGTTGAAAGTTCTCTTTCAGCCACGAAGTAATATTTTCCTGTGTTGCAAGACATGATGCATAAGGAACTTTCTTCTGTAAGGCTAAGAGATAGTGTGGTCCCCAAATAATGAAAGAGAAAACCACGGCACTTGCGGAGTCATAAACAATGGAAATCTGGAAGGTGACGTGAACCAATGTGTTTCCTTTTCTTCTTGGGAGTGAACTTTTCAGGAGCTCCTCTGTCTGAAAGAAGCGAAACAACATTCTAGTTCTTTCCCTGAGGACTTTTATTCTACTCCGCTTCTCGCTCAGATCAAATACCTTTCGAGAATTGGACTTAAGCAAACTCCGCCTTCTTTTTCTTTTCTTTAACTTAATTCTCGCTTTTTTTCTAAGATAGTCATTTATAGAAATGGCAGTACCTGCAAAAGACTTGCCTCTGATCCCCTGTGGGAAACTTAACAAATAGGACCAAAGAGCGGTGAGAGAATTCTTAGGGACACTTGACATGAATCCTCTAGAGTCGGTGGTATGCAAGCACATGGGGGCTGTTGCCAATGTTTGGCCCAGTGTCCAGTGGGGTGTTCTGGCCCAGCAAGTCTTGAACCATGAGAGTGGCCTGGGGAGAGGTGGGGTACAATCCCAACCTAACCAACTTCTCTGTGCTCCTTGAGAGATGGGCATGGATTCTGCCTAAGCCATCATTAGGAGAAGGGAAAAACCCATTGGACAAAGCTCCATGACGGCTGCGGTTGGAGAAAACCAATGTCTGTATCCTCAAAGAGTTGAAATTCTTTGGTAAATCATTTGCATACGCAATTCATTTTAGAAAGATTGCCATCTGAGGTTGGCTGGGTTCTCTTTGTTTTTAAGTTTGAGACTTTAAAGAAGCCAGCTAACTCTATCCAGAAAATGAATGTATGAGTTGCTAGAATTTTTTTTTCCGATTATATATACAGTATTAGTATACTTCCTATTTCATCCTTTGTCTTCAAAAAAATAGAGGGAAATCACTTTAATCAGGGATGGATATTGTCATAAGTGGAAGGAACTCTTTCAATAGAAGACATCTTTCTTTTTTAATTCTTTTTTTCTCTTTTAAGAGAGAGAAAGAGTACATGTGAGCAGGGGAGAGGGGAGAAGGGGGAAAGAGAGAGACTCCCAAGTTAGGCACTACGCTCAGTGCAGAGCCCAATGTGGGGTTCAATCCCAAGATCCTGGGACCATGACCTGAGCCAAAATCAAGAGTTGGATGTCCAACGAACTGAGCCACCCTGGCACAGTTTTAAGTATGAAGAAAGTATCACTTATACTTGGAACAGCAGTTTTTCCAGATGGCAACCTCATGACGAAATGCACTCATATATCTCTACAAACTTGAGCCACTGAGGACCCCTCAACCTGGAGGACTTGTCCCCAGGTGTCACGAGAGTGGGAAGCAGAGCTGATGAAAAACTTACAGAATGAGAGACAAGAGAACAAGAGACAAAAGTCTTCTTTTGTTTTGTAGGAGTTCCTTTGTTTTAATACAGAGATTAACTTGAGCAGCCCCATACCCACCACCAAGACCAGAGTGAAAATAAACAAATTTCAATCATGTTAGCATATGAATTACAAGTCTGAGCCTCTGTTTTTGACGGTCATTTGGTAAAATTTTCACCTTGGCTTTGTGACTCTTCTCACAATCTGTACTTTATCCTTATCCCATCTGTATTTGGGATTAAAAACAATCTTTTAGGGGCGCCTGGGTGACTCAGTCAGTTGCGCCTCTGACTTTGGCTCGGCTCATGACCTAGTGGCTCATGTGTTCGAGCCCCACGTTGGGCTCTCTGCTGCTTTGGATCCTCTCTCTCTTCACAAATGAACGTTACAAAAATAAAATAAAAACAAATTTTTATTATATTGAACCTTTTAAAATAAGCAATTGACATCATCTCTCTGTGGCTTTAGGAGCAAAGTGTAATGCCTTTTAAAAGCTGAGTATACCAAATAAAATTATATTCATTGCCAATGCTCTACCTTAGACTTGGCTAGGTGTGCAGAGCTTTCTTGGGATGCATGTCGGGCTGTACGATGGAGAAAGGATGGTGAGAAAGGACGATGGAGTGAGTTGAGCAAAAAAGTAGAAACTGGGACAAATGAACACATGAATGGGTTTTTCAGGTCAATCACTGATTTGGTCAAGAGTTTGAACTTGAGAGGGGCTGGAATAAATCAGGGACTGCTCACAGCTCTCCGGGACATAGGCTGGTTTTGAATTCAGAATGTGTGTCGAATGTGTATGGAGAGGGTATCAGTGTGGACCCACAGACTCAGAAGGACATGTAGGAAGGCAGGCATGACCTTTATGGCCAGGAAGGCTAAAGCAATAAGGAAAACATGAGGGGCGCCTAGGTGGCTCAGTCAGCTGGGCATCCGGCTTCAGTTCAGGTCATGATCTCACAGTCCGTGAGTTTGAGCCCCGCATCGGGCTCTGTGCTGACAGTTCAGAGCCTGGAGCCTGCTTCAGATTCTGTGTCTCCCTCTCTCTCTGCCCCTCCCCTGTTCATGCTCCGTCTCAAAAATAAATAAACGTTAAAAAAATTTTTTTTTAATTGGGGAAAGTCTTTCTTCTGATGAACTGGTATGTTTTCTTTTGCTAGACAACATGAATTTTGCATTTCTCCTCTTTTTCTTTGGCTGCTGAAAAGCCCAGGACCCAATTTCTGGCCTAGTCTCCCATTCTGGAAATTGCCTGGGACTTTCTGGTCATATCTTCCAATTCCACCCATATAGTCCCTCAGTTTGACGTCTAATTCACATCCTCTAATTTTTTTTTTTGTTGTTGCAAAAGTAGAATTTATTTTCCAAATTTTTATTTAAATTCTAGTTAGTTAACACATAGTGTAATATTGGCTTCAGGAGTAGAATTTAGTGATTCATCACTTACATCACATTCTCTAATTTAAAGTGACATGCAGGGGTTCCCCGAGTGGTTCAGTCAGTTAAGCGGGTGACTCCTGGTTTTGCTCAGGTCATGATCGCAGGGTTCGTGAGTTCGAGCCCCGCATCGGGCTCTCCGCTGGCAGCGTGGAGCCTGCTTGGGATCCCCTTCCTCCCTCTCTCTCTGCCCCTGTTCCACTCATGTGTGCTCACTCTCTTTCTCTCAAAATAAGCTTTTTTTTTTTTTTTTGAAAAAAGTGGCATGCAGATCCTAAGCCTTTCCAAATTATTTGTAGAACAAGGCGGCATGGAAATATACAAACAGCAAAAGAAAGCACACACATCGCGTTTGACAGCTTTAGGGTTCCGGAGACAGAACTATCACTCTGATTCCTACAAAACAACACCTAACTCTCTGCCTTTTTACCACCACGCGGGTGAATAACAAGCTCGAATAGAGCGATGTCGCAAAGCATTCAAGTGCCAGTCCCTGACAAATATTTCATTATAACAGCTGTTCTTTACTGAGTGCCCTGAGCGCAGGGCTGCCCTGTGTAGACGCCAAAAGATGCAATCAGGGTCTTCCGATTCGGATGGGAAGCGTGGCCCTTTGTCTTCAATGCCGAGGAAATTCCCACTGGGAAGAGCTGTAAGTCCAGACTTTCCCAACAAGCAGCCTATGCGCGGAAGGAACACCCTCGTCGTACGGTTGCTTTGTCTGCAGACCCCGCACCTTTCCAACCTCCTGCCTTCAGTTCCCACCCCTGTTCCCAGCTCCTGTCCAGTCTTTGCTCCGTGAGGTCTCCCTTCTCATCGTTCCTGGCATGCTTCCTTCTTCTCCTTCCAGCTCACAGCGCTGAAGTGCAGGACCCCGTACCTCATGACCTCATTAGACCGTGACACACGCAGTCTGGAAACTCAAGGAAACTGTGGCCATCACTCTCGAAAACCCCAGGCTCACCATCATATATAAAGAAAGCACACGATGTAATCAAATATGCCGAACGATGTCAAGCTTAGTTGTGAAACTGCAAGACAGAACTTGCAACAGACATCAAAATTTACAACGGAATATTTACAAGCCTAGGATGTGTTCATTCTCTCGGGGTTTTTTTTGTTTTGTTTTTAAACAGTCTCATCATGAAGAGTCCTATCCAGGCAGTTATAGAGGTGGCCCTTGCTTTGTGGCCGCCATCATGGACTATGACCATGGAAAATAATCATTGAATGAACATGGACTGGGGCTAAGCTCTTCGCTGAGGGCGTCAAACCTTCCAGGCTGTGACTTCACGAGGCTCACGGTTGACGGCATCTTTCTGGCACAAAGGATTGAGCTAAAACTGCGCTCTGAGTATATAATTACACATTAATTACACATTAATTACACATATAATTATACGTTAGCTCGTTTGTATTATCAAGCTACAAATCTACAGGGCTTGGGGCCAGTGAGTCAATGGAGAGTCATTTCGATAGAGATATGGGTAGAATTTGCTATCTCTTTTCCAATTTAAAAATCCTGTGCTACGGGCTCCCGGGTGGCTCAGTTGGTTGAGAATCCCACTCCTGATTTTGGCTCAGGTCATGATGCCAGGATCATGGGATCGAGCCCCACATCGGGCTCTGTGCTGAGTGTGGAGCCTGTTTAAGAGTCTCCCTCTCTGTCTGTCTCTCTCTCTCCCTCTGCCCCTCTCCCCCTGCTCATACGTGATCTTTCTCTCTCTCTCAAAAAAAAAAAAAAAAAAAAAAAAAATCCTGTGCTAAAGTGGGCAGTTTAGAAAATAAAGCTATTGTCTACATCTAAATCTCCTTCCTTGCTTTTGAATTGCTGCATTTAGATCTTAACTCTTTGCTTTTCCTTCTTTGTCCCAGATATCTTAGAGATTCTGCTGACTGGGAAAATATTCGGTGTACAGAAAAGGAGAGAAAACAGTTGAGTGTGACTTTATTTGGCTCAAATGCCCTCAATGTGGTGACAGCTGTTACTGGAAGGCAACCCATTTCAGAATCTAGTATTTTCCTTATTCCCAGTGATAATCTCTCCAGGGCACGAAGAAGGCTAACAATGGAAACTCCCATAGGTTATAAATGAGGGGTCTCTAGAAATTCTCAAAACTGCCTATCTCCTTCAGTTATTAACCAAGATGGTAGTTACCTTCTCAGGAGAGAGTAGTATCCGCCATGTGCCTTGGTATGCAAAAGTTGGGAAACAAAAGCTAGCCCAAGTGGAAGATTTCTTTAGATTCTAGGTCAGTGGTTCTCAAAGGGTGGCCCCAGACTGGCAGAGTCAGTCGACCCTGGGAACTTGCTGCAAATGCAGATTCTCAGGCCTGACCCCAGACCTACTGAATCGGGCCCTCCGAGAGTGGGGCCGGTCGTGAGCAGAATGCAGGCAGTTCTGATGCCCGCTGAAGTCTGAGACCACCGCTCTCTCAGTCTAGTGGGAGAACGAGGGCCTTGAGTAGAATCATGCCGTGCGAGCAATGAACACACTTTAGCTTCCTGTGTCAGAGGCATGCCCTGGTTTAGCTAATGCAAGGTGGTAGTTAATGACGGGAACATTAAAGATTGCTTTTCTTTTAAAGTGGCTTGTGGTTTGGGGGGCATTGCTCCTTAGCCCGGTTAATGGTGTAATTACTTGACTGTTTACAATTGGACAATGATGTCAACAAATTGGGTAGTTGGTAGCTAGTCTTCTGGAGAGTTGTCTGAATGTGGGCAGAGCCCACAGCTGATTACCCAACCATGAACAAGGGCGCAATGGAGAAAAAGAAAAAACTAGATCTATGCGGGGTGCATTATTTCTTGAGTTGCAATCAACGGATACTGCAGACAGCAGTGTTTTAGCACTCGAATTACCAATCCTTGCCTCCTCTCTCTTTTTCCATGTGCTTGAGACACAGCCTCGATGGCTCTCGTCTTAAATGTACATGCGGGTCTGCATTGTTTTTCTTTTTTTTTTTAATGTTTATTTATTTTTGAGAGAGACAGGGACAGAATGCGAGTGGGTTAGGGGCAGAGAGAGAGGGAGACACAGAATCCGAGGCAGGCTCCGGGCTCCGAGCTGTCAGCACAGAGCCCGACGCGGGGCTCGAACCCACGAGCCGTGAGATGGTGACCTGAGCCGAAGTCGGACGCCCAACCGACCGAGCCACCCGGATGCCCCATGATCTGCGTTTTACAATGGTTTCTATGAAACTGACAAGAACTTTATATCAGAATGTGTCATTAAAAGAGCAGCGCTGGCCTCAGCGTTCTTAAGAGATTTTTCTGGGTTTAAACCGCTAGGAATGGCCAGGAGAGTGTATATACTCGGCCCGACCAGGAGTCTTTTCCTTTCGTTGAGCTTTCTTCGGCTAATGAGATGGGTAACTACTGAGGAAAAGGTTGGTGCCAGAGTATAGGAGTCCCTGCCCACCTGCCCCCGGTTCCTCCCTGTGCCTCAAGCAGCCGTCACCACCATATCCTAACCGTGCCCTGTTCTTCCTCTGGAACACGTGTGGGAATTGTTCTTTCTCGGGAAATGTCATTATGTATTCCTCCTAACTTCCCTGCTATCACTGTAAGACCCGGGGACCTCAAATCAAATCAGTTCGCACAAGGTAGGAATTAGCATGTGTCAAATAAGACCAAGGGGTAATCACTGCCTGCATGAACCTGTTAAAAAACAGTCGCACTGGTCACATATTTATGTCCTGCCAATTGTCAGGAACCTCCACATGTCTACTAATGTTACCTAAATGGAAATACCATTCCCAGCTGACTGTGAACTTGAGCCTGTAGCTGAGGAGAGGTCTCTCCAATCTCCCAGAACAAGCAGACAGTTATTAATGGAGAGGTTCTCCGAGCTTATGTGTGTACTGAGATCTGTTAAAATTGCATTTGCCCCGGATTGCATGAATGATTGATACACGAACATATCAGTTGGCTAAACACAAGCTTTATGATTTCATGATGATGTCTCCTAGAGTCCCAGGTTATGACAAGCTGGCTTTAAAAGTTACAAGTTAGGGGACCCTGGGTGGCTCAGTCGGTTGAGCGTCTGTCCGACTTCGGCTCAGGTCATGATCTCAGGGTTCGTGGGTTCGAGCCCCACATCGGGCTCTGTGCTGACAGCTCAGAGCCTGGAGCCTGCTTCAGATTCTGTGTCTCCGGCTCTCTCCGCCCCTCTCCCACTCACACTCTGTCTCTCTCAAACATGAATACACATTAAAAAAAAAATTTAAGTTACAGGTTACAGCAATATGCTTCGATCCTGGGCTAACTGTGCGGGAGGGATTTTTTCAGTGGGAACAATCTGCCATTTAAAGAGAATGGGGCGGGGACGCCTGGGTGGCTCAGTGGGTCAAGTGTCTTGACTCTCGACTTGGGCTCAGGTCATGGTCTCACGCAGGGGTTGGTGGGTTCGAACCCGCGTGGGCTCCGTGCTGATAGCGTGGCGCCTGCTTAGGATTCCGTCTCCCTCTCTCTGTCTGCCCCTCTCCTGCTTGTGCGTGCCGGCGCTCGCTCTCTTCCAAAATAAATAAATAAACTTTAAAAAATATAAAGAGAACGGGGTCTCAGCAATGGAGAGAGCAGAGTCTGGGGCCGGGAGTCCTCTGGGACCTCCGGAGGTGGGTGTGGGGCCTGGCACAGTGTGGTTCCTCAAAGGGGGTGTGTTAAGCTCAGAGCAGAGAAATGTTCCCTATCGGGGTCGGGTCGTAGGTACTGCGTGGGGTGGGCAACCGCGGGCGGGGAAGCGGGATGCCCAGCGAACAGTGACCGGCTCGCTTGCACACACACACACACACACACCCCGAAGGGCACCCTCCGCGCCCCTGCCCTCACATCTGGGTGTAAACCAGCAGGCTCGCAGCGCCCAGGAGTCAAACCCCAGCCACCGCCGGACCCACGTGACTCGGGCCCGTGGCTCCTTCCAGGCGCTTCCCCGCATCGCGCTTTGGCTCCGCGGCGTTTCGCCGTGTTTTCGTGCTGGGGAGCCTTCCCAGGTGCCCTGGACAAACGGAAGGCTGCAGGAAAGCGCGCGAGCTCCCGGCCTGACAACTTTCCGCTTTGCGCCGTGTACCTTCTTAGGAAACTGTTTTGGCGCGGGAGGGAGCAGAGGTGGTTTTGTCGTGGGATTAGAACGGGATCCGTGTCCTCTGAACCTTCTTTCCCCGGAGGGGAAGGCGTCTTTCCCCTCGGGAGAGCGAGGTTGTGGTGTCTGCGGGGTTGGCGTAACGAAGGGCCCACTAGGGGGCGCCCAGCGCCTCGGAATGGTTCACCTTTCTGCAAAGAGCCTGCCGGCTGCCAGCCCCGGTGTTGGGATGCCCCCCACCCCCCTAAGGCTCTGGAACTGTTCCTGGAAGGCCTTCATCTGGCGGTGAATGGGTTTGACAGAGAAGAGCCCCGCCAGCCCGCGGATGGGAGGGTCAGGAGGGGGAGAAGGGAGTGGTAGCTGGCGAGCTAGTGAGGGGGAAAGGACAGGAGGAGGAGGAGGAGGAGGGAGAGGAGGAGGGGAGGGGAGAGGACAAAGGAGGGGAAAGCAGGGAAGGCTGCATGCTGTGGGACTGGGGAGCTCCAGGGCCACTGGGATATGGTGTTTTTGTGGAGCGAATGGAGGGGCAGTGGGGGCGGAGAGGTTCAGGGAAGGAGCCAGGGTTGGCCTTAATTAGGGGAGCCAGATGTCTCCAGGCCCAGAGGTTGTGGGCATCCGGTGGGCCTGGCCGTCTGGGCCTCTCCGGTCCTCCCAGGCCCCTCCCTGGTCAACCGCAACCTCACGATTTTTCTCTTGCCTTGGAGTCACGTGTCTTCCTCACATGCTCTTTCGGGAAAACAGCGATGATCCATTTCACCTTCAGGGCCGGACCTGATGGAAGCAGGAGGTGATGATGGTGCGGAAGGCCAGTTCTGCAGTGGCTTCCAGTCTTTTGGAGTCCCGCGTTGTGACTGACAATTTGGAACCGTGAGCGCATGAGAGAGGAAGGAACTTTTCCTGTTGGAAGGTGTTTCAGACGAACAAATCGCGGCTGGCATTGACGGGGCTCTTGCTACCCTCTGGGAACGGGTGTAAACACTTGGAAAGGATCGTGCTGTGTAATCCTCAGAGCAATCTGATGAACCAGCATTCTAGTTACCTGGGTTTACCAAAGTGAAACGACTCGGCCAAGGTCACACTGCCGGCCCGGGTGGAGCCACATTACGACCCCATACAGTCTGACTCCTACCTCCCTTAGGTCTCTTTCCTAAAATCAAATTCAGAGAAGTGACAAAACTGGAACTCGGATTCAGAATCCCCACCTCCAAGCCCTGTGGTGCCCTTTTGTCACCGTTCCCAAATCCTCCTGTCTCGGGACCCCTTTATATTCTAATATTTTTTAAGTATTTATTTATTTTTGGGAGCGTGCAAGCAGGGGAAGGGCAGACAGAGAGGGGGACAGAGGATCTGAGGCGGGCTCTGCACTGACAGCAACGAGCCCAACGTGGGGCTTGAACCTCGAGATCAGGACCTGAGGCAAAGTTGGACGCTCAACCAACTGAGCCCCCCGGGTGCCCCTACATTCTATTATGAAGGACACCGAAGAGTATTGTTTCTGTAGGACATATCTATTATGATTTACCGTATTAGAAATTAAAACGGGGCGCCTGGGTGGCTCAGTCGGCTAAGCGTCCGACTTCGGCTCAGGTCATGATCTCGCAGTTCCTGAGTTCGAGCCCCACGTCAGGTTCTGTGCTGACAGCTCAGAGCCCGGAGCCTGCTTCGGATTGTGTGTCTCCCTTTTTCCCTGCCCCCTGCCCACTCACACTCTGTCTCTCCAAAATAAAAATATTTTTAAAAAACATTAAAAACATTAGAAAAAGAAATTAAAACTGAGGAAGTTAAATGTCTGTTAATACATTAAAAATAACAGCAATAAACCCACTCTGTGTTCATCAGTAACACATTTTTATGAAAAATAACTACTTTCCAAAATAATAAAAAATGAACGAGAAAAAGTGTCAATTTTCTACTCAATGTAAATGTAATATTGATACAGAAAAGCACAAAGAAAAGTAGAAACGAAAATCACCTGAAATCCCACTACCTAAGAGAGAACCACTGTGAATATTTTTGTGTATTGGTCCAGCCTCCTAGAAAAACTGTATCTCCCAGATGTTGTGCCTTCCAGACGCTAAAATAGTAGCCTTAAATTGTAGCAATTTACAAATTCCTGCGAAATTAGTGTAGGAGACCTCGAGGCTCAGCTAAGACGTGGAGGGGAAAGTGAGAGACTCTTGACCACATATTTCTAGATGGAATCAAGGACCCTCCCCTCCCCCCCCCCCCCCCCCCCCCCCGCCATTCATTATCCAAGTAACCCTGGGCTTGGACAAGGTCTCCAAATTTCCAGCCTCAGGTTTCATCTCTAAAAGGAAAATAATAATAGCATCTTCAAAGGATTGTAGAGAGAATTAAATGGAAAGTAAGTATTCAAAATATTATGCTTCCCATTTAAAATGAGTTCTCGGCCCCCTTTATATTCCTTAGTAAATCATATGCCCCCTTTGGCTTTAATATCTGTTGTATATTGTTACGTTTAATCTTAAATAATCAGGCAATTCTGGAGACAGAGATAACATCTAACCTCGTACAATGTTCAACTTCAGAAGATCGTGATTTCTATTCGAACTATTATCATTTGAGGTTGTCTTCCCATACCCAGAGTTTCTGATAAAGTCGTAGCTGCTGTGGATCCTCGGGTTGGGCAGAGAAAACTCTGTTTCTCCTACGATGAATCTGTTACATGTGATACGTAATCTCTGTGTACAGGAAGGGGGATAGCACTTGCTTGGCACTGAATACTGAATGCATGTTCATTAAATGGATACGTTAACGGACTTGATCTGGCCCGTGGCTCGATGAGCAGCTTTCTTCGGACGCTGGAGATCATCTAAGTGTCAGAGGACACATCACAAGGCCAGGACACCGCTGCTGTGGAGAAGCTGTCTTCTTTGCAAGGTGTGCATTCAGCGTGGGTGATGCCGGGGGAGTGGAACACCTTCCATAAACAATCCGTACACCTTGGCAGGCTGGCGAAGATTCCTGCTTGTGACCTACCCGTGAGATGGGGAAAGAGAAAGCGGGTTTCCCAAGGGTCAGTTACTCTACCTACCAGGGCAAGTGACCATTTTTGGCTCTGGGATATGGACGCACACAGTAGATCTCAAAGTTTTGAGTGACGTCCCCAAACATTCCATCATTAGCAAGCCGGTCTCTCTCCCTGAGCACATAGTGTGATACCGCGTATCCTTGTCCCCAGACCGTTCCCCCCCCTCTACATTCACTCCTTTCGCCCCGTGACTTTGCGATTTTTTCCACCAAAGGAGCAGAGTACATTCCCCAACCGCTCGACCTTGTGTTTGCCCACGGAACTTGTCTTGGCCAAAAGAGTGGGGTACAAGTGAGCGTGCAAGTTCTGGACCGAATCTTAAGACACCTTGGGTGTTTCCGCGTGCGGCTCTCGTGAGGTAGCCGTTTCCCGGAGAAGCACAGGCTTGGGCAGGCCCTCTGGGCTGAGAAGGGGCTGAGGGCCACAGAGCACAGCCAGCCCAGGGGAGGCCCGCCTAGATCAGCCGACCTCAGCATGCCCACCGGCCTGTCAGCTCAGTAAGTGCTCAAAGTTATATGCCGCTAGGATTTATCGTTGCTGGTTACACAGCAATCGCTCAATGAAACACCAGCTCATCATGAGGCTGGAGTAAAGAAGGCGGATGTGAAAGTAAAAGGAGCGTCCATTCTCTCCACTGGTGGAGGGTGGAAGGTCGGAGAATAAGTAAGATGAGAAGGTCAAATGCCAAGCTTCGTGTTCTTTCAGCTCTTGAGTAGGAGGGACAGGGTAGGCAAGAGGCGTTCTGTAGATTTTGGAAAACCTGAGCACATCAGGAACCAGCGGCCCGTTTTCCTGGGTACAGGATGGAGGAGGCTGTAAGCCTCCAAAGGACGCCTGCATTTTGCTCAACACCCTGCCAGGGAGCTGCCGTGCAGCTTTGGAGGTGGGGGGACGCGTGTCTGGGCCAGTGGCCATAGCACTTGGTGCTTCTGGCTTTGCCCAATCTTTTTTTTTTTTTTTTTTTTTAACTTTTGTATCGTTCATTCATTTTTGAGAGACTTGGAGACACAGAGCGTGAGTGGGGGAGGGGCAGAGAGAGGGAGGCCCAGAATCCGAAGCAGCCGGCTGCAGGCTCCGAGCTGTCAGCACAGAGCCCGACGCGGGGCTCGAACTCACGAGCTGCAAGATCATGACCTGCGCCGAACTTGGATGCTCAGCCGACAGAGCCCCTCAGGCACCCCAAAGCTTTGCCCAGCCTTTACAGAGTTTGTGGGGGGATCTAGAACCTACCGCATGCTCCAGCAAGAGGGGCTGGAGGGCTCAATGGCTGACAGAGGCTTGGAACAGAGAAGCCAGAGAACACATGGAATTTGTGGCCAGAGGCTAATGGTTGTGACCACGGTGACAGCTTAGTGTCCCCACCCCCCCCTTCCTTGAAAGGCAGGCCGGGAGCCTGCCGTTCTCCATGATCGATCTCACAGACCCAGTGGCTCTGCAGACCACTGACCCCCCCGGATGTCATCTTGGGGAGAAGTGGGACGGGAGGGGATGTGGAAGCGAAATCTGTCACGTCAAGCATTTAACTGAAAGATGCTGGGATTCGGCGCCCCCCCCCCCCGCCCCCCAAAGAGACATCAAATGGCAAGTGGCAAATCTCAGTTGTTTCCTTGCTGCTCCGGGTATTGGGGCGAGTGCTCTTCCGAAGTTCAAACCCACTCCCGAGCGTGGTTTATTCTTTCTTAGAAGCTCTTTCTTTACGATATTGTTTTCTCCAAACGGTAACAAATGTCAGGTTTTAGTTTACAAAGCGCGTCGAAAATGCCGTCACCCATCTAAGACCCCAGCACACAAACATCTGCTCGCCAGGGCCGGTCGAAACGTCTTCCTTCAGCTGTTGGCTGTCAGCAGCTCTTTGCAGGCTGGGTCAAGTTGGACAGGAACAATTGTAAGGGCGGGCCGCGAGGTATTACCCATATGCCATGTAACCCAAACTGTATTTTCACGGCAGAGAGAACAGAAGCAGGACTCCAAGCAGATTTCAGACCCGTTCCTGATTCTCATGCCCGTGTCCCGTATCCAGTTTCCCCGCCTCGTTTTACGTTTCAACAAAAGGCAGCGCCTTGCAATCCCAGAGTTTATTTGGCCAGTGTCATCTAAGAATGCAACGGGCTGATTTGTGGTGGTAGCGATGCGTTCACGGGGCCCCAGCCGCTATCCAATACCACCCCCAACGTAAACCTCTTCCTGGGGGCTGAAAGAGGAGCTGAGCCTTTTCGGCCAGTTTACCTTTCATTTTCTGAGGCCTTCCAGTGGCTTGATTGCAGCTGGATGTGCTCTCAGAGCAGAGGAGATGTTC